>NC_079190.1:171171324-171476794 GCF_029499605.1 Hyla sarda | reverse complement strand
GCTATAGGACTATTGATGATGGTGTTGAGTAGGATTGATGAGCTGGAGTGGAGGTCACATGTTTCCTGGAGAATGTGAAGCTCCACTCTGCATCTAGACCCTGTTGCAGAAAAAGTCTCTTATGTCATTCAGATAAGAGAGAGGGGCTGTAGTGAACATGCATGAAGCGGGAGAGGATCTCTTGCCACAGGAATGGAGGAAGGAATACTAGAACCTTCCTATCTCTTCTCAAATGCGCAGAGATGAAAATTGTCATATTGGCAATGCCGAAGATAACTCTACAACCACCAAACAGCATTTTAATAAGGGTCAACTGCATTATTTACCAGTATAAACAGGTAAGTGTGGGTGATCCTGGTGTCAAATTGCCTTTAAAGGGAATGTGTCATCAGAAAGTTACCTATTGTTTAAATATATATTTCAAAATAATCATGAAATCTTGCAGTTTTCATTCTGGCCATTAAGTCTAAAACTAAGATTTTTGTTATGTGCAGATTTTTGTTCCATACAGTCCACTCCTTATTAACACAGACAGGATTACAAAGAAAGGGGACACCAGTACCAGTATATCACAGGTAGACACAATTGTTGTTCACTGCTCAGCCTTCCCCTTCCTCTAAAATGGCCTTTGCAAAGGTCACCAAGCATACCCAGACACCTTTCCAATTCATATCAATATCTACTGTTGCCTATGTCCATAGGGCTTGCTGTAAAGCATATCTCCAAATGCTGGCAAAAAAACAGCTCAGGCAAGATGGCTTCCCCAATACTGCAGTTTTTAATCTTTTACTGCTTAAAGGGAAACTGACAGCAAAATTACCCTCCCTAACCTGTTTATACCGGTTAATAGTGTGGGTGACCCTGACTAAAATGCTCTTTATCTGAAAAGAAAAAAACTACAATCAGAAAATAGAAACAAATTAAAAAATAAAAAGCATGTTTTAGTATCTCTAATCAGCAAAAAAAATAAAAATAAAAATCTAGGTGATACAATTCCTTTAACCCGTAGAGGTCACATAATGTACCTGCTTGCCCTGGCTGCCTGGTACTTGATCCAACAGGATGTACATGTTCTGCTGCAAATGGCAGACATAAGCAATCCCGCTGATGCCCGCCATTAACCCTTCAGATGCGATGATCAATACTGAAGCATAAAGGGGCCTTTAAGAGACTCATCAGACCACCTGCAGGGTGATCACAGGGGTCCAATGATGTTGTACAGATAAATGTACCAAATTAGTTACCAAATCTAGTGAAAAATAAAAACCCAGTCTGATAAAATTTGAATAGGGAAAACACCTACAATAGTAAATATGGGCCTGTATGTCCCCCGTGTGCTTTGATTTATACCTACACTCATAAAATATATTATTAGCTTTCTATGAAATTGACCCCAGCGTGCTTCTACAAAATCAGAAAATTAGTTTGTGAACTCCACTTCTATTCAGTACTGCAGAAAATGTTAGTGCTATATAAGCAACATGATATTAAACTAAACATTTCATTTTTTAATTAAGGTGAAAGTTTTCTTAGTTCTTAGTTTTTTAGTGGTTACTGTAATAAATATTTTTCGCATTTTTAAAACACAAGGTTGCTGTAACATTACATTTTATTTAGCTTTGGTATTAACCTTATGGCCACATTGTTGACCAGTTCCTCCAATGTATTCTAAGAAATACTTAAAAATAGCTTGACTGCAAAACAAAGACGAAGACAAGGTTGAACAACACACGTCTGGAATGTATCATGTGACTGTCACGAGGATCCAAGAAATATTAATTAACAGGACTTACATATCCCTCGAAGCCAGACATTTGCTGGCAATTATTTTCAGAAAGTTAAAGTAAAACTACAGTGAAAGCTATTCATGTTCATATTCCCAAAGTAATTCCCACAACTCACATACTAGAAATATATTTTAGAATTTCTAAATTTGACATCATTAGCATATGTAGAACATTTTTCTTTTTGTGTTTTATTGTATTTTAGCATTTTTTTCTATTATTAACAGCATTCTTGATATCAATAGTAGCATAGCTTGTGTCTCATTTTCTTCCATACAAATAACCTAATTGACCTTGTTTTAAGTCAATAAAATCTATAAAAATTCCAGTGAAAACCCGATCTTTCAACCATTGGAAGCTATGTTGTATAAAGAGCAACCAAATACAGCTTAGCTTATGTTTCTCAAAATGCAATGGAAAAGATTGTGACTAGTTTCTAAGGGTAACATAACCAAATTTTCGCTCAATTTTCTTACAATCGTTTACAGTATTTACAATCGTTTTTAACAGCTACATTAATTTGGGAATGTGCAGGGCTCTCCATACTCCATTTTGCCTAGAGTATTGGAAGTATTGGTAAGTGACTACATCCACATTGTATGTAGTTTAATATATCTGAAGATAAAATGTAGTTTTTTAAAAAATATGAAAAGAAGAAGGATCTCTCTAATTATTGTTGCTCGGGAATAAAGGACATGTATTAAGGAAGATAATAGAAAAACGGAAAAGTAAATGTAAATACAAAGCTAGAAAACAAGCATAAAACCTAAAACAAAGGAAATTGCAATAACTGATTTTCACATGCTGTATGACTTCTATAAGTATCTATAAAGACTAAACATCACAGTCTTTCCGTTACTTTCTTATGTCATGTTCTGCACATTCTTAGCAGCAGATTCTTATTAGCATTAGTTTCTGAAAGCAGTATGACACACATGTTCACTGTTGTTTCTGTTTTGGTAAGAATTAGAGATGATCAAACTTTCGGTTCTGCCGATTTGCCGAACTCTGTTCGAACCTTTACTTCACCATTAGCCTAAAAACATGTGTGCAACACTGTCTGATAGCACTAAATGTCCTGTTTAACATGGATAGGTCACATAAGAGTGTATCTACGTACTTCTGAAATTTTTTGTTTTAAGCAAAGTTATTTTCAAAGTTAAGGCAACATGTATGACTATGGTTAAATGGATGGTACCTGGGGGCAACAAATAGGTTGAATAACAACACTCTGCACTTCGAAATGTATTAGTTTTTATAGAGGTATCAAAAATGTATGAAGTTGTATGAAAAGAAGACCAATATTTCTGAAATGTATCAGCTTCATTTATCCTCTGTGTGAACCGTGTTTAAAGTGTCTTTATGGATCTTTAATATAGTTGCTTTAACCCCTTAACGACGCAGGACGTATATTTACGTCCTGCGCCGGCTCCCGCGATATGAAGCGGGATCGCGCCGCGATCCCGCATCATATCGCGTGGGTCCCGGCGCTAATCAACGGCCGGGACCCGCGGCTAATACCACACATCGCCGATCGCGGCGATGTGCGGTATTAACCCTTTAGAAGCGGCGGTCAAAGCTGACCGCCGCTTCTAAAGTGAAAGTGAAAGTGACCCGGCTGCTCAGTCGGGCTGTTCGGGACCGCCGCGGTGAAATCGCGGCATCCCGAACAGCTGATCGGACACCGGGAGGGCTCTTACCTGCCTCCCCGGTGTCCGATCGACGAATGACTGCTCCGTGCCTGAGATCCAGGCAGGAGCAGTCAAGCGCCAATAATGCTGATCACAGGCGTGTTAATGCACGCCAGTGATCAGCATTAGAGATCAGTGTGTGCAGTGTTATAGGTCCCTATGGGACCTATAACACTGCAAAAAAAATGTAAAAAAAAAGTGTTAATAAAGGTCATTTAGCCCCTTCCCTAATAAAAGTTTGAATCACCCCCCTTTTCCCATAAAAAAAATAAAACAGTGTAAAAAAAATAAAAAATAAACATATGTGGTATCGCCGCGTGCGTAAATGTCCGAACTATAAAAATATATCATTAATTAAGCCGTACGGTCAATGGCGTACGCGCAAAAAAATTCCAAAGTCCAAAAAAGCGTATTTTGGTCACTTTTTATATCATTAAAAAATGAATAAAAAGTGATCAAAAAGTCCGATCAAAACAAAAATCATACCGATAAAAACTTCAGATCACGGCGCAAAAAATGAGTCCTCATACCACCCCATACATGGAAAAATAAAAAGTTATAGGGGTCAGAAGATGACATTTTTAAACGTATAAATTTTCCTGCATGTAGTTATGATTTTTTCCAGAAGTGCGACAAAATCAAACCTATATAAGTAGGGTATCATTTTAACCGTATGGACCTACAGAATAATGATAAGGTGTAATTTTTACCGAAATATGCACTGCGTAGAAACGAAAGCCCCCAAAAGTTACAAAATGGCGTTTTTTTTTTCGATTTTGTCGCACAATGATTTTTTTTTCCGTTTCGCCGTGCATTTTTGGGTAAAATGACTAATGTCACTGCAAAGTAGAATTGGCGACGCAAAAAATAAGCCATAATATGGATTTTTAGGTGGAAAATTGAAAGGGTTATGATTTTTAAAAGGTAAGGAGGAAAAAACGAAAGTGCAAAAACGGAAAAACCCTGAGTCCTTAAGGGGTTAAAGGGGTACTCCAGTGGAAAACTTTTTTTTTTTTATGAACTGGTGCCAGAAAGTTAAACAGATTTGTAAATTACTTCTATTAAAAAATCTTTATCCTTCCAGTACTTGTTAGCAGCTGTGTGCTACAGAGGAAATTATTTGCTTTTTGAATTTCTTTTTGTATTGTCCACATTGCTCTCTGCTGACACCTCTGTCCGTGTCAGTAACTATCCAGAGTAGTATAGGTTTGCTATCAGGATTTTCTCCTGCTCTGCACAGTTCTTGATACAGGCATCAGGTGTCAGCAGAGAGAACTGTGTTCAAGACAAAAAAGAAATTCAAAAAGCAAAGAATTTCCGCTGTAGCATACAGCTGCTAAAAATTACTGGAAGATAAGATTTTTTTTTATAGAAGTCATTTACAAATCTGTTTAACTTTCTGGCACCAGTAGATTTAAAAAAAAATGTTTTTCACTGTAATACCCCTTTAAAGTCCACAAGAAGGTGTGGGATTTTCTACTTGTTGTATGGAATACTCAAAAATCTGTAACACATGTGATAACACTAAATAAATGACACCTTTAGTCTTTGTCTTATTTTACCATAAAATGTGCAGCGCAACCCAAAAAAATATTATTTATGAGTGAAAATTGAAAAGAAAACCGCAATTTAGCAAATGTTGGAAGGTTTCGTCTTCAAGCTATACACTTTATGGTAAAAATGACATGTTTTCTTAATTCTGTGGGTCAATACGATTAAAATGATACCCATGTTATATGCCTTTTTATAATAGTAACGCTTTAAAAAAAAATCTCAAACTATTTTAAACAAAATGCCCTATTTTGAGCACATATAACTTTTTTATTTTTCCGTATAAGCGGTGGTATGAGGGCTAATTTTTTGCGCTGTGATATGTCGTTTTTATTGCTACCACTTTTGCTTATATTTTACTTTTTATTAAAGAAAATTGGGAATAAAATGTGACAAAAAAACTACAATTTTGGACTTTTTTTTGCGTTTACGCTTTTCACCGTATGGGATAATTAACAATATATTTTGATATTCAGACTTTTACGCACGCAGCGACACTAAATATGTTTATTGATTGAAAAAAAATTTGCTTTTTGGGGGGAAAATTGGAAAAACGGATGATTTATATTTTTATTGGGGGAGGGGATTTTTTATTTTTTAAACTTTTTTAAAAACTTTTTTTTACACTTTACAATTTATAGCAATCAGTTGATTGCTAATACTGTTCAGTACTATGCATAGGGCATAGCACTGATCAGTGTTATCGGCAATCTTCCGCTGTGGTCTGCTTGATCTTGGACCAGAGCAGAAGACCCCAGGAGATGGACGGAGGCAGGTGAGGGGACCTCTGTCCGCCATAATGGATGATCGGATCCCTGCGGCAGCGCTGTACTGCACTGCCGCAGATGCTGTGATCTGTATTGATCGCGGCATCTGAGGGGTTAATCTCGGACATCCGCACGATCACGGATGCCTGCCATTACCGGCAGGTCCCTGGCTGCTGATAGCAGCCAGGACCTGCTGCGCATGACGCGAGCACCGGTTCGATGCTCACGGTCATGACGGAGGATAAGTGTATGTCATGTGCGTTAAGTACCACCGCACCATGACGTCCATTTACGTCCGTTGTTGTTAAGGGGTTAATGTTGTGCCCCTTCATTATAACTCAACTGCCAGGCATTAATGTCTGAACCTTGGCAACAAAATTGAGTACACCCCTAACTGGAAATGTCCAAATTGGGCCCAAAGTGACAATATTTTGTGTGGCCACCATTATTTTTTCAGCACTGCATTTAGCCTCTTGGGCAATGAGTTTACCAGAGCTTCACATGTTGGCATTGGAGTCATCTTCCACTACTCCATGATGACATCAAGGAGCTGGTGGATTTTACGGGGAAATGGTTAATTGGGCCCAATTTGGACATTTTCGCTTATGGGGTGTGCTCACTTTTGCTGCCAATGTTTAGAGGGGACACAACATTTAACACTATAATACAGGCTGTGCCCTCACTACTTTACATTATAGCAGAGTGTCATTTTCTTCAGTGTTGTCACATGAAAATATATAATAAAATATTTACAAAAATATAAGGAGTGTACTCACTTATCTCAGATGCATTTTTCAGTATTTTTGCTTATTTCAGTGATATGTACCTTCTGTCTGCTCTACCTGCTGAATTTGCTGGCCATAAAATGCCAAAAATACACATTAAACTGCAAATAGAGCAAATCTAGATTAGAATTCTCTCATTCTAATTTACACTCCCCATGCCACTGAACTACAAATCAGGGTGATATAAGTACATAAAGGCATTTACGTATATTTGCTGGAAGGTGAGGCTAGTAATTTGTGATAAATATAAAGTAATATATAGCAACTATTCCAGTATATTGGCTCAGCTGGCAAACCATGACACATATAACACTAATGAACTGTAGACATGTTGTGGCAGCAGGATCATTATGGGGAAGCTGCACATATACACATCCTGCTGCTTCAGCAGATCACAAGGCTTCTATACAAATGACAAGTCAGAGCAGATTTCAAATACCATGTGCCAGGCTATGAAAGAACCATTGACTGTCATCCAAACAGTTCATTAGCTTATTCTTCCTCAGCCTATCAGGAGGATCGTCTAAGAAACAGATTATTCATTCCATGACCCATCATCTTAATAAATGGCATTGAAAAGGAAAAAGCATATTTTAAAATAATAACATGCCCATTAATAAATCTACCAATTACTAAAATATTTTAGCTTCTGAAATCTGAAGATTTGTATTGTGTGAGCAAAACCACTTTTCAAAAGAGAAGGAAGAACAAAGCAGACGTTTCCACCCCTTGTGTATGGCCTTGTCTGCTCAATAGACGCAGCTTACCCTTCCAGCATAATGCATAATTGTGAAGACAGGGCCTTGTTCCTTGGATGTGACATTGCCATTTCCATCTTTTGCTGATGTATACACTGTATTTGAATTTGATGTCTCCAGGAGTGACTGAAGACGTTTGGAAAGGCTTTGTTCCATAGGATGAATGGACTGACTTTCTTCATCTAGAATAGACAGAAAACCTGAAGGCTTCTGAAAAACAAATACATTTTTGTTTGGGTTTATTATCAGATGACCATGACATACTTAAAATAAACCTAAAAATAAGAAAATATAATGTGAGAATTGTGGAATGTAATCTATTAACATCCAATCAACGTGCTGATAGATAGATATATGCCATTAGAGAAATGCATAATTAGAGATAGATAAACAGATAGATGTAAGATAAATAATTCCTTATAATAGGGGCACTCCGCCCCTAGACATCTTATCCCCTATCCAAAGGATAGGGGATAAGATGTCAGGTCGCCGGAGTCCCGCTGCTGGGGACCCCGGGGATCGCTGCTGCAGCACCGCGCTATCATTACTGCACAGAGCGAGATCGCAATACAGGGGCCGGAGCATCGTTACGTCACGGCTCCGCCCCTCGTGATGTCACGGCCCGCCCCAATCAATACAAGTCTATGGGAGAGGGCATGGCGGTCATCACGCCCCCTGCCATAGACTTGCATTAAGGGGACAGGCCGTGATGTCATGAGGGGCGGAGCCATGATGTCACGCGGCTTCGGCCCCTGTATCTCCTGTCATTATGCACAGAGCAAACTCGTTCTGTGCAGTAATGATAGCGGGGTGCCGCAGCGGTGATCCCCGGGGTCCCCAGCAGCGGGACCGCGGTGATCTAACATCTTATCCCCTATCCTTTGTATAGGGGATAAGATGCCAGGGGTGGAGTACCCCTTTAAGTTTAACTACTTGCAACATTACTTTATTTTTAATTTTAGATGCACACATATGTCATAAAAAATTTAATGGTCCTCATTTACTAAAGTCCAAACGACTCTTTTTCTCGGTTATTGCGCCTAAATTTTAGTCGCAACGTCTGTGCGACTATTTATGCAACCAAATTTTTGTCGCACAACCCACACTTTAGAAAACACTCGGTGTGTTTTTTTTTTCCACTCTGAAATGGGCGTGTTTTATGCAAAAATTGGTGTTTTACGGACAAAAAACAAAAAATACTCTGAGTACTTCCAAAATCACTCGAGAAAAAGTGTGAGTTTGCCTCACACAATAACCGACAGCCAAGATGCCGAGTGAAATTCCAAAAATGGAGTGGTTTGTAACAAGGAACTGTTTACCATTGTGTTTTTTGTGAAAGTAGCTTGTTTTATAACCTGAAAACATTTTGTACAGTTCAACACTTTTATGAATAAAATATTGAATGCTTTTGTGATAGTTAATGTTTATTTTTATTTTTCGAACTCATTTGCAACATTAGTTTTAAATCAATTTAACACCCAAGCTGATAAACAAGGATAATTGTTGTAATGTTTGAAAAATTATAACACATGAATACTTTTGATTCATGGAAACATTTTTAAACAAACAAGCCTAAACCATTTTGATTCCCACAACTAATTTCTTTAGCTTTGAGTTTGTGCGACACAATTGACTAGTGTGACACAAAAAAACGTGCGACAGAATAGTAAAAAGACGAGTGATATTGAAATCACTCCAGAATAAACACTCCACTCAATCAGGGCCAATGTCTAAAATGACATACGTAAAATCACACAGAACTGGTGAACTAAACAATTGATGACAACTGATGCATGTTATCATCAGTTGTGGCATCAGTTGCATCCAGATTTGGGCTGGGATAATGTATGCCAGATGCCGGACATGTGTAATCCCAGCCTTACACCTGATACATGCATCTGCACAACCTTCATTCTCATCTACAAACAACATAATAGGGGGAAGAAAGAAAAGTGACATCCATTGACATTTAAAGGGGTAATCCGCTGAACAGCTGTCAGTAATGGTCTGTCATTGGGGAGGAGGAGAGTCCTAGTGCCTGCGAGTCCAGAGGTGCTGGGGACCAAAGAAGCCTAAAGTCACAAATCAAGAACCAACAAAAGAACAAACAGGGCACCCAAGGCCGGAAGAAGCGCAACTAGCGCAAAACTTCGCCAGCAGTCGCCTCGCTTCTGAGCGCCCTGCTTCATGTCTGAGATCGGGTCGACCATCGTTGCCAGAGGAGTCGAGCTACTGCAGCCCTGCGGAGATATATATATATATATTTATATATATATATATATATAGTGTATTATATATTGTTTGAATATTGTAAAGGATTATTAGTTGTATGGGTATTCGTGAAAGAATGCTTCTATGGACCATGAAATAGAAGAGAATAGAAGAGACTTACTTTTAGCTATTTTAGTATTACTAACTCAACAATTCGTTGAGAGGTTCTCACCTACTGTTCTTACCTCATTTTACTTTATTATGACCCTTCTCATTATTTTCTTTTCCAGCATAACTGCATTTCACTAGCGTTCTTTCAGTCAATATATAGCTTACTGAGTACTTCTAGCAGAACTCTTCTTATATTATTACATATGTGGGCAAATCCTAATTGTGGGCAACTCCTAAAGTTTTAAGGAGACTATAGGAGACTATGTGATCCTTAAAGGGGTTGTCTTGTCATAAACACTGATATTATATCACTAAGATATACCATTGATGAAAGATGGTCCTGATAGTCTTTTTATAGAACAATATAGTCAATGGATAAACATGCAGCAACAAACAAACAAAAACATAGTATAATGGCAGATGGTGTGGATCCACTATACCTGTTGTGGACAATGTCGTGAGCCGTATCAGGGAGTGGAGTCTAAGGAGCCGTTGATTTTCACCGGAGTCCGCTGCAAAGCAGGATGGACTTCTTGCGGCAGGCAGCTCCCAGGTCGCTACCCCTGACAAGACTCAACCACAAAGACTGCTGAGGAGATGCGTGGCACAAAAGGCATGAGACAGAGTTGTAGTGAGGGACTGGCAGGAGGTCAGGACTGGCGGCACTGTAGCAAGGTCAGGTCACGTAACAAGCGGTCAGAGGGCTGACTGCACAGGAGCAAGGTCAGGATATGTAGCAATGGGGTCAGATACGCGGCAAGGCAAGACACAAACAGTACGGGAGGATGGAGCAGGAGTGCGCCCGCTTTCAGCGCATCTGGCCGTAGCGCTACTCATAACACTACAATGCTAAGTTGTAGCAAAAAGTACAAAAAAGCAAGTTCTACAATGCTTTGCCACCTCATTCTAGTGGCTGCCAAGAGTGAGTGACCATGGTTGGCCATGTCCCTACTGGACAAGGCATTGCATATCCTATCATTGTAAAAAAAAGTATTAGGTATATGCATGAGGTATCTGCAAAAAAAGTTGACAGTGCCTCTCACTGTATTTTCTCACTGTTACGCCGAGCGCTCCGGGTCCCCGCTCCTCCCTGGAGCGCTCGCAACATCCTCGCAATTGCAGCGCCCCGGTCAGACCTGCTGACCGGGTGCGCTGCGATACCTCTCCCAGCCGGGATGCGATTCGCGATGCGGGTGGCGCCCGCTCGCGATGCGCACCCCGACTCCTGTACCTGACTCGCTCTCCGTCGGTCCTGTCCCGGCGCGCGCGGCCCCGCTCCTTAGGGCGCGCACGCGCTGGGTCTCTGCGATTTAAAGGGCCACTGCGCCACTGATTGGCGCAGTTGGCTTAATTAGTGTGTTCACCTGTGCACTCCCTATTTATACCTCACTTCCCCTGCACTCCCTCGCCGGATCTTGTTGCCATCGTGCCAGTGAAAGCGTTTCCTTGTGTGTTCCTAGCCTGTGTTCCAGACCTCCTGCCGTTGCCCCTGACTACGATCCTTGCTGCCTGCCCCGACCTTCTGCTACGTCCGACCTTGCTCTTGTCTACTCCCTTGTACCGCGCCTATCTTCAGCAGTCAGAGAGGTTGAGCCGTTGCTGGTGGATACGACCTGGTTGCTACCGCCGCTGCGAGACCATCCCACTTTGCGGCGGGCTCTGGTGAATACCAGTAGCAACTTAGAACCGGTCCACCAGCACGGTCCACGCCAATCCCTCTCTGGCACAGAGGATCCACCTCCTGCCAGCCGAGTCGTGACAGTAGATCCGGCCATGGATCCCGCTGAAGTTCCACTGCCAGTTGTCGCCGACCTCACCACGGTGGTCGCCCAGCAGTCGCAACAGATAGCGCAACAAGGCCACCAGCTGTCTCAACTGACCGTGATGCTACAGCAGCTACTACCACAGCTTCAGCAATCATCTCCTCCGCCAGCTCCTGCACCTCCTCCGCAGCGAGTGGCCGCTTCCGGCCTACGACTATCCTTGCCGGATAAATTTGATGGGGACTCTAAGTTTTGCCGTGGCTTTCTTTCACAATGTTCCCTGCACTTGGAGATGATGTCGGACCAGTTTCCTACTGAAAGGTCTAAGGTGGCTTTTGTAGTCAGTCTTCTGTCTGGGAAAGCTCTGTCATGGGCCACACCGCTCTGGGACCGCAATGACCCCGTCACTGCCTCTGTACACTCCTTCTTCACGGAGATTCGAAGTGTCTTTGAGGAACCTGCCCGAGACTCTTCTGCTGAGACTGCCCTGCTGAACCTGGTCCAGGGTAATTCTTCCGTTGGCGAGTACGCCATCCAATTCCGTACTCTTGCCTCCGAATTATCCTGGAATAATGAGGCCCTCTGCGCGACCTTTAAAAAAGGCCTATCCAGCAACATTAAAGATGTTCTGGCCGCACGAGAAATTCCTGCTAACCTGCATGAACTTATTCATCTAGCCACTCACATTGACATGCGTTTTTCCGAAAGGCGTCAGGAGCTCCGCCAGGATATGGACTTTGTTCGCACGAGGCGTTTTTTCTCCCCGGCTCCTCTCTCCTCTGGTCCTCTGCAATCCGTTCCTGTGCCTCCCGCCGTGGAGGCTATCCAAGTTGACCGGTCTCGCTTGACACCTCAAGAGAGGACACGACGCCGCATGGAGAATCTGTGCCTGTACTGTGCCGGTACCGAACACTTCCTGAAGGATTGTCCTATCCGTCCTCCCCGCCTGGAAAGACGTACGCTGACTCCGCACAAAGGTGAGACAGTTCTTGATGTCAACTCTGCTTCTCCACGCCTTACTGTGCCTGTGCGGATATCTTCCTCTACCTTCTCCTTCTCTACTATGGCCTTCTTGGATTCCGGATCTGCAGGAAATTTTATTCTGGCCTCTCTCATCAACAGGGTCAACATCCCGGTGACCAGTCTCGCCAGACCCCTCTACATCAATTGTGTTAACAATGAAAGATTGGACTGTACCGTGCGTTACCGCACGGAACCCCTCCTAATGTGCATCGGACCTCATCACGAAAAAATTGAGTTTTTGGTCCTCTCCAATTGCACTTCCGAAATTCTCCTTGGATTACCGTGGCTTCAACGCCATTCCCCAACCCTTGATTGGTCCACAGGAGAAATCAAGAGCTGGGGTACTTCTTGTTTCAAGGACTGTCTTAAACCGGTTCCCAGTACTCCCTGCCGTGACCCTGTGGTTCCCCCTGTAACCGGTCTCCCTAAGGCTTATATGGACTATGCTGACGTGTTTTGCAAAAAGCAAGCTGAGACTTTACCTCCTCACAGGCCTTATGACTGTCCTATTGACCTCCTCCCGGGCACTACTCCACCCCGGGGCAGAATTTATCCTCTGTCCGCTCCAGAGACTCTTGCTATGTCTGAATACATCCAGGAAAATTTAAAAAAGGGGTTTATCCGCAAATCCTCCTCTCCTGCCGGAGCTGGATTTTTTTTTGTGTCCAAAAAAGATGGCTCCCTACGTCCTTGCATTGATTACCGCGGACTTAATAAAATCACGGTAAAGAACCGCTACCCCCTACCTCTTATCTCAGAACTCTTTGATCGCCTTCAAGGTGCCCACATCTTTACCAAACTGGACTTAAGAGGTGCTTATAATCTCATCCGCATCAGGGAGGGAGACGAATGGAAGACTGCATTTAACACCAGAGATGGACACTTTGAGTATCTGGTCATGCCCTTTGGCCTGTGCAACGCCCCTGCCGTCTTCCAAGACTTTGTTAATGAAATTTTTCGTGATCTCTTATATTCCTGTGTTGTTGTGTATCTGGACGATATTCTGATTTTTTCTGCCAACTTAGAGGAACACCGCCAGCATGTCCGCATGGTTCTTCAGAGACTTCGAGACAATCAACTTTATGCCAAAATGGAGAAATGTCTGTTTGAATGTCAATCTCTTCCTTTCCTAGGATACTTGGTCTCTGGCCAGGGATTACAAATGGACCCAGATAAACTCTCTGCCGTCTTAGATTGGCCACGCCCCTCCGGACTCCGTGCTATCCAACGTTTTTTGGGGTTCGCCAATTATTACAGACAATTTATTCCACACTTTTCCACTATTGTGGCTCCTATCGTGGCTTTAACCAAGAAAAATGCCAATCCCAAGTCCTGGTCTCCCCAAGCGGAAGACGCATTTAAACGGCTCAAGTCTGCCTTTTCTTCTGCTCCCATGCTCTCCAGACCTGACCCATCTAAACCCTTCCTATTGGAGGTAGATGCCTCCTCAGTGGGAGCTGGAGCGGTCCTTCTACAAAAAAATTCTTCCGGGCATGATGTTACTTGTGGTTTTTTTTCTAGGACCTTCTCTCCGGCGGAGAGAAACTACTCCCTCGGGGATCGAGAACTACTGGCCATTAAATTGGCACTTGAGGAATGGAGGCATCTGCTGGAGGGATCAAAATTTCCAGTTATCATTTACACCGATCACAAGAATCTCTCCTATCTCCAGTCTGCCCAACGGCTGAACCCTCGCCAGGCCAGGTGGTCGTTGTTCTTTGCCCGTTTTAACTTTGAAATTCATTTTCGCCCTGCCGACAAGAACATTAGGGCCCATGCCCTCTCTCGTTCCTCGGATGCCTCGGAAGTAGAGGTCTCTCCGCAACACATCATTCCTCCTGACTGTCTGATCTCCACTTCTCCAGCCTCCATCAGGCAAACTCCTCCAGGGAAGACCTTCGTTTCTCCACGCCAACGTCTCGGGATTCTCAAATGGGGTCACTCCTCCCACCTCGCAGGCCATGCGGGCATCAAAAAGTCCTTGCAACTCATCTCTCGTTTCTATTGGTGGCCGACTCTGGAGACGGATGTTGTTGATTTTGTGCGGGCCTGTACTGTCTGTGCCCGGGATAAGACTCCTCACCAGAAGCCTGCTGGTCTCCTTCATCCTCTGCCTGTCCCCGAACAGCCTTGGTCACTGATTGGTATGGACTTTATTACAGACTTACCCCCATCCCGTGGCAACACTGTTGTTTGGGTGGTCATTGATCGATTTTCCAAGATGGCACATTTTATTCCTCTTCCTGGTCTTCCTTCAGCGCCTCAGTTGGCAAAACAATTTTTTGTACACATTTTTCGTCTTCACGGTTTGCCCACGCAGATAGTCTCGGATAGAGGCGTCCAATTCGTGTCTAAATTCTGGAGGGCCCTCTGTAAACAGCTCAAGATTAAATTAAACTTCTCTTCTTCTTATCATCCCCAATCCAATGGGCAAGTAGAAAGAATTAACCAGGTCCTGGGTGACTATTTACAGCATTTTGTTTCCTCCCGCCAGGATGACTGGGCAGATCTTCTACCATGGGCCGAATTCTCATACAACTTCAGAGTCTCTGAATCTTCTGCTAAGTCCCCATTTTTCGTGGTGTACGGCCGTCACCCTCTTCCCCCCCTCCCTACTCCCTTGCCCTCTGGTTTGCCCACTGTGGATGAAGTGACTCGTGATCTTTCCACCATATGGAAAGAGACCCAAAATTCTCTTTTACAGGCTTCATCCCGCATGAAAAGGTTTGCCGATAAGAAAAGAAGAACTCCCCCCATTTTTGCTCCCGGAGACAAGGTATGGCTCTCCGCTAAGTATGTCTGCTTTCGTGTCCCCAGTTACAAACTGGGACCACGCTATCTTGGTCCTTTCAAAGTCTTGTGCCAGATTAATCCTGTCTCTTACAAACTCCTTCTTCCTCCTTCTCTTCGTATTCCCAATGCCTTCCATGTCTCTCTCCTTAAACCACTCATCATCAACCGTTTCTCTCCCAAACTTGTTTCTCCCACTCCTGTTTCCGGTTCTTCTGACATCTTCTCCGTGAAGGAGATACTGGCCTCCAAGACGGTCAGAGGAAAAAGATTTTTCTTGGTAGATTGGGAGGGCTGTGGTCCAGAAGATAGATTCTGGGAACCTGAGGACAACATCCTAGACAAAAGTCTGGTCCTCAGGTTCTCAGGCTCCAAGAAGAGGGGGAGACCCAAGGGGGGGGGGTACTGTTACGCCGAGCGCTCCGGGTCCCCGCTCCTCCCCGGAGCGCTCGCAACATCCTCGCAATTGCAGCGCCCCGGTCAGACCTGCTGACCGGGTGCGCTGCGATACCTCTCCCAGCCGGGATGCGATTCGCGATGCGGGTGGCGGCCGCTCGCGATGCGCACCCCGGCTCCCGTACCTGACTCGCTCTCCGTCAGTCCTGTCCCGGCGCGCGCGGCCCCGCTCCTTAGGGCGCGCGCGCGCCGGGTCTCTGCGATTTAAAGGGCCACTGCGCCACTGATTGGCGCAGTTGGCTTAATTAGTGTGTTCACCTGTGCACTCCCTATTTATACCTCACTTCCCCTGCACTCCCTCGCCGGATCTTGTTGCCATCGTGGCAGTGAAAGCGTTTCCTTGTGTGTTCCTAGCCTGTGTTCCAGACCTCCTGCCGTTGCCCCTGACTACGATCCTTGCTGCCTGCCCCGACCTTCTGCTACGTCCGACCTTGCTCTTGTCTACTCCCTTGTACCGCGCCTATCTTCAGCAGTCAGAGAGGTTGAGCCGTTGCTGGTGGATACGACCTGGTTGCTACCGCCGCTGCAAGACCATCCCGCTTTGCGGCGGGCTCTGGTGAATACCAGTAGCAACTTAGAATCGGTCCACCAGCACGGTCCACGCCAATCCCTCTCTGGCACAGAGGATCCACCTCCTGCCAGCCGAGTCGTGACACTCACATAATAAAAGCACAATTGTGCTCAGGATCAGGACAGTTGTTTCACATACACAGATCAGCCATAACATTTAAATACCTGCCTACTATTGTGTAGATGCCCCTCATCCTGCTAAAATAGCCGAGTAATTAAGGCATGGAGTCCATAAGACCTCTGAATATGTCTTCTGGTATCCGCCACCATCATATTAGTGGTAGATCCTTAAACCCAAAGACTTTGAACCTTTGTCATGTTCCTTATAGCATTCCTGAACAATATTTGCTGAAAGAGGCCTCTACCATTAGGGAATACCAATGCTATGAAGTAGTATGCTTGGTCTGCAAAAATGTCCAGACAGATGTTACATGTCAAATTAGGGCTCATTTCTCACCATGTTTTTCTGTTTCTGTTGGCCATATACATCTCGAAAGCATAAAGATACTTGTGCCGTATCAGTTTAACATACACATAAGTTTCTATTATAAAAGTCCAGAATGTTTTTATTTCATTAGTTTCCATATCTTTGTGTTTAGTTTTTTTTGCTGGATAGGATAATGCAGACTTCTCTGCCATTAAATCCAGGTTTATACGTCACTTTCTCTCTGTCTGCAGCAAAAAAATATTCAAAGTACAGGAGACTGAATTGTGTTGGATGGTATCAAATAGTATCCATTTTGGTTGTCTATTTAACATACTTTTTTTTGCTGTGTCCAGCAAATAAAAAAAAAATGATATTCTGATGTATTGACAAAAATCTGGTGTGAAAGAAGCCTTTCACCCACATTAATGCCAGGAACCAAGGTGTCCCAGGTGAACATTGCCGTAGAGCATTATGGCTAGCTTGGCTTCCTCCCATAGTGTATTCTGGTGCCAACTCTTCCCAGATAAGCAATGCACACAAATCCTGGAGTCAAGATGATGTAAAGAGGAAACATGATTCCATAGCCTAAGCCATTTTCTTCCATTGCCCCATGGTCCAGTTTTGATGCTCACTTGGCAATTGTGTGGGGGTCTGAGAGAGAATCCAGAGGTCAATAGAACCCAATTTTGTATGGGCTTTTCGAACACTGCCAGGTCTTGCCCCAAAGAGAATGAATGTAGCAGTAGCAGCACATGCATACTACTTCTCCATTTAATCTTGGGACAATTGATCTACGTTCTTGAGGTCTGGGGTGATTTTTTGATTTTGGAATAACATTTTTTTAATTTTATTTTAATTCTATTTTATTTATATTATTTCTTATTTCATTTTTTATCTTAATTTTTTTTCTCATTTCAATTCATTCTCATCACTCATGTAGATATATACTCTTCTTACCATTAAAATAATTAATATTTCATTTCCAATTTTCTGACCATACAATCTACACCAGATATACACCTGACATCACACTTTCATATTTTCAATTTGTATATCAGATTGCTTAAAACAATTTGACCCTGTTCCCCACACATAGTTTCTATAGTTTTTTTTATGGATGAAACAATAAATAATTTATTACAAAACTGAGAGCTTTTAGCTGGTAATCTTTCTGTGTAAATACTCGTACAAATGGTCTATATCCTTTTATATTGGTTTAAACTGTATTTAATCCACAGTCCACACAGGTGTATAGACACCTCCAACACTCCGAATTCCATGGAGGAATCCAGGATCCGTATTTTTTGTTACATAACGCCCACATGGAGGAATCCAGGATCTGTATTTTTTGTTACATAACGCCCACATGTCAATCAAAATGTCACCTTATATAAGATCAGATTCCTATTTTCATTCCCACTTTTGCCATTGAAAACGGGGGTTCTTCCCGAAACGCGTCTGGCTATTAGCTATCACCCAAAAATCCACTTTGCCTTTTTTAACTCTTGACGAGGATTGATTCTTCATTCTCAAGTGCTGGAGTCCCCTGCTCAGCAGACCACCATTCACTGAGTAACTGCCACAGCACGAGGAAGCGGCCGCAGCGAGTGATCTGCATATCCCCACCCCTGTGATCCCACATCCCTGCTGCTGTCAACTCATCCATCCAGGGCCGGACGCAGCTCCGAGCCACCTGCCACCATAGACCTATGTGCCAGGATATCCACAACAAAACGGAACAAACATCTAAGAAGACTGTGGGTATTTCTACCAGGCTGGGTGTGCTGTGAGCACCAGCACCCGTGCCAATCTACACAACGCTATATTTCATCATATTCATTCCTTACACATTAGACTGCTACAAACCACAATTGTATTTACAGCGCTGCTACTATTTTTACTCTATTATTATTATACATCATTTTACAAGTGATTCTAACTTTTTCCTTGTCAAAGACTGGTACCATCATTTTAAAACCATTTTTTATGTTGCATTATGCTATACTGCTTTTAACCTACATATATATCATTATCTCTGTAGCAAGGGCCCTGCTCAGAGACTGGATTTTATTACCAACTATATTGGCAATATATTTGAATAAAGCACATTGTATTTAGATACCAGCCACATCTCCCATATCATTTTTTCCCACACACACACTAGCACAAAATACTAACTGTGCCTAAGGTCTGAATTTCTAAATTTTTATTACTGATTTTGGAATAACCCCTTTAAATCAGTCATCTGCTTAAAAGTCTAAAATTCCAGAGCATAAAACATAAATTATTAGTTTTTTCTATAAACAGCGCACATGTGAATACTGCATTCATACAGTATATACATGTAACAATTTCTAAGGAGTTATTCTTTAAATATTCTATTTTACAGCCATTTATTGCACACAAAAACTCTACAGGCTAATACGCAGCCTGCAGTGAACTGCAAATGTATATAATATTAAGAATTGTGTTTTACAAAAATGTGGAATACCTGGAAGAAAAAATCCAGCACTGTTGTATGGTTTCCAGGACAATACATGGTTTCCATGGAAACTCCCTCTTGTTCACATTCAGTTTGTTCTTGTAGAAATAGCACTTCATTGATATACTGGTGGATTTTTTCATTGGTCAGATTAATGCATAGCTGTAAAAGCAAGAAACATTACACGTAAACATCAAAAGGAAAAATAATAGGCAACATCATTATGTGTCGACAACTTCATCTTACATTGTGAATGACATGAAAGCATAACAAACACTCTCTTTTAAGCTACCTAAAACATTTCCAATTGTCTCCCATTATATCTGGCTGGGAAATGAGTGTAAAAGAAACAATAGCACCAGTCTACATGAACATCAGAAATGTTAGGACACAACCACACCTATTAATAGTTTTTATTAACAAATTGTATACAAATGAAATCTTATCAAACCAAACATTGCCTATGAATATTCTCTGCTAGACTAGTCTTTTCCACAGCAGGCTGAGCATATCAATACTGAATTCATTTCACACAGAACCGACAATATATTCAATGTAAAATAATAGGAAGCTTACATTAAAATTATATACATATTTACTGTAGCTCCAAAGGAAATCGGAGGCTGATTTTAACAGACCGTTTCTACATGTAACAGAAAAAAAATCACATGGAATTCAGGGCAAATTGGGATTTTTTAGATTTGGGGCCAGTTAATTGCAGAAATACTATGTACATTTCCTCTGCATTTCACCTCTGCATTGCAAATGTTAAAAATCCCAGAAAATTCATGGGTAAAATCTGCATGCAACATGACTTGTCACAGATTAACCATTGATCTACCTTTTTGTTTTCTACAAATGGCAGTAACATACAAGCAAGTGTAGGTTGTGCACCCTCTACCTTCAGCTTAGTGCTAGTTTGGTATTATGTGACAGCCCTATAAAATACTGTAAGGCTGTATGTAACTGGTGGGCAATGTATCCTAGCAGTCAGGCTGCCTCAAATGACCTGGCTGTTCAGATAAAAGCTGTAATGTTTCTGTACTAACAGCAGAGGTGAAAAACAATTTAGCCAAGGTCAGGTCGTGATTTTCTCAAATTGCGTTTTAATCAGATTTCATTTTTATATTTAAAAATGTATTTTGGATACCCTTTTTAAAGGATTTTAAACATGTCCGAGTAAAGTGGTAATAATGGTTTAAAGTGTTGCTCCAATTCAAATTTAAAAATATAGCCTGATGGTGGTGTAAAATAATAAAATACACTGTAGTCAGCTGGCAAAGTGCAAAGCGTTCTGGTAAGTCTCACTGTTCTGATGACATTGCAATCCCAGGCTGCAGTGTGATCAGGACTCCATCAGGAGGGCCGGGAGAACAAGTAAACAGAAATACTGGGGTGAACTGGGTTATGCTGGACTTAGCAAGGTGAATATGCTCTTTTCTTTTCTTTTTTATTAACTCCGAGTAGGCTGTTAATAACATTAATATTAATCATAGTAATCATTATAATACAAACATTATTATTTAAAAGGAATCTGTCAGCTGCAATTCATGCTCCAAACTGCTGACACTGTTAGATAGCTGTTAAGCCAAGAAGACTCATGGTACCGTTCATTTATCTGTCAGTGCTTCCCTAACAATGAAAAATGCTTTTATTCCCCAGAGTCAAAGAGGTGTTCTCATGCCATGTGCTGAGGTCGTGAATTGTTCCTTGCTCCTCTTCCCATCCGAGTCTCTGATATACAGTCAGGGCTCAGCATCCATCTGACTGTCAAGCATGGACAGGGATGGGAGTGGGAGAGAGGACGTGTTTCAGCTCTCCATACTTGGGAATGCCTCTTTGACTTTTGGCACCAGAGAACAAGAACATTTTTCTCTGTTATGGAAGTACAGACAGATATATGAGGCAGGCACCATGCGTCTCCTTGTCATAACATCTATCTTAAAGTCTAAGCAGCTTTTAACATGAATTGCAGATGACAAATTTCCTTTATTTAAGAGAATCCCTTTAAAAACCCTTAAAAAAAATCCTCCATCCCTCTCAGTTCCCTGTTTCCTTTCTGGTGTTTCTTGACCACAGGACAGTTAAGATATGCTTTCCTGATTGTTTGCAATGGCAATGTGTGTCAAGATGACATGTCTTCCTGCAACATTGTAAACACAGGTCAGCGGGGCATCATAAGACCAATCTATGAAGAAAATACACTAAACATCCACCCTGAAAATTTTTTCCAAGCCTAAAAAGTCACTTTACATATGGATGGCTGTTTAAATGCATCTAGAGTGAGAACTATACGATTTCACTGATGACACATAATTGTGCGCAATCCTTCTATTACAATTTCTCGCTACATATCCTAGGATAAATTTAAAGAAAAGTAAAAGCTTCGGCCTAAGTCTGAAAGATAATCAAAATGTCAACGTGTTAACTGCTAGCTCGAAAGATGACTGGGTGCATTTACACACATTTTACTGCATTTCTTTTTTTTCCTTTTTTTTTTTTAGGTCCTTTTTCTATGAGTTACTTCTTATGGAATAAAATATGTTTTCATAATAATACAAAAATATCAAAATAAACCAACCTGTTCATATGAATTTCTCTGAAAGTCCTCAAAGCCAAACATATCCAAAATTCCAATAGTGAGGTGAGGGTAGCTAAATATAAGGAAATAAGTTTACTGTACGAACTATGTAAAATGGTAATAAAAATTCTGGAGTCAAAACACTCAAGAGAGAATATACATTTTAGGTACTTATAGTTATAAAAATATGAAACACTGAATCATCTCAGCGGATGGCAGAATAAGATAACTCTATTGCAGGGGTACTACAGCAAAAAGTTACTTATCTCCTATCCAAAGGATAAGACAGTGTTTGATTGTGGGGGGTTCCGACTGCTGGGACCCATGCATTCTTCTGCACCGGCCCCAGCTCTCTAGGGGAGCATGTGCCAGTCATTTCTATGGGAGCGCTAGGGATGCATGAGTACAGCACTCAGCGCTCCTGTAGAGAATGAATGGAGTGCATGCTGACCCCAGAACACGTTACTTTCAGAGAGCCAGGGCCCGTGTAGGAGATAGCAGGGGATCCCAGCGGCCGGCCCCACGCGATCAGACACTTATGTCCTAGCCAGCTACATAGTCTAGATATAAATCAACAACTACTCTATTTCTAAATGTCATTCCCAAATGAGGAAATTATGTCACTGTATAGACAGCAATGACAACAGATTCAACCTACTTACAGTGGTAAAGCTATACTGTAGGTGGTGTAGAAATTGCAGTGGCAACTTAACAGTTCCCTCTGCACTCTATAAGTGAAGTAATACTACAAATAATGTTTGAAAGGTAAATACATTGCTGCAGATTTTTGGTAGGGCTAAGGAGCATCAAGTTACTCCCCTGCTTGCTTAAGAGTGTTTATGTCGGCACATTAATGCCAAAATTGAAAGAGGACTTTCACCAAGAACATAAAAATTGTCATATAATAAAAAACTATGAATTATGAGAGAATAGCTATAGTTTAAAATGTTGTTTTATAGAAATATTACTTTTTTTCTGTTTTGGTGGCCATAACTGGAAAATTGACAACAGGAAATGCAGACTGTGCTGGTTGTTATTTTTAACCAATTTCTCTGAGATAACCCAACAACAGCCATGTTATAATGCGCTAGAAATAACAGATGCTGAAAAGATAATTCAAGGCTAAATCAACATCCCTTTCCCTAAACATACTGTATTAGTTCAGAAGGGGAATCCTGATTTGCTTAAATTCCATGACATTTGGATGGTCAGACAATCCCTCAGGGGTAGTTAAGGTGGTCGTACACTTCCAATTATTGTTGGCCAAACATTTGTTCCTCCAACAGTTGTCTCCCCCAACCTCCCATATACATTCAGCATGGCCAAACGTTCTTGTCTCTTCTATGGTGGTAGCATTTCTCTCTGAGAAAAATAGGATCAGGTTTTCAAAATTAACATGCCCAACCCTTCTTTCCACTGACAATCAAGTGGGCAGGCCACAATACATCTAAGATAGTCGAATGTAATCTTCATAATGGTAAAGTTATCTTTTCTTTCCTCCAACAGTGTACAGTGTTATTATAGGGCATAATATCCTTCCCCCCTCCCCTGCCAAGTGAATGTAGTGTTACAGATTGTAATATAAAAGATATAGCAGTACATAATATTATATGAAGTATATTTACCTCATCCTGGCCAGTGAATATTCAGCCGGACTCCCTATTGCAGTGAATGATGTACTTCTAGAAGCTTCTGATAAGCCAGTGTAGCAGCTACATGCTACAGTTTATTTGGCTGTATATTCACTGAGTGTGAGGTGTACCGAGCAACTAAGCATGTCTGACCAGATGAGAAAACTGCCTACAGGACATATCCCATGGCAACATAGCAACAAGAGAGAATTAAGCCTATATTGGCAGGGCCGTCTATTGAAAACGGTTGATTTTTGATAATTTGTTATATTTAAAAATATGTTTAATTTCCCATAATTAAGCAGCGATACCTATGTATCTTCGTGGTAAAAATACTTTAATGATTAAGTGACCATCTTAGGCTGCATTCACATCTCATTTTTCACACACGGGCGCCGAATTCGGCTGGGGGAGGGGCAAACCGGGCGGTCCCGTACCCGAACCGGATCAGCCCGTAACTCCATTTACTTTAATGAGCTGACCGGAGTCAAACGGTGGCTCCGGTCAGCTCAGTTTTGACCCGTATGCGGTTTTGGACCGGACCTAAAACCGTAGTATACTACGGTTTTAGGTCCGGTCAGGAAACCGCATACGGGTCAATACTGAGCTGACCAGAGTCACTGTTTGACTCCGGTCGGCTCATTAAAGTAAATGGAGTCACGGGCTGATCCGGCTGGGGTACGGGAGCGCCCGGTTTGCCCCTCCCCCAGCCGGATCCGGCGCCCGTGTGTGAAAAACGAGATGTGAATGCAGCCTTACCAATATTTATTTTATTTAGGTATCATCTGATACTTTTTTTTATGAATTTCCTCCTCTTGTGTCATGCTTTAGATGATTTAAAGCCAATCAACAATGAATATTCAGTCGTCTTTAATAGAAAGCAGCATTATAGCATTTTTATGTCACCAATATTTTGGTGAATGAAATTGGATGATACTTACCTCTATCTAGAGTTGTCTCTATCATATACATTGATAATGAACTAGGGTTCTATGTCTCTTGTATTTCTTAACAAGTTTGATCTGTTTTTGTATATTAAAATCATCCATTTAGTTTTTTATCAATTACAAGTAACTCTTGTGATAACAGACATTCTGTATCAATGACGCAACATTTTTACATATATTTGGCTTTAATATATTTTATTTGCCCTGATATGGTGTTCAGTTGTTCTCACATAGAGCTGAATGATGGTTATATAGAGCACTGTTGAATAGATATAATTTTATTGCTTTACATTAGCTGTTGACACCCTTAGCATAATAGCACACACTTACTGTTCATCTTAAATATAGAATCTGAAGCAGAACATTTATTATGTTTTATAATAGCTTCCTAATAGCTATCTACAATAAAATGGCATTACCGTATACACTTTTGTAGCTCAACTGTTGGAAGATAAGTGTCTCAAGATGTGCAACAATCCCTATGTGCCCTTGCAGGACTTTGATCCCATGCATAATGAATGTTTAGTTCTACTTTCACTCAGTTTTACCTTATATTGGAAGTTGTGTTGGTCACAATGTGGTTTATTACTATCTATGTTGACATTTTTTTAAAAATAAAGCTTACATTAAATAATTATGCTTTTTTTGGGGGACCATTTATCTGTGACCAGTAGTTCCAAAGTAACAAACAATAATGTTGTGCATGCTGTTGTCATTTTGTCTTACATTTAAAGGGGTTATCCAGGTTTTCTTAACTTTTCACTATCATGCCGGTGATGCCAAGTTATGTCTTAAAGGGGTTATCCAGGAAAAAACTTTTTGTTAATATATCAACTGGCTCCAAAAAGTTAAACAGATTTGTAAATTACTTCTATAAAAAAATCTTAATCCTTTCAGTACTTATGAGCTTCTGAAGTTAAGGTTGTTCTTTTCTGTCTAAGTAATCTCTGATGACACCTGTCTCGGGAAACTCCCAGTTTAGAAGCAAATCCCCATAGCAAACCTCTTCTAAACGGGGCGTTTCCCGAGACACGTGTCATCGGAGATTACTTAGACAGATAAGAACAACCTTAACTTCAGAAGCTCATAAGTACTGAAAGAATTAAGATTTTTTAATAGAAGTAATTTACAAATCTGTTTAACTTTCTGGAGCCAGTTGATATATAAAAAAAAGTTTTTTCCTGGAATACCCCGTTAAGTGCTTTACTTTCCTTACATGTGTGGTGTGGATCGACCTCCTTTTTGTGATTTTATGGTCCCCTTGGGTCAGCATTCTCTAGACACTGGATGACTGTTGTCTCAAGCATTTCCCAAGATCCTGTAGAGCTTGAGACAACAGCTAATCATAGGGGGCTTGGCTTCTTCTTGTGTTCCCTGATAAGCCAGCCCCTGTGATCAGCTGTTGTCTTGAGACAAACAGGATCTTTGGAACGGCTTGAGACAACATTCATCCAGAGTCCAGAGGAAAGATGAACCTAGGGAGACCATGAACTTACAAAAAAGGAAAGTGAAGCATTTAAGACATAACTCAGCATCCCCTGGTAGAATAGGGAGATGGCAAAATAAGTGACCTATGGCTAAGAAAGAAATGAATGCTTAATATGCTAATATATACAGACACAATACTCAAATAACCAATCAAAATATAACATGATGATTTTCACGTGATAACTAACCTCCCCTTTTTTCTCAAATGTAAAAACCAATGTACTTCCGTATAATAAACAGAACTACTTGGGACAGCTCCTTAGCGAGTAGGCTGAGAAGGAGATATATATCAACATTTTGTCTGGTGTTTATTTCTTGTGTCGACACTCAACAGTATACAGCGGCAGTCAAGCATATTTTAAAGTGCACCTGTCATCAACAAAAACTTTTTATATAATGTAGACAATACCATTATATGTATATGTGTAATATACATTGGTTAAAAAAATGTGTATATTTTTGGGTAAAAAATGCTGCCCCCGCAGCTATTGCCTGTGTCTCTGTGAGAAGTCAAAATACAGGAAGTGATAGCAGGACAAACAGGGCTCTGTGCAGGCTCCTGGCTTGCCAATCATCTTTATGTGTGAGGCCATAGAATGTCACAGAGCCTTACTGCACAGAGCCCTGCTTGTTCTCAGTGCACAGAGCCCTGCTTGTCCACCCTCACTTCCTGTATTTGGACTCCTCATAGAGACACACAGGCAATAGCTGCAGGGACAAAAATATACACATTTTGTAACCAATGTATATTACAAATATATATAAAATGGTATTATCTACATTATATCAAAAGTTTTTCTTGACAACAGGTACACTTTAAGGCCTAACCAGCAACCAACCTTAACAGTTGCACCATAATTATTAAATACTATATAGTGAAGCATGCTGGGAGTTGTAGTTTTGGGTCAGCTGCAGAGCCATAGGCTGTATCAGGTCATACTGGATGTTGCATTTAGTAACTACAATTCCCAGCGTGCCCTGATACATTCTATGCAGCTGACTCGAAGCTGACGAACCCAAATTTGTTACGAATTTCATTAAATATTCCATTTGCAACAAATGCGAATATCGACACCATTCTATTGCGCGAACCACTTCATTGAACTCCCTTTACTGCGGACCAGGCTCCAGGGCATCTAAAATGGCAGATCCACATGTCAGTACATGGGGCAAGGAACGCTGGCAAGGCGGGAAGGGAAGTAGGCTGGATGATCCTGAATCACATGCAGCCAGTCACGCCTGTGATGTCATAGCCCTACATATTCGGCAGCAATTTTGCGGCTCATCATATCATTCATTATACGGCATACAGATAGGACAGACATCGCTGTGTGTGTTACACAGAAAAGCTCATTCCAGCAGCGTTTCACATCCTAGTCACATCAGCGTTCTGGTGGACAGAGAGCAGTGTTTTTTAACTGAAAAGGATTTTTACTACAGCCATAAACCATTCAGTTACTTTCTTCAGCATTGTATTACAGAGAGGGGAAGATAGCTGTGTGTTGCCTCATACATTTCAACAAGCTGCCTCAACTTCATAAACCTTAGCAGAGGAGGCAGGAATAATTTTTCAGCGCAATTCTGTGTCTTTGTTCAACAACAAATCATCTGCTGGTTATAGATGGTCTGTAGATGGTATAATACCCAGCAGTCCATTTCTAATAGTCTTTGACAGAGTGCAATTTTGTGTTTAGCTTTTTTGTGCTGCAGCATTGTTGTGTACTGCTGGTGCTGTGCAAAAATACTTTTTTTTTGCCACATTTTTCTGCCCTCATAAGTGCATACCACATATGTACATCTAAGTAGTGTACAATTTTGTACCAGTTAATCTGTCAGGGGCATACATACTGTGAAAGTCCAGGCAAAAGTAATCCCCAGCTGGTGTTTTACTAAAATAAGTTTTTTTAAGCGTACTATACCGCATACCTACATCTAAGTGGTGTACTATTTTGTGCCTGTTAATCTGTCAAGGGCCTACATACTGTAAAAGGATAGCCAAAAGTAATCACCAGCTGGTGTTTTACTCAAATAATTTTAGAAGCGTACAGTAGCACATTTTTTGCCCTCATAAGTGCATACCACATACCTACATCTAAGTAGTGTACTATTTTGTACCTGTTAATCTGTCAAGGGCCTAGATACTGTGAAAATACAGGCAAAAGTAATCAACACCTTGTGTTTCACTGAAGTACTTTTTTTAAGCATACTGTACCGCATTTCTCTGCACTCATAAGTGCATACCACATTCCTACATCTAAGTAGTGTACTATTTTAAATTTGTTAATATGTCAAGGGCCTAGATACTGTGAAAGTCCAGGCAAAATTACACACCTGCTGCTGTTCTAGACAAATATTGTTTTAAGCGTAGTGAAGCGTATTGTACTCCCCTCATATAAGCACCACACAGAGAAGTACCAGGACGTGCACAGAGGAGTGGCAGAGGCCTAAATTAATCAGGCATAGGTTGCAGCAGATTAGTGGCGAGTGGCAGCAGGAGTTGCAGCTAGAGGCCTGTGTTCCCGGTTTAAGCTAGCGGTCGTGTCCCAACCAGCAACCCATCTGCCGTCATCAATTGGTTAACACGGTCATCCACTTCATCACAAGTGACATCTGATACCCCCAGTCAACAGTCGGTTGGTTCCTCAGACACAACCCTCAGTTTGCATGGCCCAGGAGCACTCCCTGTCCTCCCATTGCCTCTGTCCTATGCCGTTCCCTACCCTACAGAAGTGTCTTATGCTGTGGGTTATGCTCCACTATTCACTGAGGATGATCTAATAGAGGACAGTCAGCAGTTACTGCCCAGCCAAGAAGTGGAGGAGACATCCGCCGCTTCCTCCGCTAGGAGGGCAAGTAGTGATGGGGAGACTAACGTGGGAGGCGGTGTTGCCAGGGTTCAGGGTCCTGAAGCAGACACTGTTGAGGAACCTGAGGAGTTCATCAGTGACGTGCAGACACTTGTTGATGATGATGAAGCCGATCACAATTGGGAGCCAGGTGCAGAAGGGGCTTCATCATCATCAGGAGAAGGGAGTTGCAGATTGCCATCAGGCAGCAGCTGAGCCAGCAAGGCGGTAGCACGGTTGGCAGTCAGCATGGTGGCAGAAGTGGAAATTCGGGAGCCAAAGGAGCCCGTACCACCTGCTTCACAGCAGTCTACCTTCCCAGGAGGTAGTGGAACAGGGGTTCCTGGAAACAGCGGCAGTAGCAGTCAATTAGATCGGAATGTTGGTGGTAAAGTCAGCTACTTGGCAGTGTGGCGGTTTTTCATAAAGCATCCGGAGGAGGTTTACATAGCCACATGCAAGATATGTCGGCAGAAGGTGAAGCATGACCAGGGTCCCAATGTTGGCACCATGGCCCTGCGTCAACATATGCTTCACCACCGTAAAGCGGCCTGGGAGAACTGTGGCTCCGATGTAGTGGTCCAGCCTGCTGCATCACCCAGTGGCACACCACTCCCTCTTTCAGCCTGCCAAAGCTCCACCACCTCAGCTGCTAAAGGGAGCTGTGTGTCATACCCTCCTTCTGTTGCTCCAGATGCTCTTGCTCCTCCTTCTTTTAGTCAGCCTTTCCCCCAACAATCCATCGGCAAAGCCATGTCCAAGAGCCAACAGTATGCGCCCACTCATCCAGTGGTGCAGAAGTTGAATGTGCTCCTGTCCAAGTTGCTGGTGCTGCAGTCTCTCCCTTTTCTAGTGGTGGTCTCTGCACCTTTCAGAGAACTGAGGGCTTGTGCCGATCCGAAGTGGAAAGTGCCAAGCCGTCATTTCTTTGCGAAGAAGGCAGTACCAGCCCTGCACAATTTTGTGGAAGAGAAGGTAGTCCAGTCCTTGAGCCTGTCGGTGAGCACGACAGCGCCGACGTCTGGAGCTGTAACTATGGGCAGGGAAAATACATGTCCTTTACGGCTTACTGGGTGAACGTGGTTCCTGCACAGCCACAACACCAACTTGGACAGGTCACGCCGCTTCCTCCTCCACACTCTCAGGCCGATAGTCCTGTGACAGTGTGCGACTCTGCCGCCTCATCCACTACCGTGTCCTCAGCCACCACTACCCAGACAAGTCTCAGTGGCCCGTCAGCATACCATGTGTGCAGGGCACGGGGGTTTCACAGTGTTCTTCACATGGTTAGCCTTGATGAACGGAATCACACAGGGGAGAAACTGCTAATCATAAAGAAATCGGAGCATGGCTTACTCCACGAAAACTGGAAATGGGAACCATGAACACCTTGCATGCGATGAGACTGGGAAGGCTAAACTATGCGTCCAGCATGGCACATGTGTTTAATCTGGTTGTGAAGCAGTTCCTGAAGTGTTCCCCCCATTTTCAAGATATCCTAATAATGGGAAGGAAACTTTGCATGCACTTCAGCCACTTGTATACCGCAAAGCACACCCTCCTTGAGCTACAGCACCAGAACGGTATCCCCCAACATAGTCTGATTTGTGACGTTGCCACACGTTAGAATTCCACCCTTCATATGTTGGACCAACTGTACGAACAGAGAAAAGCCACAATCGATTTCTTGATAATCCAAGTGGATAGGGGTACTCCCCTGTGTAACTTCAATGAGAACCAGTGGATGCTTATATGTGACACCTGCCGTTTGCTCAGGACCTTTGAGGAAGCCAGGATTACAGGATGAACAACGTCATTCCACTGCTTCATTTCTTACAACACGTGTTGGAAACGATGGCTGGTCAGGGCACTGGAGACATTGTGCCTGAATCTCACGGCCACATGAGCCATGTGGGGGCTGTACTGGAGGAGCAGGAGAGGGAGGGGCACAGTGGAGCACAGTTTAGGTTTCGCCAAATCGGCAGTTTTTCTAGTAATCTGACAGGAAAAGAGGAGCAGGATCAGCCAGAAGCTAGAGGGTTATGAGGAAGGCAAGACAGGGGACCCAGATACACCGTGGCAGTATGCAGTGGAGATGGAGGCAGGGAGTCCCTCCGAGTCACTTGCACAAATGACATGATGCATGCTCAGTTGCTTGGGTAGTGACAGCCGAATTGTCACCATTCGGCAGCGGGATGACTTCTGGATCTCCACCTTATTGGACCCTCGCTACCGCAAAAAAAAGGGTCCTTTTTTACACCCACTGAGAGGGAGGACAAAGTGACCTACTACAGAGTCATCCTATGTAGTCAGTTGGCCAATCAACGCCATTGTCACTCCTCTCGCAGGTCTGAATCAGGGATGCCCTCTGCACTCACCTTCCACTGCCATGGCTGCTGGGGAGGGGTGGCAGGAGCAGTACCAGCTCCATCAGTAGCAGCCTGAGTCTACAGTCGCTGATGAGTAGCTTTCTTCACCCGCATCGTGAAGCAACTCATCAGCAGCAGGTAGACATGGAGCAGGACCTGAACCAGCAGTTGGGATACCTTGACATGCCCATGCCAACACACCTTGAAGATCCGCTGGACTTCTGGACAGCCAAACTTGATTTATGGCCACAACTAGCAGAGTTTGCCCTGGAAAAGCTGTCCGGCCAGGCCAGTAGTGTGCCATCAGAGCGGGTGTTTAGTACAGTGTAGGCCATAGTCACCCCAAGAGAACTCGTCTGTCCACGAAAAATGTGGAGAGACTGACCTTTGTGAAGATGAATCAGGCATGGATCAACCAGGATTTCAAACCACCAATGCCTGATGCATGCGAGTAGATTGACCATGGTACCACTCCAACACTTCACAAATATGGATAGTTCCAAAAGGATTTAAGGTGCTGCTCCCCAGTTACAAACATTCCTCCACATGAGACCTTTTTTCACCCACTTTCTTCAACGGGTACTGGTATTGCCACCCACCGCACCACTCTGTCACCGGGTCATTTTCAGGACTACTGCTGTTGCCACCTCCAGGCTGTCTCATTCAGCCACTATGTGGTCTCTTCCCATGCTTCAGCCAACTCCAGGCTGTGTCATTCAGCCACAATATGGTCTCCTCATGCTTCAGCCACCTACAGGCTGTGCCATTCATCCAATATATGGTTTACTGATGCTTCAGACAGCTCCAGTCTGTGTCATTCAGCAACTACATGGTTTAGTGATGTTGCTGGGCCTAGGACATTACCTATATATGTTTATGGTAGCACTAGGTACCATACATCTTCAATGGAAATTTTAAAATTCATCTTTTATTCTTAGAGATTGTGAGTCCCTATTGTATCCTCATCTGCCGCCAACTCCAGGCTGTATCATTCAGACACTACATGGTCTCCCCATGCTGCCAGAAACTACAGGCAGTCATTCAGCCACTATATGGTCTCCTCACACTGATGCCCCCTCCAGGCTGTCTCATTCAACCACTGTATGGTCTCTTCTCAGGCTTCTCAGGCTGTGCCATTCAGCCAGTATATGTTCTCCTCATACTGATGCCACCACCGGGCTCTGTCATTGTGCTGCCATGTGACATTTGAATTCTTGTTAGATTTGGTCCTTTGTATTCACACGCCGGTGGCAGGGACACTAAAACTTCGGAGTTAAAATTTCAATTTCAAAATCGTCAATTTCAAGTTAAAAATCTTAAATTTCTATTTAAAAATCTTAAATTTCAATGGTCTCTGCATGCTTCTGCCAACTCCAGGCGGTGCCATTTAGACACTATACAGTCTCCTCATGCTTCAACCAACTGTGTCATTCAGCCACTATATGGTCTCCTCATGCTGCCAACACCTCCATGCTGTTTCATTCAACCACTATATGGTCTCCTCATGCTTCAGCCACATCCAAGCTTCACCTCCATGCTATGTCATTTAGCCACTGTATGGTCTCCTCATGCTGCCAAGACCTCCACGCTGTGTCATTCAGCCACTATATAGTCTCCTCATACTGATGCCACCTCCAGGCTCTGTCTGTGGCAGTGATTCTGAAAGCGATGCCTGTAATTTGCATGTCATTCTGAATAACTGTATTATTTCACTACCCCAGCACACTCCATATGCATATTAGAACAAAGCAAAGTGTTCTAGACCTCTATCGGGGCTCTCTGTAGGCCAGAAATAGTCATTTTTAATATACATTCACTGCAAATAAATTTGTATCGAACCAAATTTTAAAAAAAAATTGCCGAAAAGGCCGAATCACATTTTTCAAAAGATTGCTCATCTCTAATGCTGGGCATTGTAGTTACTAATTGCAACACCCAGCATTACCTGATACAGCATATGGCTTTGCAGCTGACCCAAAAATAGAGTACAACTCCCAGCATGTTGCACTATATAGTATTACAGAATAAGTTATGGTGCAACATGCTGGGAGTTGTAGTTTTGGTCTAGGGCAGCTGCAGAGCTATAGGCTATGTTAGGGAATGCTGGGAGTTGTAGTTCGTCAGTACTAATTGTAACTCCCAGTATTTCCTGACACATAAATTTTTTTATAAATGTAAATAAGCCCCATCCCTAATAAAATTTTGAATTATCCCCATTTTCCTGTTTTTCAAATAAAATAATGTAAACAAAAATAAACCTAACCGCTTAAGGACACAGCCAATTTTATTTTTGCATCTTCGTTTTTTGCCTCCCTGCCTTCTAAAAATCATAACTCTTTTATATTTCCATCTAAGGACTCATATAAGGGCTTGTTTTTTGTGTGATCAATTATACTGTTACGCCGAGCGCTCCGGGTCCCCGCTCCTCCCTGGAGCGCTCGCAACATCCTCGCAATTGCAGCGCCCCGGTCAGACCTGCTGACCGGGTGCGCTGCGATACCTCTCCCAGCCGGGATGCGATTCGCGATGCGGGTGGCGCCCGCTCGCGATGCGCACCCCGGCTCCCGTACCTGACTCGCTCTCCGTCGGTCTTGTCCCGGCGCGCGCGACCCCGCTCCTTAGGGCGCGCGCGCGCCGGGTCTCTGCAATTTAAAGGCCCACTGCGCCACTGATTGGCGCAGTTGGCTTAATTAGTGTGTTCACCTGTGCACTCCCTATTTATACCTCACTTCCCCTGCACTCCCTCGCCGGATCTTGTTGCCATTGTGCCAGTGAAAGCGTTTCCTTGTGTGTTCCCAGCCTGTGTTCCAGACCTCCTGCCGTTGCCCCTGACTACGATCCTTGCTGCCTGCCCCGACCTTCTGCTACGTCCGACCTTGCTCTTGTCTACTCCTTTGTACCGCGCCTATCTTCAGCAGTCAGAGAGGTTGAGCCGTTGCTGGTGGATACGACCTGGTTGCTACCGCCGCTGCAAGACCATCCCGCTTTGCGGCGGGCTCTGGTGGATACCAGTAGCAACTTAGAACCGGTCCACCAGCACGGTCCACGCCAATCCCTCTCTGGCACAGAGGATCCACCTCCTGCCAGCCGAACCGTGACAGTAGATCCGGCCATGGATCCCGCTGAAGTTCCACTGCCAGTTGTCGCCGACCTCACCACGGTGGTCGCCCAGCAGTCGCAACAGATAGCGCAACAAGGCCACCAGCTGTCTCAACTGACCGTGATGCTACAGCAGCTACTACCACAGCTTCAGCAATCATCTCCTCCGCCAGCTCCTGCATCTCCTCCGCAGCGACTGGCCGCTTCCGGCCTACGACTATCCTTGCCGGATAAATTTGATGGGGACTCTAAGTTTTGCCGTGGCTTTCTTTCACAATGTTCCCTGCACTTGGAGATGATGTCGGACCAGTTTCCTACTGAAAGGTCTAAGGTGGCTTTCGTAGTCAGCCTTCTGTCTGGGAAAGCTCTGTCATGGGCCACACCGCTCTGGGACCGCAATGACCCCGTCACTGCCTCTGTACACTCCTTCTTCACGGAGATTCGAAGTGTCTTTGAGGAACCTGCCCGAGCCTCTTCTGCTGAGACTGCCCTGCTGAACCTGGTCCAGGGTAATTCTTCCGTTGGCGAGTACGCCATCCAATTCCGTACTCTTGCCTCCGAATTATCCTGGAATAATGAGGCCCTCTGCGCGACCTTTAAAAAAGGCCTATCCAGCAACATTAAAGATGTTCTGGCCGCACGAGAAATTCCTGCTAACCTGCATGAACTTATTCATCTAGCCACTCGCATTGACATGCGTTTTTCCGAAAGGCGTCAGGAGCTCCGCCAGGATATGGACTTTGTTCGCACGAGGCGTTTTTTCTCCCCGGCTCCTCTCTCCTCTGGTCCTCTGCAATCCGTTCCTGTGCCTCCCGCCGTGGAGGCTATGCAAGTTGACCGGTCTCGCTTGACACCTCAAGAGAGGACACGACGCCGCATGGAGAATCTGTGCCTGTACTGTGCTGGTACCGAACACTTCCTGAAGGATTGTCCTATCCGTCCTCCCCGCCTGGAAAAACTTACGCTGACTCCGCACAAAGGTGAGACAGTTCTTGATGTCAACTCTGCTTCTCCACGCCTTACTGTGCCTGTGCGGATATCTTCCTCTACCTTCTCCTTCTCTACTATGGCCTTCCAGGATTCCGGATCTGCAGGAAATTTTATTTTGGCCTCTCTCATCAACAGGTTCAACATCCCGGTGACCAGTCTCGCCAGACCCCTCTACATCAATTGTGTTAACAATGAAAGATTGGACTGTACCGTGCGTTACCGCACGGAACCCCTCCTAATGTGCATCGGACCTCATCACGAAAAAATTGAGTTTTTGGTCCTCTCCAATTGCACTTCCGAAATTCTTCTTGGATTACCGTGGCTTCAACGCCATTCCCCAACCCTTGATTGGTCCACAGGAGAAATCAAGAGCTGGGGTACTTCTTGTTTCAAGGACTGTCTTAAACCGATTCCTAGTACTCCCTGCCGTGACCCTGTGGTTCCCCCTGTAACCGGTCTTCCTAAGGCTTATATGGACTATGCTGACGTGTTTTGCAAAAAGCAAGCTGAGACTTTACCTCCTCACAGGCCTTATGACTGTCCTATTGACCTCCTCCCGGGTACTACTCCACCCCGGGGCAGAATTTATCCTCTGTCCGCTCCAGAGACTCTTGCTATGTCTGAATACATCCAGGAAAATTTAAAAAAGGGGTTTATCCGCAAATCCTCCTCTCCTGCCGGAGCTGGATTTTTTTTTGTGTCCAAAAAAGATGGCTCCCTACGTCCTTGCATTGATTACCGCGGACTTAATAAAATCACGGTAAAGAACCGCTACCCCTTACCTCTTATCTCAGAACTCTTTGATCGCCTTCAAGGTGCCCACATCTTTACCAAACTGGACTTAAGAGGTGCTTATAATCTCATCCGCATCAGGGAGGGAGACGAATGGAAGACTGCATTTAACACCAGAGATGGACACTGAGTATCTGGTCATGCCCTTTGGCCTGTGCAACGCCCCTGCCGTCTTCCAAGACTTTGTTAATGAAATTTTTCGTGATCTCTTATATTCCTGTGTTGTTGTTTATCTGGACGATATTCTGATTTTTTCTGCCAACTTAGAAGAACATCGCCAGCATGTCCGCATGGTTCTTCAGAGACTTCGAGACAATCAACTTTATGCCAAAATGGAGAAATGTCTGTTTGAATGTCAATCTCTTCCTTTCCTAGGATACTTGGTCTCTGGCCAGGGATTACAAATGGACCCGGATAAACTCTCTGCCGTCCTAGATTGGCCACGCCCCTCCGGACTCCGTGCTATCCAACGTTTTTTGGGGTTCGCCAATTATTACAGACAATTTATTCCACACTTTTCCACTATTGTGGCTCCTATCGTGGCTTTAACTAAGAAAAATGCCAATCCCAAGTCCTGGTCTCCCCAAGCGGAAGACGCATTTAAACGGCTCAAGTCTGCCTTTTCTTCTGCTCCCGTGCTCTCCAGACCTGACCCATCTAAACCCTTCCTATTGGAGGTAGATGCCTCCTCAGTGGGAGCTGGAGCGGTCCTTCTACAAAAAAATTCTTCCGGGCATGCTGTTACTTGTGGTTTTTTTTCTAGGACCTTCTCTCCGGCGGAGAGAAACTACTCCATCGGGGATCGAGAACTACTGGCCATTAAATTGGCACTTGAGGAATGGAGGCATCTGCTGGAGGGATCAAGATTTCCAGTTATCATTTACACCGATCACAAGAATCTCTCCTATCTCCAGTCTGCCCAACAGCTGAACCCTCGCCAGGCCAGGTGGTTGTTGTTCTTTGCCCGTTTTAACTTTGAAATTCATTTTCGCCCTGCCGACAAGAACATTAGGGCCGATGCTCTCTCTCGTTCCTCGGATGCCTCGGAAGTAGAGGTCTCTCCGCAACACATCATTCCTCCTGACTGTCTGATCTCCACTTCTCCAGCCTCCATCAGGCAAACTCCTCCAGGGAAGACCTTCGTTTCTCCACGCCAACGTCTCGGGATTCTCAAATGGGGTCACTCCTCCCACCTCGCAGGCCATGCGGGCATCAAAAAGTCCTTGCAACTCATCTCTCGTTTCTATTGGTGGCCGACTCTGGAGACGGATGTTGTTGATTTTGTGCGGGCCTGCACTGTCTGTGCCCGGGATAAGACTCCTCGCCAGAAGCCTGCTGGTCTCCTTCATCCTCTGCCTGTCCCCGAACAGCCTTGGTCACTGATTGGTATGGACTTTATTACAGACTTACCCCCATCCCGTGGCAACACTGTTGTTTGGGTGGTCGTTGATCGATTTTCCAAGATGGCACATTTTATTCCTCTTCCTGGTCTTCCTTCAGCGCCTCAGTTGGCAAAACAATTTTTTGTACACATTTTTCGTCTTCACGGTTTGCCCACGCAGATCGTCTCGGATAGAGGCGTCCAATTCGTGTCTAAATTCTGGTGGGCCCTCTGTAAACAGCTCAAGATTAAATTAAACTTCTCTTCTTCTTATCATCCCCAATCCAATGGGCAAGTAGAAAGAATTAACCAGGTCCTGGGTGACTATTTACGGCATTTTGTTTCCTCCCGCCAGGATGACTGGGCAGATCTTCTACCATGGGCTGAATTCTCATACAACTTCAGAGTCTCTGAATCTTCTGCTAAGTCCCCATTTTTCGTGGTGTACGGCCGTCACCCTCTTCCCCCCCTCCCTACTCCCTTGCCCTCTGGTTTGCCCGCTGTGGATGAAGTGACTCGTGATCTTTCCACCATATGGAAAGAGACCCAAAATTCTCTTTTACAGGCTTCATCCCGCATGAAAAGGTTTGCCGATAAGAAAAGAAGAACTCCCCCCATTTTTGCTCCCGGAGACAAGGTATGGCTCTCCGCTAAATATGTCCGCTTTCGTGTCCCCAGTTACAAACTGGGACCACGCTATCTTGGTCCTTTCAAAGTCTTGTGCCAGATTAATCCTGTCTCTTACAAACTCCTTCTTCCTCCTTCTCTTCGTATTCCCAATGCCTTCCATGTCTCTCTCCTTAAACCACTCATCATCAACCGTTTCTCTCCCAAACTTGTTTCTCCCACTCCTGTTTCCGGTTCTTTTGACATCTTCTCCGTGAAGGAGATACTGGCCTCCAAGACGGTCAGAGGAAAAAGATTTTTTTTGGTAGATTGGGAGGGCTGTGGTCCAGAAGAGAGATCCTGGGAACCTGAGGACAACATCCTAGACAAAAGTCTGGTCCTCAGGTTCTCAGGCTCCAAGAAGAGGGGGAGACCCAAGGGGGGGGTACTGTTACGCCGAGCGCTCCGGGTCCCCGCTCCTCCCCGGAGCGCTCGCAACATCCTCGCAATTGCAGCGCCCCGGTCAGACCTGCTGACCGGGTGCGCTGCGATACCTCTCCCAGCCGGGATGCGATTCGCGATGCGGGTGGCGCCCGCTCGCGATGCGCACCCCGGCTCCCGTACCTGACTCGCTCTCCGTCGGTCTTGTCCCGGCGCGCGCGGCCCCGCTCCTTAGGGCACGCGCGCGCCGGGTCTCTGCGATTTAAAGGGCCACTGCGCCACTGATTGGCGCAGTTGGCTTAATTAGTGTGTTCACCTGTGCACTCCCTATTTATACCTCACTTCCCCTGCACTCCCTCGCCGGATCTTGTTGCCATTGTGCCAGTGAAAGCGTTTCCTTGTGTGTTCCCAGCCTGTGTTCCAGACCTCCTGCCGTTGCCCCTGACTACGATCCTTGCTGCCTGCCCCGACCTTCTGCTACGTCCGACCTTGCTCTTGTCTACTCCCTTGTACCGCGCCTATCTTCAGCAGTCAGAGAGGTTGAGCCGTTGCTGGTGGATACGACCTGGTTGCTACCGCCGCTGCAAGACCATCCCGCTTTGCGGCGGGCTCTGGTAAATACCAGTAGCAACTTAGAACCGGTCCACCAGCACGGTCCACGCCAATCCCTCTCTGGCACAGAGGATCCACCTCCTGCCAGCCGAACCGTGACATATACTTTGTAATAACATCACTCATTTCACCATAAAATGTATGGCCCAAAAAAATATATATATATATTTATGTGAGGAAATTGCAAAGAAAACATGTTTTCTTTATTCTGTGGGTTAATACAATTAAAATGATCCCCATGTTATAGGCTTTTCTATAATTGTACCATTTAAAAAAAATCTCAAACTTTTTAAACAAAATCAGTTAGTTTAAAATTGCCCTATTTTGACGTATACAGGGTGGTATGAGGGCTAATTTTTTTGTGCCGAGATCTGTAGTTTTTAACGGTACCACTTTTGCTTATATTTAACTTTTTAATCACTTTTTATTTATTTATTATTTTCCAATTTTTATTTATTTTTTATAAAATGTGACAAAAGCAGCAATTTGGGATTTTTTATTTATTTTTATTTTTTTATGTTTACGCCGTGCTCCATATGGGATAATTAACCTTGTATTTAAACACCGGTGCTCACATCATGTACATGACGTAAATGTACGTCATCGTGCGTTAAATCCCACCGCATCATGACGTGCATTTATGTGCATGTCATTAAGAGACTAAACATGTGGTATTGCTACATAAGGAAATGTCTGAACTATTAAAATATAAAATCATTAAACCGCACAGTCAATGGCGTAAATGAAAATTGCTCAATATTGCAGATTTTTGGTTACTTAACATGTGAGAAAACAAATTAATAAAAAGCAATCAAAAAGTCCCGTCTAAACAAAAATGGTAGCAATAAAATCTACAGATCACGGCACAAAAAAAGAGCCTGTGTACATCCCTGTATACAGAAAAATAAAAGCTATAGGGGCCAGAAAAGGACAATTTTAAGCATATAAATTTTCTTACATAAAGTAGTAAAATAAAACAAAGAATATATAAACTGGGTATCATTGTAATCGTATCGACCTACAGAGTATAGATAGCATTATGTAGAAGTAGAAAACCCAAATTAGCAAAATTGTGTTTTTTTTTACCCCACAAATTATGTATTTACATATTGGGGAACATGGGGCCTACAGCTATATATTTGGGCACAAAGGGGCCTATAACTATATATGGGGGCACAGAGTGGCCTACAACTATATATATGGACACTATTACTGTGGGACAATACAAATGTGGGGGGGCGGGGGTTGCAAACAGGTGAGCATTGCGCTGGAGAAGGGAGCCTAAAATGTTTGTCTGCCAGGTTCTGTGGATAGTCATGGCCGGGAAAAGTCATTATGATGGTCTTGGATGGATAGAGAAGAAAAAGAAAAGTGACTCCTCTGAACAGAGAAGACGCCCCCTGTGATTGACTCAGAGAAGACGCCCCTGTAAGTCTATAATATCATGCTGTATTCTGCCTGAATGTTTAGTGAAACAGCTACTCCCAGCATTCCCTCACCACTGCTTATATCATACTTGGAGCTGTAGTTTCACATGGTTAAAACAACTTTAGCACTTTTACCTTACTTGGCAATTGGTTTATTTGATTATTATAGTTGAAGTAATTTTCCGCAACGCTCTACACCACAAGCATCCATCACATCAAATAGGAAACCTGTTTAAAATTTGAACCCCCTGCTACTGGTTCTGTCACTTGAGCCCCACCTCAGCTTAGAACATAGAGTGGTCTCACCTAATATATATGTGCTACGGCTGTAATGCTCCTTATTTGCGCTTTTGTTTCCTGGCCTGAAGTAGCATCAGCTGACAGCCAATAAGACTAACTACCTTCCTCTAACCCCAATGCGTGGAGCAAAATTTTATATAGGAACATTAAGTGGACCCACCCCTTGGCCCCTCCTTTTTGTGGCTCCGCCCTCAGCCATGCCCATGGCCCGTGCCCCAGATCTTTTGGAGACCTAGCAAAGCCCCTGGGCACACAAACCTGGTTACCCTACATAACTAAGTATTTAGCCTTACCTGCTCCTCATTTGTTTTAGGACTTTTGTAGAAAAACTGAAAAGAGTATAACATGACATGGTCTACAAAATTTTTTTTTCCCAACAGGTAACTTTTATTACCTATCTACAGGTGATTAATAACTTATCACTTAATGCTCCACTTCTGGGATCCTCAAGATTAATAAAATGGGGGTCCAAAGCCCTCATTTTTCCTTCCTTTATGACTACCTCTGGGAAAAGATGTAATGAAGTATAATGGTGGAGCAGGAGCTGTCAGCTCCCTACTCCGCCATTCACTGAGCTACTGACATGCGATTCTTGCACTGGCTGCAAATACCTTCCTCACTGCTCACAGGCAAGAGAGAAAAGAGAGATGGTAGCTTCATTGGTGGAAACCAAGCCTATGTGATTATTATTTATTTTTCTTTCTGTTTGGCAACAATGAAGAATTATTGATACAGGGGCACAGGGGGCATTATTACAATATGGTAGCACAGGGGCACTGTTTCTATAAAGGGATATGAGGTATTGTTACCACATGAGAGCACAGGGGAGAATATTACTATATATCTGTACAAAGGACACTATTAATGTGTGTTATGCAGGGGACACTATTACTGTTTAGAGCAAAGAGGACATTTATATTGTATGGAAGCGCAGGGGTCGTACTGTATGGGGACACATGGGACATTATTACTGTATGGGAGGAATAGAAGGATATTATGAATATATGAGGTGATGTGGGGGGTACTATGTGGGGGGTACTATGGAGATGTGGGTGGTATTATTACTTACTTATTACTGATGTATAGGGTACTAATTCTGTATGGGAGCTCATGGGGGACGATATTATTGTATGCGGCACAGTTGGGACATTAAACAGAGGAAACAGTAGACATATTAATAAGTGGGGGTACTAATGAGGCATTACTTGTGAATAAGAAGATCACAGAAGCAACACTATTAGTGAGTAGAGGCACAGTAGGGGCATCATTAGTGATTGGAGGCAGAGTTGGGGTATTATTTGTAAGTAAAGATATGCTGTTGTAGATACTGTACAAATTATTGCGGGAAGGGCTGACACTTCTATGGGTATAAGTAATATCCAGGGGGAGAAACCTGATGAGGGCTATATCTACAACTATGTTTTACTGTTTTACGAGTTATATGATGCTGTCTCAAAAAAAAATATATATTTTATATATATATATATATATATATATATATATATATAAAGTAAATTTGAGTAGCCATATTAGTCCAGTGATGCAGATGCAAATCATAAAATGTTGCAGTATTTGCTTTGGACTTGATAAAGGGAGGAATCCCGAAAGCTTGTCTCTACAAAATGCTGTTAGTCCAATAAAAAAGGTATTACAAGATACTGCAACATTTTATGATTTGCATCTATATATATATATGTATATATATATATATATATATATATATGTATTGAGAGACAGTGAAAGGAATGTTGTCAGGGATTGTTACATTTCCCCAATGTGACCTGAAGAAGCACCGGGAGCTGCGCAAAATAGCTGTTGTCAGAACGTGCTGCAAGTCCGGTACCCTGCTTGAGGTTTTAATGCACCAATGCTAACCCAATAAAGGAAGATTCTGCACACTTAACCATGAGTGCCACCTGGTTTCTTTTTCTATGTTTTGGATCGTATCATTTATCTTCTGGATGGTAGAGCACCGCGGTGTGGCAGAGAAGAGCCTGTATCCCCGTACACTGCATTCAGCAGCTCAGGTGTGGAGTTAGGTTCATATCAGCTTGTATCAGTATTGGCTTTCTTTTTCTATGAACTCTACCAGGAATCAGTACATCTCATCCAAGGTAAGCTGGGTGAGAAATTAGGATCCAGGACTGGCTAGAATAAAAGGTGGTTTGGTAGTGGGTCATTTCATCCTTCCTGGCCAATTCAGGTTTTCAGTATGTCCAAAATCAGCACAGGTGCTGAAGACAGCTGAACGGAGATAAAACAAGGTATAACTCTTGTGGAGTCTGTACTTTGAGTAATACGTTTGATGACTGTTTTATTGAGTGGCTGGTAGGAAGCCACCTGTAAAATTAGAGATTATTATTTTTGTTTATGTTTATACAATTTATTATATTGGAAATTAATAAAAACATTTTATGGGAAGAGTTGTAAATAAATGATTGCCAAATATATTATTATAAAAATAATTAAACTTGAGTTCTAAATGTATTTTCTGATATGTTGTAAAATGTGAATGTTTATACATACATAGAAATAAAATTTTACATTTATATCTACATTTTTAGACAATAGTAGTACATCATAGTTCTGTATTTGCTAATGTGCTAATATTTGTATTGCTGCATTTCTCAGTGTGTTGCAATGTTTTGAATTTTTTAATGTTTGTTATTTATTTATTTATTATTCATCTTTGGTTTCTGAAAATGCAAGTCATTATATTTTCAAAATATTCTATAAACTATGAGAAATTTCACCCATGTACTTTCCTGAACATTTTACTTCTTGTGAGCAATAATTTTTCTATCCGTGACCGCTAGTTGTATCATTTTTGATTCACAATGTATTAACATACAAGAAAAACAGAAAACTAGGTTTTGCTTTCACTAAATATACTAAGGACAATATATGTGAAAGCTGATACTACTGATTTGACCCCCATCAAATGTCATTTGACATTTATTTGCAGCCCCTGTCACGCATGAAAATTTAATGTCTTCTTCTGATCTATTTCTATGATTTATGGTATATTTAGCAATGTATAAGTGACAGGGCAGACGTATAGTTTCCTGTTTTATTTCTGAAGCTGCATCCAGATTACAGCACTAAAATATTGGAATAAAAGGAAAAACAGAACTCCATTTGATTTCACAACATAACTCTTAATTCCTTGAATATACATTATTTTTGCTATAAGATGTTGTCATTGTTGTTTATAGCATAATTCACATTTTTATTTCATGTCCATGAAAAATAAATGGCCTTAAACGAAAAATAAAGGGGGGAAAATATCTGTCATGATGGGAAGGGATAAATGATCCCCTGAACTGACTCACACCACCTCCTAATAGGGTGGCCTCAACCACGGTGTCGGTCCCTAGGCTACTAATGCGCAAGGTGAAACAAAGTCAAAGTATTAACATGGTATGGAGCCAATAAAATGTCAGGAATGCAATAATAAATCTCCTCCTATATCTACTAAAATAATCATTTTGCAGCAATGATAAGTAAATGCATTGGTCAATAAATATTCTCGGTTGTTATTTATTACCTCTATAAGATAATAAATGTAAGAAGTAATATGTGCAGAAATGCCCATGAATAATATTGAAACAAGGAGCAAATAATTTCCCTTGGATCAGTATATTCCTTTTTACCAATGACAATGTTATGCTAATAAAGTGGTTTCCTAACAGTTTAGTTGAAATGGCTCCAAAGTAGGAGGTCCTATTTAAAATATAACTAGACTTTGGCAAATATCTGCAATCACTTAAAAGAGCCATAGAAAGCAATGATTTTTGTCCCATTGTCTTTCAGTCTTCCCTCAATAATACATGTGGATTTACACAAAGCATATTCCTTAAAAGGGTATTCCAGGAATTTTTTTATTTGACTATGCTACAGGGGCTGTGAAGTTAGTCTAGTTCATAATATAGTGTCTGTACCTGTGTGTGACGGTTTTCTTACAATTCTTCTGTGATTTTTACCCCATTATTTATTTTTAACAGTATACAAAATGACTGTTGTCTCGAATTTTTCCCAGCTTGCAATGCGGCCGAGACCTGACTCACTAGTCAGCTAATGACAGGGAGCCTGTCTGCTTCAAAGGGTGGAGGGATCAATCTGCAACTAATGCAACAGCTGTAGGCACCCTGATTGAAAACCACAGGTCTTTTGTTTCAATGGGTAAGGTGGCTGATGTGTGGGAGGGAGGAAAATGGCATTGTGGGATTTGTAGTAAAAAAAACACAAGTCAAACAGGAAATACAAGTTCACAAAAAGCTAGCCACAGTGTTCTGGTAATCTCACAACATAGCCATTTAGCCCCATGACAAGTGCAGATCCTTCCTAAGCATGTCCATTACTGTCTGCCAGGTACATACTAAAATCACCTTATGATGGATAACCCCTTTAAAGCCAACAGAGCTCTTATACATGTATTCAGAAATCATATGAAGCATCAATGGACTCAATAATTCACATATCATAAGAGATATACAAGGTGTATAGAAAAGCTTTAGCCAGGGTAGCGTTCAAGTTAAAGAACTATAGTGGACTCTGATATAGTATAACCTAATAGAGGATGAATGGCTTTGATTGCACTGTGGTGTCTGTAAAGTCACACTCTATATAAAGATGCTTGAAGCTATAAAAGGCCGAGGCATCAACAATTTCCCAATAGCAATGCATTAGAAAAGTTAATGTATATAGTTGACAAATCTCATAAATCAGTTTTTATTTATAAAGCCGTATCAGAGTAATCCATATTACAAACATAGTAAATAGGTCACAAATGTACAACTATAACAAATTAGAACTATACAGGGATTCTATTTAATCGAACATCCATACCAATAAAATACAGGCTTGTATAAATCCCTACAACTCCATCCCCTCTCCATGGAAAAGAAATACTGGTTCAGAATACATTACACATAAGCTGTGAAGATAAAAGATCTATAGATATGTGGTAGTGGTCTTTGCTTTAATATACCATAGATTTCTGAGACTGTGGTCCGATTTAATAAACAGTGTTCTGTGCGCACATATATTATGCCTAGGAGACAAGAAATAATAGGATCAATATAAGGAATTTAAGTAGATAAGGCCCAGGCAGGAAAACATGACCTTGATGAAGTCATTAATACCTCCCAGTGACTCACTTTCTGGGAAAATATACTCTGGTGTGGATGTTATTGTGCATGCAATGAATTTGTCTTGCACGTCATACATTTTCTATATTCTCTTTATTACTTTCTAGGTATCACTGGATATTGCTGCCAAATTCGTAATACTGTATGTATTTTCAGATTATGTAATAACTCGTTCTGTTCTGTCTGTACAAAGCATACAACAAAAATGGTGATATATAAAATACTACTACACAAAGGAACTAAACATGACAATTTAAATGATATTAAAGTAGTAAAGCAGACTACACATCTGCTTCATTCTATCTACCAAAATGGCGAATACCACAGCAGAACTGACAGATCCTATTATTAGTCGGCGGGGCACTATTGGTGTCTGTTTGGCACTTCTTTGCTCTCATTTCACATAATGGAATTGACAAAAGACAGATCCATCCAGCTTTCTATAAGGCCTCCATAATATTTTGTTCTAAGTAAGTACCGTATTTTTCGTCATATAAGACGCTCCGGCACATAAGACGCACGTAATTTTATAGGATAAAAATCTAGAAAATAAAGATTCGGAACCAAACACAATGTAAAGTATAGGACAGTGATCTTCAACCTGCGGACCTTCAGATGTTGCAAAACTACAACTCCCAGGATGCCCGGACAGCTGTTGGCCGTTGGCTGTCCGGGCATGCTGAGAGTTGCAGTTTTGCAACATCTTGAGGTCTGCAGGTTGAAGACCACTGGTATAGGAGGTAATACTCATGTGTCCCCGCCGCTCCGGACCCGTCACCGCTGCCCTGGATGTCGCCCTCCATCACTGTCGCTGCGTCCTCGGGGTGTCCCCATCGCTCCAGAACGTCTCTGCTGCCCGGTATCCTCGCTCTCCGTCGCCGCCATGACGTCACTACGCATGCCTCTCCTATTGGATGATGGGACGGTGTGCGCGACGATGTGATGACGACGAAGGAGAGCTCCGGACATGCAGGGGAGCAGACACCGAGGAGGCAGGTAAGGACCCTCCCGGTGTTCTGTAAGCTGTTCGGGATGCCGCGATTTCACCACTGCGGTCCTGAACAGCCCGACTGAAGCCGGGTTAGTGTTATTTTCGCTTCAGACGCGGCGGTCAGCTTTGATTGCCGAATCTGAAGGGTTAATACAGGGCATCACCGCGAGGGTGATGTCCTGTATTAGCCGCGGGTCCCGCCCGTTGATGGCCGCAGGTACCGCCGCGATAGGTGTGTGTATTCGCCGTATAAGACGCACCAACTTCCCCCCCCCCCCCCCCTCCCTCTCCAGTTTTGGGGAAGAAAAAGTGCGTCTTATACCGCGAAAAATACGGTATGTATTCAAACAGTACACATTATATTTCACTCTCATGGATGGAAAGCTAGCATCTAAGACATTATAAGATCACAAGGCTTTTTAGCTTTTACAGTACATCACTTACTACTAATAATGGAGGGAACTACTGTAGACTTGTTGCATCTACTGTATGTATATAATGAAATGAAAGTGTATCATAAGATCTAAAATTCAGATCAACATTCAAAACAACATAGTAAAAAAGATCCTATACCTAAAATAATTAAACACATACAAAGTTCTAAACCCCATTGTATGGTTGGCTGTACTATGACTATGCTTCTGGTTACTATGCTGGTAGGTCAGGCAATGGATTGGCACTCCAGATTTTGGAGTTATACTTGAGATCATGAACAATTCTTGTCTAAAAATTGTTCATACGGTCAGATTGTCTGGCTCTATTATTTATGAGACCTCCGAGATCTAATAACAGATTTTTGTTCTCATTTGAAAACAGTCTCTTGTCCCAAGTTATTAGAAAACTACAGTACAAGATGTACTTGTGAGATGTAGATTTATGGAGAAACATTCAGTCCTATATGACATTCTATATAATGTATAACTGTAGACATTGTACATTCTGTGCCCATTTTACAGCTTTGTAATTTTATGAGGAGTCAAGAACCTCAGTTTATGCTTCATTATGCCCATAAATCACTTTACATCGGTACACGAGGAATAGAGCAAAGAACTATTTTGTGATTACTTATAAGGGTGCAACTCAGCTTATTAAAGGGGTACTCTGGTGGAAAACATTTTTTTTTTTAAATCAACTGGTACCAGAAAGTTAAAGAGATTTGTAAATGACTTCTATTAAAAATCTTCACACTTCCAGTACTTTTTAGCTGTATGCTACCGAGGAAATTCTTTTCTTTTTGAAATTTTTTTTGTCTTGTCCACAGTGCTCTCTGCTGACACCACTGTCCGTGTCAGGAACTGTCCAGAGCACCATAGGTTTGCTATGGGGATTTTCTCCTGCTCTGGACAGTTCCTGATACCGGCATCAGGTGTCAGCAGAGAGCACAGTGGACAAGACAAAAAATAAATTTGAAAAGAAAAGAATTTCCTCTGTAGCACACAGATGCTAAAAAGTACTGAAAGACGAAATATTTTTTAATAGAAGTAATTTACAAATTTCTGACACCAGTTGATTAAAAAAAAAAAAATAAAAAAAAAAAATATATATATATATATATTTTTTTTTTCATCGGAGTACCCCTTTTAGTTCAGAACTGGAATTTGGGCTTTCTGTCTTTCACTAATATTCATGGGAGGGATACCTCTCTTAACAGCAGTGAATGTTAATCTGACTGTATTCTAGAAGCAGTGACTAGCTTCTTAACACTTTAGTGATAATTATTTTAATCCATTTCTCAGATTTTTTTTTTTCATATTTTAGAATTTTTTAGGTTTTAATAGTAAAATTTGAATTCCCTGCATAAAATAGTTTGTCATAAATATGCTCTTTTTTTTCTTGTCATTTGTCTCTTAAGTGGAGGAAAAATACACATTCAATGAGTATTGCAGTTTTAGCATATACAACGCATTCACTATTGTAATGAAAGTTATGTGGGCCTGTGAAAGATACTTGAATGGAACCTCGTTGTTTACTTCCAGTAGATAACAATCTGTCCTGCACATATACGGATATAGATTAATATAGAGCGCTCCTCTTTTATGGTAGTTGCATCGTGGTTGTAACTTCATCACATCAGTAATAGTAAGTCAAGGAGAAATGTCATTACTGTAATATTGGCATGTCTTTGCATGTTGATTCTGCAATTGGCCGCATGTTTAGTGTGTATTTACATGCAGATCTGGACTGAATCTTTGTTCTTTCCTAAACTGTGCATGGTTGAGGCGCTATTTAAGCAGACGCAGAAATAGCAAATAAAACTAATAAGCAAGTTCTAAATAAATTATTGTAAATATTCCCTAACTGCTACTGCTACATAGCAACAAATGACAAATATTTAAAAAAGCAGGTTAACAGCAGCATTTTAAAAGTAGTTAAAGGACATGTCCGGTGCTCACTTTTCTTATTGTATCCATTCCGGGCTGCAAAAAAAAAAGAAAATAAGCTTTCTCTTGCCTGCCTACGCTCCCCCGGTGCACCGGTACAGGCGTTTGGTCCCTGGGCTGTATTCTTCTTACTTCCTGTTAGCCCGGCACATCACACGGAGCTTCAGCCTATCACTGGCCGAGGCGGGACATCGCTGCGGGCGGTGATAGGTTGAAGCTCCGTGTGATGTGCCGAGCTAACAGGAAATAAGAAGAATACAGCCCGGGGACTGAACACCGGTACCGGAGCACCGGGGGAGCCTAGGCAGGTAAGAGAAAATTTGTTTTCTTTTATTTTTCAGCCCGGAACAGATAAAATAAGATAAGTGAGCACCAGACATCTCCTTTAATGCATGCACTGCAACACAACCACAACGCAACCTAAATTCATCTGTTACATAACACATTGCTCTTATACCACTAGCCTGTATAGTACCCAGCCAGATGACGGCCCTGTTCTCAGCATGTTTTATGACAATGTTTCATCGAAACACTGCAGCCTTTCATAGCGAATCATATATTATTGGAACAAGGAAGTCTGACTGTTTCATGCTGCTGGTGTCTCAGGCAACTTAAAAATGATGACAGGTTCCCTTTAAGGACTAAATTTCAATACTATTTTTTAGCAATTACATCAACGTTATCTTCGTCTCTCTCCCTGATTGTATATCCTACACACTCTGGGTATATGCATCCTGAGCTCCCCTTGTGCAGACCAGGGAAAAGTCAGTAATTTTTGCACAAAAATTTGGCAACTTTTTACTATTCTACATCATGGTCATTTTGGGCAGGAAGAGGGCACAGCATTGGGTGATAGGAAGCATGCACCTAATTTATTACAATTTACATCTGCTCACAGGTAAAGTACTTGAAAACTATGAGCTCCGAGCTGGCGTAAACTTCTAAGGCTGCTGCATGGGTAGTCTCAGATGTACCAGATTGTTTGAGGCGCATGCTTGGTTGACAGGGGTGACATGTATGGCTACATAAGTCTTGGTAAATTTCCTGCGATATATATTTTTGTAAAAGTCTGTCTTTTTAACCCCTTAAAGGGGTACTCCTGTGGAAAACTTTTTTTTTTATGAACTGGTGCCAGAAAGTTAAACAGATTTGTTAATTACTTCTATAAAAAATCTTTACCTTGCCTGTACTTTTTAGCAACTGTATGCTACAGAGGAATTTCTGTTCTTTTTTAATTTCTTTTTTGTCTTGTGCACAGTGCTCTCTGCTGACACCTGATGTCTGTTTCAGGAACTGTCCAGAGCAGGAGAAAATCCCCATAGCAAACCTATGCTGCTCTGGACAGTTCCTGACACGGACAGAGGTGTCAGCAGAGAGCACTATGGATAAGACAAAAAAGAAATAAAAAAAAGAACAGAATTTCCTCGGTAGCATACAGCTGCTAAAAAGTACAGGAAGGGTAAAGATTTTCTAATAGAAGTAATTTACAAATCTGTTTAACTTTCTGGCACTAATTGACTTATAAAGGCCTAAAAAAAAATGTTTTCCACCGGAGTACCCCTGACACAGGGCTTTTCCCGTATTTGAATTTTCATTTTTTCCTCATCACCTTCTAAAAATCATAACGCTTTCAATTTTGCATCTAAAATTCCATATTATGGCTTATGTTTTGCACCACCAATTCTACTTTGCAGCAACATTAGTCATTCTACCAAAATATCCACGGAGAAGCGGAAAATAAAATTCACTGTGCGACAAAATTGAAGAAAAAAATTAAATTTTGTAACTTTTGGGGTCTTCCGTTTCTACGCAGTACATTTTTGGCAAAAATGACATCTTATTTTTATTCTGTAGGTTCATACAATTAAAATGATACCCTACTTATATAGGTTTGATTTTGTATTACTTCTAAAAAAAAATCATAACTACATGCAGGAAAAATTATATGTTTAAAATTGTCATCCTCTGACTCCTATAACTTTTTTATTTTTCCGCATAAGGGCCAATATGAGAGCAAATTTTTTGTGCCGTGATCTTAAGTTTGTATCGGTACCATTTTTATATTGATCGGACTTTTTATTCATTTTTTCATGATGTAAAGGGGCCAAAAATACCCTATTGTGGACTTTGGAATTTTTTTGCGCGTATGCCATTGAGCGTGCGGTTTAATTAATGATATATTTTTATAGTTTGGACATTTCCGCATGCGGTGATACCACATATGTTTATTTTTATTTACACTGTTTTTTTTTAAATGGGAAAAGGGGGGTGATTCAAACTTTTATTAGTGAAGGGGTTAAATTATGTTTATTAACTTTTTTTTTTGCAGTGTTATATCCCCCCTAGTGGCTATTACACTGCACACACTGATCTGCTACACAGATCAGTGTTATCGGTGGTTGATTGCTCAAGCCTGGATTTCAGGCTTGGAGCAATCAATTGCCGATCAGATGCGACGGAGGCAGGTAAGGGGACATCTGCTCGTGTTCTAGCTGATCGGGACATCGCGATATCACCACGATGGCCCCGATAAGCCCAACTGAGCTGCCGGGAAGCTTTTAATTTGATTTAAGACACGGCGATCAACTTTGAACGCTGTGTCTAAAGGGTTAATAGCACGGCACAACGATTGGTGCCGCACGCTATTAGCCCAGGGTCCCGGCTTTCATTAGCCGCCAGGACCGACCCGGTATGATGCGGGGTCACGGCGTGACCCTGCGTTATATACCGGGACCGGGCGCAGGGCATACAGGTACGCCCTGCATCCTTAAGAGGTTAATATATTGTGTATGTGTAAAAAGAGTATATTCATAGTACATTTGGTAAGCATCAGTAACACACCCCTGACTGTACTAACAGTAAGCACATGAATCAGCTTGCCAGTTTGCAAAGAATTCCCTCATGACTGGTATAGCTTGAGCTCAGTGTGTTTCCCCTAGCTGTGTTCCTTGCTGCAAGGTTCACTTGAGGATACGCCAATGTTTATGCAGGTAACGTAACCAGTTTATAGAGTGTAAAGGAGAACCATCAAAGATGCTTTATATGCTTATAATTCCCAATGTCTCATTCATGGTTTTTCTTTTTTTTCATCAAATCTCCCAGCAAATGTTCTTCTAGCATCAAGAGAAGAAAATTACCTACTGTATATTTTTCTTCACAGTCTGTTAATATACTGAAAGATCAGACTTGTCTCACTGCTTGGGTCCATAATACAGAGCCGCAGTTTTATTAGGAATGTTCTATTGCCGCTATACAGCACTCCATATTAATTTCGGATTTAGAAAAGTGGCATAAAAAGGTTGATGAATTAGCCAAAGCCTTTTTACCAATACAAATGAATAGTGTAATTTTTGTTGGCAAAATGCTACAGATATGTTTCAGACACCATTTTTTTAGATACAGGTAGACCAGAACATGGAAAGAATTAAACTAAACTATAGGTATGTTGGTAAAAAGTTATGTTTAAAAATATTCCACCATTTTACATCCGCTATTCCCATACAGACCTATGCGTCTTGATACTACAGATTAATAACATTTTTAAGTGTTGTCTATTCAAACTTTATATTACTCCACAAACTCAGACCTGTCTTCTTACTAACATATAGACTGTAAAACAAAGGGCTTGAGATAGCCTGTGTTTTATTAGTAACTATAAGGTCATATTGATGTACCTTGGAGCTGTATACTGCTGTACATGTTTATTCTAAATACTTTGGAGCAATAAAAAAAAAATGCTGAAAATGTGTACATATGCTGTAAAGAAAAACTGTGATAGGTTTGATGTAAGAGGTCCACTGTATATCACAAAATGTGCAGTTTTATTTGTCAGACATAACAATAAGAAGTAAAAATAAAATTAGAATCACCATTTAGAAATTATAAATATCAAATTTTTGTTCCATTCTGAGCTCTTACCTGTTCTGATCACTTTGATTCTGGAGGTAGAAATTGGCAGTGTTTACTAAATAACTAAACAGACGGCAATACAGGGATTTTGCAAGCAGGTCTCGGTAGAATTCTGCTGTCTCCATAGAATGTCTACGAGTTATCATATCTCCTGGACAGCAGAAAAACATATATTTTACTAGCTCTGTACACATAGGGGGAGATTTATCAAAACCTGTCCAGAAGAAAAGTTGCTGAGTTGCCCATAGAACCAATCAGATCACTTCTTTCATTTTTTAGAGGCCTTTTAAGAAAATGAAAGGAGCAATCTGATTGGTGGCTATAGGCAACTGGTCAACTTTTCCTCTAGACAGGTTTTGATAAGGATCCCCTAAAATTTTCTTTCTTATTCAAACAAGTTTATATTGTTTCTCAGTAAATGCATCCCATATATCCTGAAGTAATTGCAAGGATTATTTTGTCAGGAATGGAGCAAGACTTGTATTGTAGAGGGTTGTGTTCAATAATAACTTTTAGGTTACGTTCAGACAAGCAGATCCACAGCGTATTTTATGCTGCGGATCTGCTGCCGAAGGACCGCTACAGGGTGCCTTTAGATATGCCTCCTCGGAGCGGCAATATGCTGCTATGAGCAGATACACTGCGATGTGTGAGTTGCTGCACTCCTGCGTGGCTGCTTTCGGCCTAGCTCAGGGAGCAGGAGGAGTGGCCGCGATGTGTGCGAGTACATCACACATGCACGGCAACTCGTACATCGCATAGTGCCACTCCGAGCAGTTACATCTAAAGGCACCCTGTAGGGGTCCTTCAGCAGCGGAACCGCAGAGTAAAATACGCTGTGCATCCACTCGTCTGATCGTACCCTTAATGATATTTCAGTTAGGCACAGGCTTGGGGTTGGTGAACATGAACCATTACAATGTTAAAGAGGAGATACATTGTAATGGTTATTGCCCATTGTAAACCGAGTTATCTCTAGTAGTGACTTTTTACCTTTAAAATATTGCACATCCGTTGTTAAGGCAGTAGACAGCTCATCCGGTAATATCTGCAGCATTCCAGCCACTAGAATGAAATGACAGTAGTTCATACTATTAATGCATCAAGATAGAACAGGTTAAAACTTTATTACACTCTTTAGCAAGAAAGTCAAATCCCTTTTTAATGTAAATTTCTTGTCTATTTCCAATGTCTTTCATTAATAGAGTGACTATAAATTATGAGGCCATCTTGAAAAGGTACCATGTTTTCCTTTGTTTTCACTTTGTAGTTAACAGATTTTATATTTATGACCTAAAACAGTGGACTCCAAACTGTGGCCCTCCAGAGGCCTCTTTCACACTATGAAATTTTTCCGTTTAGGAACTTCCGTCAGAAGATCCATCACTATATCAGGGAAAACCGGTCGTTACAAAACCCCTACATGCAGTAATTTTTCCTCCACGATGTCCCGTCACTGTATAACGTCCGTAATGAATTACGGTCATATACGGGTGCAAACAGGCAGTTGCAAAACCCCTTAGGCTGCAATGCGATTTAGTCACGGCCGTCAGGGGTTTTGTAACGACCGGTTTTCCCCGATATAGTGACGGAACTTCTGACGGGAGTTCCCAAACGGAAAAATTTCATAGTGTGAAAGAGGCCTAATTTTACAATAACTGCTGCTACTACTACTTTTAGTATTTTCTGATATTGCTTTAGATTACAGTAGACATGAAATATTTGTCATAAATACTGGTTTGATTAGTTATCAAGCACTGGTGTGGGTAATAACATCTACTACGAGAGGCTGTAGCCTTTCTGTATGTGTGTGTCCTTCTATCTCTCACTCTCTCTCTCTCTCTGCTTCTGTCTCACTTTGCAGCTTACACTTTCCCTACCCTCTCTATAGACTCCTTTGAGCAGCATGTAACCTGATCCCTCAGTTTTTTTGAGAAATTACTCTAGGTTTGATATGTGGACAATAGGTTGTGGCCTGTGATTCAAGCAATCAAAATACACATATAGGGCTACTTTCACACTACCCTTGTCACGCGGTAGTGCAACGACCGTTGGGGCCGCTAGGGAGAATAGTAGGAGAAATAATACAGCTTGTGTTCTCTTTTTCTCCTGCTACTCCCGCTAAAAATTTACTATAATGGGGTCCATCAGGACCCACTGTTGCCCATTGCCCCCCCCCCATCAAAATTATGGCTGTAAAACTTTAAAAAAATAAAAAATAAAGAGTTTGACGCCCCTTCTTGATGGGGCGCAACGGCAGTGTGAAAGTAGCTTAAAGGGGTATTCCAGGCAAAAACTTTTTTTTTATATATCAACAACTCCGGAAAGTTAAACAGATTTGTAAATTACTTCTATTAAAAAATCTTAATCCTTTTAATAGTTATTAGCTTCTGAAGTTTTCTGTCTAACTGCTCAATGATGATGTCACGTCCCGGGAGCTGTGCATGCTGGGAGAATATCCCCATAGGAACTGCACAGCTCCCGGGACGTGAGTCATCAGAAAGCAGTTAGACAGAAAAAAACAACTCAACTTCAGAAGCTAATAACTATTGCAAGGATTGAGATTTTTTAATCAAAGTAATTTACAAATCTGTTTAACTTTCCGGAGCCAGTTGATATATAAAAAAAAAGTTTTGGCCTGGAATACCCATTTAAGTCACCATATACTTGTGGAAAAATCGCATCACAATCACCTTGTTCTACAAGCTGCAGGTCAGACACAAAAGCTGTTTCAGCATCAGTCAGGGCTGTAAACCGAATATCCCCAATGTGCAGAATTGCTGAGAGGATCATGAAAAGGTTTTCAGTTTCCTAAATGTGCAAAACGGAGAAGTAAAAACCAAACAAATCTATTAGTAAGGTTCAGTGTAATTCTTGGAAAAGCATAAAATGCTGAGTCCTATAAATTTATCAAAATGTATCATAATAACCATGGACTTTTTTTTCAGCTGGCAGCAGCAGCTCCCAGAACCTCTTCAGTGTGGACCAAAGATGTTCAGATTAGAGAACTACTGAAGAAATTACCCAGACTTTAAACATTGATGGTCTATCATCAGGATAGGTGATCAATATTAGATCTGCTGGGGTCCAACTCTGATTAGCAGCTGTGCTAGGTTCACTTGAATGGGACAACACTGCAGTACTGCCAATACAAATAGTATATGATTTGTAAGTACAAACCAGCATGCGGCCAGTGGACACAATAATGAGGCTACAGCCATGTCTCTTTCAAAAAGATGATTAGCAGAAGTGTCAGGAGTCGGACTCTCACCCATCTTATATTGATGGTCTATCCTCAGGATAGATCATCTATTTTTAAAGGCTGGACATCTCTTTTATCTAGATTTTCATGATGATATGGCCAGCAGTGAGTGACCAAGTTTCCAATCTTACACTCATTTGTACAACCACCGCCAGCTAGTAAGTTCCACTAGAGTATTTTGTAAGCATGTTTCAGAAATGAGTCTGCTTCCATCCTTCCCTGCGGCATTCTTTCCCTTTAAATATTTGACAAAATATTCATTAATTAATTTAACAAAAGCGTCTTTCCACTGATGCTCCTCAAGAATTCTGCAACTTCAAAGCGAGCTGTGCATTCACTCAGGTTAGAAAATAAATTATACACAACTTCTTATATCTATTATTTAAAGAATATGTTGCCTTTGTCAATCTATTTGTCAGATGAAGTCAGATTATCTTCACAAAATGTAACATTAGTTTTTATTTAAATGTCTATCCTTATATGCATATGTATATTAAACTAGTGTAAAGAAAAAACATTTTGTGGAACATTTCGGGGAGGTTCCAGTGCTTGCACCGTCTTTTTCTCTGAAAATAACGGTGCCCGACGGACCCCATTGACTATAATGGGGTCCATTGGGACCCGTTATTGCCCGTTATGACCCGTCAAAATGATGGCCGTCAAACTGCAAAAAAAAAAGAGAGTTTGACAGCCGTATTTGACGGGCATAACGGCAGTGTGAAAGGGGCCTTAACCAGTGGTATCATACAGATACAGAGGTAAACATAAAAGAATTAGGCACAAGAAAGCATGCAGCTGGCTGGTGTAGTACCAGTGATGACTGTTTCATTGTTGAAAACTAAGCCTAAAAGGTGGTTGGTGGCATTCACAGTTATCTCTCAATAACATTATATTTCATTAATTTAATAGTTGAGCATTTGCTATGTTTGTCTCTAAAACTATATAAACAAGAACTATGACTGTAAAAAAACAAAACAAAACAAAAAAAAACTTAGGGATTTGTAATGAGCCGTACTACTTTTTCCATAAAATACTATGGAGAGGGGGCAGGTTAAAAATTTGCCCCTGGAGCCCCTATGCCACTGTTTCAGTGTATAAAAGGATGCACAACCACATAATGTAACCTATTGGTTTTCATTGATTTAATAACACTTGAATCGCCATCTCTCTACTCATAGTTATACTAAAGCTACTATCACTTTGCTTTTTAATAAGAGTGGGCTTCTAACTAGCTCTGAAATATTAAATTATTAAAGCCAGTTCATGCAATTCCCAGTTCAGAACAACTTACAAGACTGTTAAATCCCAGAGCATTCAGTGCTTGTTTGAGGTTTGCTAATTTCTCTCTGTTTTGTGTGCTTAATAACTCTGCTGGTGTTGTCTGGTTAAGATATCTGCAGGGAAAACAAATAAATAAAACATAACTGAGGCATACACTGCAGATTAGTGTCATTATTTATAACACTGATAACAACAAATACAGATGTGCCATCATTCGTGCCAGTCTCTGATATATATATTTCCCTGTCTTTTGGCAGCAGCACAATGATGGGGTAACTCCACTCCTGTGAGCTTGCAGGACCTTAGGACAATTTTAATAAAAAAACAACCTGAGTAATTAGAGCCCTCCCCCTCACAAGGGAAAATAAGGCTCCCTGTAACCATTCCCCTTGAGTTTTTCCTGTCCTATGAGCAGGACTATAGGACTCACTCAGCTCTGTTGTGTGTTTTTGGTGCACTCTTTGCTGTTAGGCTAAGTTTCCCCTTGGTTTTTTTTCTGGCAATTTTTGAAAAACTACCACTGCAGTTTTTGAGCCAAAGCCAGAAGTGTACACTTCTCCTCCCTTATGGATCCACTTCTGACTTTGGCTCAAAAACTGCGGTGGGATTTTTCCAAAAACTGTCAGAAAAAAAAAAAACAAGTGGAAACTTAGCCTTAGAGCCGGGGCAGCATTGCTGAATGTGGCGCTATGCTTGCTGTGCTTTTTATCTGTCTCTGGCTTGGGCGGGATGTGCGCCACTTCTGTACAGGGAATTCTCCTATATTACTGTTCGCTGCAGTCATGATGGTTTTTACTCGCTCCCCTGCATGTATATAAGCTTGCACTGGGGGATATACCTGCTGTTATCTGGAGTAACTTCATGTAGGGGATCAGCTGACTGGAGGATAACCTGACTGATCAGCTGACTGGAGGATAACCTGACTGATCAGCTGACTGGAGGATAACCTGACTGATCAGCTGACTGACGGCTCTCTGCTGGATAAGCTGTAGCTCTGTGGTCGTTGCTCCTGCTATATCCTTTTTTTAAATAGATCAGACTATAGATATGTCATGTATATTATATGTATGTTATATGTATATTACATTTTTTTAAATTATTATTACTATTATTATTATTTTTAGCCTCTTTCAGGAGAGGCTTATGTCTGTCTGCCTCCTGGCCTCTCTATAAGGAGGCTGGTTCAGTCTATAGATATGTCATGCATATTATATTTATATTGCATTATTATTAGCCTCCTTCAGGAGAGGCTTATATCTGCTTCCCCCTGGCCTCTATATATAAGAAAGCTGGTTCAGTCTATAGATATGTCATGTATATTATATGTATATTGCATTGTTATTATTTAGCCTCTGTCAGGAGAGGCTTATATCTGCTTCTCCTGGCCTCTATATAAGGAGACGTTCAGACTATAGATATGTCATGCATTTTATACTGCATTATTATTATTAGTCTCTCTCAGGAGAGGCTTATGTTTGTTCCTCCTGGCCTCTATAATTGGAGGCTGGTTCAGACTATAGATATGTCTTGTATATTATATGTATAGTACATTATTATTTATTAGTTTCTCAGGAGAGGCTTATGTCTGTTCCTCCTGGCCTCTATATAAGGAGGCTGGATTGATCTCAGTCTCCTGGAGCTGATTGTTACTGGTACTGCTGGTCTGTTTCTGCCCTGCACTATTTTCGTTTCACTGTGTTTGTTGCTGTACAATGTGGCTTTATTCTCCATCTTACAATTAATTTTTCTTCAGGATTTTTTTTGTAGATTCAGAATGTATTTTTTCCTTTGTGGATTCGCAGAGATCTGGGAGCAAAGCCTTTGCTAAAAGAAGACAACTAGGTTACAAAATGGTGACAATCTGCTGCCTGATGACAGCGACTACACAACTTGTCTGTCATACCGACCTAGCCTTCCGACCTCTGAAGAGACAACTATTAGGCTGGAATTCCACTTCCAAACGCCAAGAAAAACACAATTTCTACAGCCAGATGTTAGCTGTAAATCAATGAGAAATCGCTAAATTCTTTTTCCACTTGCCGTTTATCAGTTTGGCATTTTTTTTAATCCTTTTGACGTTTTTTCACTCTCTTTCAGCTCCTTGGCGGTTTTGTAAAATTGCAGCATGTTGAGCCTTGAAATGGTGGCATTTTCTCCCCATAGAAGTCTATGGGAGTAAAAAAAACGCCAAGAAAAACGCCATGTGGGTTTTAACTTTGGCATTTTTTCAGGCGGTTTTTATTCTCTTTTGGACTTTAGCGTTCCAAAAAAGTGATGGAGATACCTTTTTTAATAAAAAAAATTCGTAGGGTATGATAAAAAAAATTATAATAAAAAAGATAAAGTAGTGATGGAAAAAATTGTATTTAACTAAATGTATATTTTTTATAACAAATTTTTTAATAAATTTTTAAACAGGGATCAATTTATGTGTGCGAGCAGGGCACAAAAAATATAGCCGACAATAACAAAAATGTAGTGTGTGTGTGTTTTTCACTTTTTTTCTTTATTTTTTAGGTGGTACTACTATTCCCAGCATGGAACACACTGTTCCCTGATGGGAGTAGTAGTACATGTACTAATTGATAGGTCACCCGAGTCTGTTGCGATCCTTCTGTATAGTTTATAGATGCGGCCAGCCGTTCTTCTATGGTTCCCTGCACTGCCGTATATATACACCTATTCATATTTCCCGCAGAGAGCTGTGATTGGCCAGATGGTTCCAGCCAATCACAACTCTCTGTGGGAAATATGAATAGGTGTATATATATATATATATATATATATATATATATATGTCAGTGCAGGGGACCATAGAAGAGCGGCCACCTGCATCTATACATTATACAGCAGGATCACAGCGGGTGTCAGGAGTGATATCCGCTGTGATTTTTCCTTAACTGCAGGTACTACAGCTCCCAACATGGAGCAGAGAGTGCTCCAGGTTGGGAGTAGTAGTACCTGCAGTTAAGTACAGATCACAGCAGGTATCACTCTTGAGACCCGCTGCGATCGTCCTATCTATTGCAGAGATGCGGAGTGGCTTTCTCCTGCGCTCCGCATCTCTACACTATATTCCAGCCAGTGATATGAATAGAACATCGCTCATTCATATTTCCCTCTGAGAGCGGTGATTGGCTGCAACCATCCAGCCAACAGTATGTTCCATGCTGGGAGTAGTAGTACGACCTATAAAATGTAAAAAAAAAAAATAATTGAGAAGAAAAAGTGAAACACACATAAACACTTTATAAAAAATGTATTAAAAGTTCACGCAGGAAATTGGACTGGCATTTTTTCTGGCGTTTTTTTTCAGTGAAAAAAAACACTAGAAAAATTACCAAGTGGAATCCTAGCCTTAGGGACATCTGTCTCATCTCTTCTAACTACTATGATTCCCCAGAGTTAAGAAAGATAATATTTCCTTCTGGAAATACTTGAAAAATGAATTCAGCTACTGCAGACCAAGGGTCAGACTGCTGTTTGTGGGAGGCCCAATCCACTTCTATGGGCCTAGGGCCTTTATGTGGGTAGAAGGCCTCACCAGTCTTATAAGGCTGTTATAAATGCCTGAAAAGGCTCTAGCGGTCTCCTAAAGTCGATATGGAAATTGTTAAGTTGTCCAAGGGGGCTTAAAATTAATTCAGCTAGTGCAGACAAAGGGTCAGACTGCTGTTGTGGGAGGTACCATCCACTTCTATGGACCTAGGGCCTTTATGTGGGAAAAAGCCAGTGCACAGAAGCTTCCTTCGGATTGCAGTAATAATTCAAGGAATTCTGCATCACCTTCAATTCAGAGGACTTCCCTTTGACATAACATCAATCCCATTTACCAAAGTTATTGCCGCTATGGTGGTGATTGTCAGGTGACTGGAGATAAGAGTTATCCTATACCTGACCACTGACTGATCATTACTGCTATGGTGGTGATTGTCAGGTGACTGAAAATAAGAGTTATCCTATACCTCACCTCTGGCAGATCTTTGCTAGCTCTCATTAGTCAGAATTACCTCCTTTCAGCTCTAGGCTGGATTATCAATCTGGACAAATCAGATTTAACCATGAATACATCCAGCAATCTCTGATATTGGTTTCTTTGAATGCCTTGCGCAGTGTTCCTCAGAACTCTGAGGTTTCTAGGCTTTTCCTCTCTTGCCATTTGCATCCTCACCCGCTTCAGTTGGAGATCCTTCAAAGATTGAACAGAAGATTGTCTGATATAGACCCTTCATGTACCGTCCACAAACACAAGAAGACCAGTAAGTTGGTGGCGGACTTACAGGATGGTCTTTATAAGAACCACTATAGATAATTATCCTAATGGATGCTTCAGGCTCGGGATGAAGAGCTCACCTACAAGACAGAACAGTCTCTGGAGTCCGGAATTCGGACAGTACAGCTAACCTACAAGACAGAACAGTCTCTGGAGTCCGGAATTCGGACGAATTGTGGTTCTTTCCTCCAACCACAAAGAACTCAGAGCAATCTTTTATGCTTTGAAGCCATTCTCCACTCTCCTCCTTGGGAGAGCAATACAGGAAAGAGCAGACAATATGCTCTTCATGTCTTACATAAACAAACAAGGAGGCACCAGTTTTCAAGTCCTCTTCCTGGAGGTGAGGAAGATTTTTGGTTGGGTAGTATTCAGAATAAGGAGGTTATCTCCTGTCCATATCAGGGAGTGCAGAACGTTCTAGTTGATAGTTTGAGTAAGAATATGACAGTTCCAAGAGAATGGTCCTTGAATCCAGAGATCTTAAGCCAGATCATACTCCACTGGGAAGTACCGGAAATTGATCTTTTGGCCTCTCACTTAAATAACAAACTAAAGAACGTCAGCTCCCTTTTTTTTTTAAGATTACCCTTTTGTAGTATACGCAATGTCCATACCTAAGACATTCCAACTAGCATATATTTCTTCACTAACTTCAATAATACTGAGGGTATTAATAAAGATTCAGCAGGATCTAGCCTCAGTCATTGCAGTGATTCCATTTTGGCCCAAGAGGTCATAGTTCTCTCAGCTAGTGTTGATGAGTTGAGGGATGTATAGGAGACTTCCTGTACAGAAGAACCCAGTGTCTTAGGGCACACAGCTCCGCCACAACGTCTCTCAATCTGACAGCTTGGAGATTGATAGGTCCAGATTTAAAGCCAAGGGTTTTTTCGGACCAAATATGGACTATGCATTCCCACTCTAGGAGTGAGGTCATCAATAAGACATATACAGAGTTATATGGATTTTTCCCTCCTGATGTTCTGACAGGAAGATTGATTTATGTTCACCTTTTGTTCCTTAAATACTGGAGTTTCTACAAGATGGCTGATAAGGGCTTTTCTCCAAGTACAATAAAGTACAGCCAGCTGAGAGATCTGCATTTTTTGCTGGTAGCCTTTCCAAATCCCAGAAATAAAGAATATTCTAAAGGCCATGACGGGACTACAGTTTAGAGGGCCGGAAGCCCCTGGGTTTATCTGTGCGGTAAAGTAACTGTGTCATCTTTTCCTTTGTTTCCAGTTTGCACGCACCTGGTCCAGGCGGATTCTTGCAGAGTTTTCAAGAGGAGGTGGGCTGGCTACCATACTGTGTTTGCATTGGTTCAAGGACTGAGCTGATGCCCCCTCCTGTCCAGCATTACTTTGAGATTCATACATTGTATCTGCAGTCACGGATTAGATGGTGATTGGATTTTAACCCACAAGGCAAATTTAAGAGGACGATATTGCTCAGAATGTCCCAAGATTAAAAAAACCGCACTCAAAAAGCTGAACTTCTGTTTTCATTGACACAGCCACAAGCCTGCAATGATGTGAATTTAAAAGTCCTACTGTACAACTTGGAATCATTATTATGCCAAGAGACTCGCTAATGGTGGGACCAAACTACGCTCACAAATTATCTACACATGGGACTAATGGTCAAATATGAGAATGACAAGTTGGACACTATGTAAGCTGAAATAATAAAAAAACTTAAGGAAGAAGTTACACAGTATAATGTACTACCAGAATTTGATCTTTTTATGCAGCAAATTTATGACAATATTGATCGTTTGAAAAATGATATCATGCAAACAAAAAAGATCAAATTCTTGTGGGACACTAATGATTACAAGCTGAAACAGGTTTATGAGTGGGGAAGGTGGGAACGGGGAGACAATCTCCGCTCCATTTTGAAAAAAACAACAACAAGGAGCCAATATACCTAAGGTTACATTTAGCTCTTCGGAGCAGGAGTCGGAACGTGGTGAGAACCTCCATCTTACTACTGCAAACCTCGCAGGAAGAAGCCGCAATGGGCCACAAGAAATATCGAAGAGGTAGCAGGAAACATCCCAGAAAATGGTGGAAACAGTCATCAACTCAGGAATCAGGAACCACGCAAGGGGTCATAAACTTATTGTCCAGAACTTTGACCATGGACGAAATTAAAGTTTTGTTCAATGGTCTTAATTTTGCCAACACTAATACGTTTAATGTTTTCAATTCTTAATAAGGTTAATAAGTTTGTAAGAAATCTTACTAATGAAAATAACTTTTAAAATGTTGAAAGTAACAATGATGAATGTATACAACAACCTATGACCAATTAATTCAAGGGTATGAACTTTCACAAACAATTGCCATTGTTGGCTTTACAGGAACTTTAGTCCTCCAGCGCTGACATTGTCCGTGATGCTCATACTAACAGGGCACATCGTAATTCCAATCCCCATGGGATCATATGGATACTTTTCAAGAATATGTCATGCGAGACTTTGTTGCTCTGGGCAAACAAATTCACTCAGACCAACATAAATGGTGTAATCTAACGGGTGGTGAACTTTTGGCAGTACGTTCTCTCAATGATGACAAGAATCACACCATTAAAATGTCCGATATGGGTGGGATGGTTACTGTCATGGACACCAGCCGTTACATTGATCAAATGTCTAAAATGTTAAAGGCCAGTTCCACATATAGGAAATTGGCAGGTGATCCCACCCCTTAGTTTTCAATAGCACTTACTAAATTATTATCTGAAGGTGTAGCATTAGGAGCTATCACTGAGAATCAGAAGGAATTCTTATTGGTTACACATCCCTTCACACAAATCCTATATGATCTACCCAAGACACATAAAGGTATTTCACCTCCACCTATGCGCCCCATAGTATCCTCAAGGGGATCATACTTGAAAGGATTTTGTCTTGGTTAGACCAAATGCTAAAATCCTTGGTTCAACGGGTCCCAGTTTTCTGAGGGACACCAAGGATGTACTAACACAATTGGATGGCGTGATATGAGATGCTGGTTACAGCTGGGTGGCATGTGATGTCGTCTCGCTGTATACCAGCATCCCTTGGGATTTAGCGCTAGTTGCTCTCGAGTATCATTTACCCAAACATAGTAATTATTCCTCAGATTTATGTGACTTTATTTTGCAGGCGACCCAGTTTCTGATGTCCCATAATTATTTTGTATTCAATGGCAATTATTTTTTACAGATAAGTGGAGTTTCTATGGGGACCAGACACTCTCCGTCGCTTGCAAACCTTACTATGTCATATTGGGAATCTCTTTTTGTTTTTTTTGGAATCCAACCCCTTTGCATCTGACATTCACTGGTACGGAAGATACATCGATGATGTGCTTTTCATATGGCGTTCCAATGTATCTTCTGTACCAGATCTTATGTAGTATTTCAATGGTAATGATTTTAATTAGAAATTCACCTTTGAGGTTTATAGAGATACCGTATTGTTTCTTGATGTGACCCTGGTTGGGATAGCTGGAGGTGCTGTTCAGTCTCAATCGTACAGAAAGCACATTTCGGGAAACACATTGTTACGAGCTGACAGCAACCACCCCAGACATACCACCAGGGCCATTCCAATAGACGAGCTAACCAGATTAAAAAAGAACAATGCTACACTTACTACCTATGAAATAAAAAAATACATGAGTAGGTTGCAAGAAAGAGGTTATTCAAATAGGATTTTGAATACAGCTGACAAACATGTAAATAGGAGGGATAGAGCAGAATTATTACTGTCCGTCAGCTATGACACCTAAAAAAAACTATTTTAGCTCTAACTTATTCTCCTAATTTTGATAAGGCTCATAACATAATTTATAAACATCTACATGTATTAAAACAAGATCCTATTTTAGCAGAAATACTATCGGATGGCTGCATGGTTGTTTCCAAGAAAGCTCGCTCTCTTATTGATTGTTTAGCGTCTAATTTGTTAGGTGCTAATTTACACACTTCGGATACATGGCTGCGGAGCAATGGCTTCCACAAATGTGGGAGACAGCCATGTCCCACCAGCAGCCATGGGAAATCCAGAAAACTTTTTCCAACTCAAAAGGAGATAAAACATTCACAATCAAATAATTTTTACAAATTTAGTTTATATCGTTGAGAGCTCCATATGTAATACTGTAGATAAGAAGGAGGGTCTTGGCAGTACAGTGGATGGGAGACCGTTCGGTGGTTCGAGTCCTGAGGTGGGACGGAGTGTTGTTGTGGTTTAACTTTTTTACTCATAATTGACAAATGTAGGTCAATTGGTAATTAAGGAAGCCTTTGAACCGTGGGAACTAGGTCAATTGGCAATTAACTGAGTGTTTGAACCGTGGGAACTAGGTTAATGGGGTACCATTAGAGGGGTATTCCAGGAAAAAAAAATGTATCAACTGGCTCCAGAAAGTTAAACAGATTTGTAAATTACTTCTATTAAAAAATCTTAATCCTTTCAGTACTTATGAGCTTCTGAAGTTAAGGTTGTTCTTTTCTGTCTTAGTGCTCTCTGATGACATGTGTCTCGGGAACCGCCCAGTTTAGAAGAGGTTTGCTATGGGGATTTGCTTCTAAAATGGGCGGTTCCCGAGACACGTGTCATCAGAGAGCATTTAGACAGAAAAGAACAACCTTAACTTCAGAAGCTCATAAGTACTGAAAGGATTAAGATTTTTTTATAGAAGTAATTTACAAATCGGTTTAACTTTCTGGAGCCAGTTGATACATAAAAAAAAGTTTTTCCTGGATAACCCCTTTAAGGAACATAATGGAATATTTATCAATACCTGTGCAGAGTAAAGGTTGCCCAGTTGTCCATAGCAACCAATCAGATTACTTCTTTCATTTTTCAAAGGCCTTGTTAAAAATGAAAGAAGCAATCTGATTGGTTGCTATGGGCAACTGGACCACTCTTCCTCTACACTGGTTTTGATGAATCTCCCCCATAGAGGGAGATTTATCAAAACCTGTCCAAAAGAAAAGTATCACATCATTTCTTCATTTTCAGAGGCCTTTTAAAAAAATGAAAGAAGCAATCTGATTGGTTGCTATGGGCAACTCAGAAACTTTTCCTCTGGACAGGTTTTGATAAATCTTCCCCATAGGGGAGATTTATCAAAACCTGTGCAAAGCAAAAGTTGTCCAGCTGCCCATAGCAACCAATCAGATTGCTTCTTTCATTTTGCAGAGGCCTTGTGAAGAATGAAAGAAGCGATCTGATTGGTTGCTATGGGAAAAGTTTCACCACAACACTGTAACACTCCGTCCCACCCCGGGACTCGAACCACCGCACGGTCTCCCATCTTCTGTACTGCCGAGACCCTCCTGCTTATCTTACAGTTTTACATACCATGAGATCCCCATAGACCCATAGACCACAAAGGACTATTGGTTTCAATGAGCAAAAAATCACAGAGTTAATGCACTAGCCTATTAGTTCCCTATGAAGAAGGGAGAGCTCAATATTCGCGAATGTGCGCATATGCGCATGATTTTACGCATATGCGCATAAAAAAGCAAATATAACGAATATGCAAATTTTACCAATATATGACGAATATTCATCCATATATTCGTGAAATGTAGCAAATTTGAATATGGCCTATGCCGCTCATCACTATACATTACTAGGATTGTATTTCATGACTGTTGGTAGTTTGATTCTATCCTGTCTAGTTTGTTATGCACAATTTCCAAGTCAAAATAACTAGAACAGGATAGTAAAATCAACGTATGTGCTACAGTCTCTGGTTGCCTATGGTTACATGTCAAAATGCTGGGTGTAAATGGGGTTTTGTGTCAAGCTTGGACTGTGGCTTTTTCTTTTTTATTCATCTGATTTGTATTGCCTTCAGTTTGCATAGTTCTGCAAGACACGGACCTCGTTTAAAACAGCATTACTCTATTTGCCTTTTCCTTTGTTTCCAGTGCACGCACCTGGTCCCGGTGGATCCGTGCAGAGTTTTCAAGAGGAGGTGGGCTGCCTACCATACTGTGTTTGCTCTCGGCTAGGGAACCTCACACTACGTTCTATCTGATAAGGGTTTACTAAGATTTTTGCCATCTTTTACTCTGAAAGTCTCTACTTTCACTAATGGTACCCAGAGCATAGTTCTTCCACAGTACATACCTGATGTCTCCACTGGTAAATATAAGAATGTAAAAACCTTGTATCTGCTCAGATGCCTTAAAAAAATTATCTTCAAAGGATAAATGCCTTTTAGGAAGGAGAAAAATCTCTTTGTGGTATACCAGGGCACAAAGCAGGTAAGAAAGTTTCCAAAGTTTCCAAACCCACACTATCCAGATGGTTGTGATTGAATCTCTTCTGAGATATATCTACAAATGCTGCTCTACCTGAATGGTCGCTGCCTGTTGGGCTAAAGGAGGTTCAATCCCTTTGAAGTTTTTTACAAGCATTACAGACTTGAGGTTTTATAATCCGAAAATCTCACATTCCAAAGGCTGCAATAGATGCTGTTATATTACATTTCCACCCTGGGCTATGTAAATCCTTATCATTGTGCTGCTGGCAGATGACAGGGAAGTGTAAGATTAAGTAGTTAATCTTGTTTCCCTTAGTCTGACAGCAGCACAAGCTTCCTTCCCTCTTAATGTTGTTTTTTTTTTGTTATACGTTATAATTACTCATGGGGAGTGGTTAAAGGGAGCCTTATATCCCCTTGTGGGGGGAGGGGCTCTAGTTCCTCCGGTTGTTTTTTATTAAAATTATCCTAAGGTCCTGCAAGCTCACAGGGGCATAGTTACCCCAGCATTGTGCTGCTGTCAGACTGAGGGAAACAAGATTAACTACTTAAATCTTACATACATACACACACACACACACATATATATATATATATATATATATATATATATATATGTATATATATACATACGTGTGTGTGTGTGTTTAATCTGTGATCACATTTTAAGTATCAGAATTTACCTAAACTCACAAATATTATTGGAACATAAGTGACATAAGACATAATAAATAGCCTCATTAAAGTAGAATACAGTCTGTATATAAACAGACTACTGCAATATCACAATAGCAAATGTTACGATTACATTCCTAAAAACAAGCGTAACGCATAAATACAAACAACCTGTAAATACACATACTGTTGTGACAGTATCACAATTAGGCATAGTGTATAAATAGACATATACAGTAAATAGTCAATAAATATGCATACTATGTTTGAAAACAGAGAAAAGTATATACAAGTATATACATACACACTGCTGTATCATTAGAACAGTGCACCGCCTATATACACACTACTATGGCATACAATAGGCCCACATTTATCTATTTGTTTGTGCCCTTTACAACCAAACACAGCTCACCTTTCATATCTCTGGTAAAATGAAAGCTGAGATGTGATTGGTTGCCATGGGCAAATCAGTTTTTGTCCTCAGGCAGCTTGCAAAATTTGGGACATAGTCTGTAACATACTGAAAACAATTGTTTCATTACAAAAAGTCCTAGTGTTTGCCAATGATTCTTACTATTTTTAAACAAATTGCCCATTTATTATATTAAGTTATTTACAAAGAAAATAAAAATGTAAAGCGTTAACTAAGTAAATTGTTTACAAAGTGATTAGAAAACTTAAAGGCCCAAATTTATAAAAAATGGTAAATTACATATCACCAGAGTTAGTGTGGTGTGTGAAAAATTGGGCTTAAATGGGCACTGTCAATAAAATTCATTTTTGTTCTTACACTCTTTATGGTAAATAAAAAATCATTCTAATGTACTTTGTTTAAAAAAATTAAGTTTTCTATGTTTTACAAAGCTGCCACTAGGTGTCTCCCTACTTGTCCAGAGCACATTCCCCCACCCCCTATCTCTTGCACAGACTTTGGACTCCTGCTGGCCTGGCAGAAGTCCAAAATCAGGAAATGCAGTCAGTAGTGCTGGGGGGGTGGGGGTGCAGCTCATCTCACACTGAACTGCTCTGGGCTGTGTAGCTTCAGATGATGTCACGCCTGCTGGGGAACGCCCCTTCCCAGTCTGTGAATCTGACTGAGACTGAGCAGAAAATACAGAACAATATCAAGGTAGAAAGCTAACAAATAATAAAAAATAAAGGTGGGGGCATGGGGTTTATCATGATGGGGGCAGTGAACTGGGAGGATTATAACATTTAACAAGATCATGACAGGTACTCTTTAACCCCTTCCCGACCTATGACATACCTGTACGTCATGGGTGGCAAGGTGTTCCCGACCCATGACATACAGGTACGTCATGGACATTACTGCCGCTACTCGCGGCATCCCGCAGCGAACGGAAAGATGGTGGCTATCACTGATAGCCAGCCATCTTACCGTGCGACCACGGGGGGTTTCATCCCCCACCCCCCCCCAGCGATCGCTGCTATCAGCTGGTCAAATCTGACTAGCTGATAGCAGCGTTTCGCTATGAGAATACTTAGCAGCGCGGTGTGTGAGTCCCGATCACGGGGATCAGGACACACACCGCTCTGCTAAGTGTCCCTGACCTGTCCCCCGCCATCACTTACCCGTCGGAGCGGTGTCCCGAGCGGTCCCGGCGTCCTCCATGCGGTCCCGGCTGCGCTGCGTCCCGGAGGTGAGTTTCCGGCAGCAGTGCGGCATCTTCATTGGCAGCAGTGAGATCGCCGTAAAGCGATCTCACTGCTGCCTCTGAGAGTTTCAAAACTGCAACTCCCAGCATGCCCAGACAGCCTTTTGCTTTCTGGGCATGCTGGGAGTTGTAGTTTTGCAACATCTGGAGGTCCACAGTTTGGAGACCACTGTATAATGGTCTCCAATCTGTGCTCTTCCAGATGTTGCAAAACTACAAATCTCAGCATGCTCAGTCTGTCCAGGCATGCTGGGAGTTGTAGTTCTCTAACATCTGGAAGAGCACAGATTGGAGACCATTATACAGTGGTCTCCAAACTGTGGACCTCCAGATGTTGCAAAACTACAACTCCCAGCATGCCCAGACTGCCCAAGCATGCTGGAAGTTGTAGTTCGGCAACATCTGATCCTTCAGATATTGCCGAACTACAACTTCCAGCATGCCATGGCAGTCTGGGCATGCTGGGAGTTGTAGTTTTGCAACAACTGGAGGCACACTAGTTGGGAAACATTGTCCGTTTCCTACCTCAGTGCCTCCAGCTGTTGCAATTGTTGCAAAACTATAACTCCCAGCATGCACTGACAGACCATGCATGCTGGGAGTTGTAGTTTTGCAACAGCTGGAGGCACACTGGTTTGGAAACACTAAGTTTGGTTGCAAAACACTTGAAAGTTTATTACTTAACTTAGTGTTTCCAAACCAGTGTTCCTCCAGCTGTTGCAAAACTACAACTCCCAGCATGCACGGACAGCCAAAGGGCATGCTCGGAGTTTGCAACAGCTGGATGTTTGCCCCCTCCCCCCAATGTGAATGTACAGGGTACACTCACATGGGCGGAGGTTTACAGTGAGTGCTGCAAGTTTGAGATGGCGCAAATTTTGCGCTGCAGCTCAAACTTCCAGCGGCAAACTTGCTGTGAACCTCTGCCCATGTGACTGTACCCTAAAAACACTTCACTACACTGACACTAACCTAAAATAAAAAGTAAAAAACACTACATATACACATATCCCTACACAGCCCCCCTCCCCCAAAAAAATGAACGCTGGTACGCTACTGTTTCCAAAACGGAGCCTCCAGCTGTTGCAAAATAATAACTCCCAGTATTGCCGGACAGCCATTGACTGTCCAGGCATGCTGGGAGTTTTGCAACAGCTGGAGGCACCCTGTTTGGGAATCACTGGCGTAGAATACCCCTATGTCCACCCCTATGCAAATCCCTAATTCAGGCCTCAAATGCGCATGGCACTCTCTCACTTTGGAGCCCTGTCGTATTTCAGGGCAACAGTTTTGGGACACATATGGGGTATCGCCGTACTCGGGAGAAATTGCCTTACAAATTTTGGGGGGCTTTTTCTTCTTTAACCCCTTATGAAAAGGTGAAGTTGGGGTCTACACCAGCATGTTAGTGTAAAAAAATTAATTTTTTACACTGACATGCTGGTGTTGCCCTATACTTTTCATTTTCACAAGAGGTAAAAGGGAAAAAAGACCCTCTAAATTTGTAACGCAATTTCTCCTGAGTACGGAGATACCCCATATGTGGATGCAAAGTGCTCTGGGGGCGCACAACAAGGCCCAGAAGGGAGAGTGCACCATGTACATTTGAGGCGATTTGCACAGGGGTGGCTGATTGTTACAGCAGTTCTGACAAACGCAAAACAATAAATATCCACATGTGACCCCATTTTGGAAACTACACCCCTCACGGAATGTAATAAGGGGTGCAGTGAGCATTTACACCCCACTGGCGTATGACAGAGTTTTGGAACAGTGGTCTGTGAAAATGAAAAATAAAATTTTTGATTTGCACAGTCCACTGTTTCAAATATCTGTCAAACGCCAGTGAGGTGTAAATGCTCACTGCACCCCTTATTAAATTCCATGAGGGGTATAGTTTCCAAAATGGGGTCACATGTGGAGGGGGTCCACTGTTCTGGCACCATAGGGGCTTCCTAAATGGGACATGCCCCCCAAAAACCCTTTCAGAAAAACTCACTCTCCAAAATCCCATTGTCGCTCCTTCCCTTCTGAGCCCTCTACTGCTCCCGCCGAACACTTTACATACGCATATGAGGTATTTCCTTACTCAAGAGAAATTGGGTTATCAATTTTAGGGTGATTTCTCTCCTTTTACCCCTTGTAAAAATTCAAAAATTGGGTCTACAAGAAAATGCGAGTGTAAAAAATGAAGATTTAGAATTTTCTCCTTCACTTTGCTGCTATTCCTGTGAAACACCTAAAGGGTTAAAACACTTACTGAATGTCATTTTGAATACTTTGGGGGGTGCAGTTTTTATAATGGGGTCATTTATGGGGTATTTCTAATATGAAGATCCTTAAAATCCACTTCCAACCTGAACTGGGCGCTGAAAAATTACGATTTTGAAAATCTTGAGAAAAATTGGAAAATTGCTGCGGAACTTTGAAGCCCCCTGGTGTCTTCCAAAAGTAAAAACTTGTCAATTTTTTAATGCAAACACAAAGTAGACATATAGTATATGTGAATCAATATGTAATTTATTTGGAATATCCATTTTCCTTTCAAGCAGAGACTTTCAAAGTTAGAAAAATGCTAAATTTTCAAAATTTTCATGAAATTTTTTGATTTCTTACCAAGAAAGGATACAAATATCAGTGAAATTTTACCGATAACATAAAGTAGAATATGTCACGAAAAAACAATCTCGGAACCAGAATGATAAGTAAAAGCATTCCAGAGATATTAATGTTTAAAGTGACAGTGGTCAGATTTTCAAAAAATGCCCAGGTCATGAAGGTGAAAATGGGCTGGGTCATGAAGGGGTTAAAGGGGTACTCCGCCCCTAGACATTTTATTCCCTATCCAAAGGATAGGGGATAAGATGTCAGATCGCCGCGGTCCCGCTGCTGGGGACCCCCGAGATTGCCGTTGCGGCACCCTGCTGTCATTACTGCACAGAGCGAGTTCGCTCTGCATGTAATGATGGTCAGTACAGGGGCCGGAGCATCGTTACGTCACGGCCCCGCCCCTTGTGATGTCATGGCCCGCCCCCCTCAACATAAGTCTATGGGAGGGGGCGTGGCGGTCGTCATGCCCCTGCCATAAACTTGTATTAAGGGGGCGGGCCGTGATGTCATGAGTGCGGCAGCGGCGTTCCCAGGGGTCCCCAGCAGCGGGACCGCGGCGATCTGACATCTTATCCCCTATCCTTTGGATAGGGGATAAGATGTCTAGGGGCAGAGTACCCCTTTAAGTGCATTTTAAACTTTCAGCTATGAAGAAAATCTTTTCTACAACTGCGAGGAGGAGACACAGATTTGTAGCATATTCGACACCATATTAATTTAACTTTAACTATATCTCCACTGAGACCAGACAGACTTTTCCAAAATCTGGTAAACTAAATAAAAAGTCAGTAAATATTGCACTAAATTGGCACATGTTTCAAAAGCCTTTTAGAAAACCCATTTTACTCTAAAGGTTGGTCTATTAGATGGCCTTTTTTAAGCTAAATTTGTCATGTAGAACTGCATGCAAGCCACAACCATTTTCCTGCTAAGCCATGCCACTTACAATTGGTCAACACCTTCTCATCTAGAGATGCACAGAAGTACATGAAAAGTACCTAAAATACATGTATATACTCAATGGGGTGTGGTGCAGTGGCTAAAGTTAATCTGCCCCATTGTGTTTTGATTGTATCAACTGTCTACAAAAGATATATAGAAAAGTACACTAGTGAAAACAGAATATTTATTAAATTATACATTTTCAGTTATTCAGAGATCTAAGAATCACAGTCTTCCCATGACACAAAACACTATCAGCATTTTGTATTTGCTTTTGTAGTCTTCCCAGGTTACCTGACAGTAGTAATAATTATTAACTATTTTCCACTAAATTTGTGGCCATCTGCATCACTGCTTTACTGTCAACATTTGTTCTTCTGGTACATTAAACACTAAAAGATACAGAGCCTTTTACTAATGCAAGTATTTCCTGACTTGTCAGAATGCAAAATAGTGTAATAGAAAATTTAATATTACCAGTTCTGACCTTTGTTTAGTGCCATAAAAAGTAATAGCAAACCTTGTACTGGGGCCCCACTTTACCGTGACCACCGTCAGCAGCACTAGCTACCCAAAATCTTCGGTTTAAATTTCAGAATTAATTTTATAATCTTGTGAAGGATTGTGAAGGCCTAGTGTCTACTCATGCTGCTGCCAACTTCTGCCTGTGTCATTCAGCCACTATATGGTCTCTTCATGCTGACAACACCTTTATGCTGTGCCCTTCAGCCACTATATGGTCTCCTCATGCTTCAGATTCATCCAAGCTGTGTCATTCAGCCACTATATGGTGTCCTCATGCTGCCAACAACTCCATGCTGCGCCATTCATCCACAATATGGTCTCCTCATGCTGCCAACACCTCCATGCTGTGCCATTCAGCCACTATATGGTGTCCTGATGCGGCCAACACCTCCACGCTGTGTCATTCAGCCACTATATGGTCTCCTCATGCTGCCAACACATCCATGCTGTGTCAGTCAGCCACTATATGGTGTCCTCATGCTGCCAACACCTCCACACTGTGTCATTCATCCACTATATGGTCTCCTCATGCTGCCAACACCTCCATGCTGTGCCATTCATCCACTATATGGTCTCCTCATTCTGCCAACACCTCCATGCTGTGCCATTCATCCACTATAACGTCTCTTCATGCTGCCAACACCTCCATGCTGTGCCATTCAGCCACTATATGGTCTCCTCATGCTGCCAACACCTCCATGCTGTGCCATTCAGCCACTATATGGTCTCCTCATGCTGCCAACACCTCCACGCTGTGTCATTCAGCCATTATATGGTCTCCTCATGCTGCCAACACCTCTACTCTGTGTCATTCAGCCACTATATGGTCTCCTCATGCTGTCAACATATCCACGCTGTGTCATTCAGCCACTATATGGTCTCCTCATGCTGCTAACACCTCCACGCTGTGTTATTCAGCCACTATATGGTCTCCTTGCGCTGCCAACACATCCACACTGTGTCATTCAGCCACTATATGGTCTCCTAATGCTGCCAAAACCTCCACGCTATGTCAGTCAGTCACTATATGGTCTCCCCATACTGATGCCACCTCCAGGCTCTGTTATTGTGCCGCTCTGCAGCAGTGATTCTACAAGCGATACAGGTAATCTGCATGTCATTCTGAATAACAGTATTATTTCACTACCCCAGCACACTTGTCACGATGCCGGCTGGCAGGAGGTGGATCCTCTGTGCCAGAGAGGGATTGGCGTGGACCGTGCTAGTGGACCGGTTCTAAGTCACTACTGGTGTTCACCAGAGCCCGCCGCAAAGCGGGATGGTCTTGCTGCGGCGGTAGTGACCAGGTCGTATCCACTAGCAACGGCTCAACCTCTCTGACTGCTGAAGATAGGCACGGTACAAGGGAGTAGACAGAAGCAAGGTCGGACGTAGCAGAAGGTCGGGGCAGGCAGCAAGGATCGTAGTCAATAAGGTAATAGCAGGAGGTCAAGTACACAGTATGGACAAACACAGTAACGCTTTCACTAGGCTCTAAGGCAACAAGATCCGGCAGGGGAGTGCAGGGGCAGAGATCAGATATAGTCTGGGAGCAGGTGGAAGCCAATTAAGCTAATTGGGCCAGGCACCAATCATTGGTGCACTGGCCCTTTAAGTCTCAGGGAGCTGGCGCGCGCGCGCCCTAGAGAGCGGAGCCGCGCGCGCCAGCACATGACAGCAGGGGACGGGAACGGGTAAGTGACCTGGGATGCGATTCGCGAGCGGGCGCGTCCCGCTGTGCGAATCGCATCCCCGACGGCCATGACAGTGCAGCGCTCCCGGTCAGCGGGACCGACCGGGGCGCTGCGGAGAGAGAGACGCCGTAAGCGCTCCGGGGAGGAGCGGGGACCCGGAGCGCTAGGCGTAACAGTACCCCCCCCTTAGGTCTCCCCTTCTCTTTGTCCGGTAACTGCCTCCCCTGGGATGAGGACACCGGGAAAGAATGGAGGGATTCCTCAACGGCAGGCAGTACAGCAGGAGTGGGAATGGGGAGGGAGGGCAGAGGGCGAGGCCTGGCACGGGGCAGTGTGACACCAGGACGGGGGCCATGAGGAGGCACCGAGGCTTGCCTGACTGGACTGGGAGGGGGGGAGAGGCACTTCTTATGGCAGGCAGAGTCCATAAAGACCTTAGGGAGACTGGATACAGGAGGAACCACAGGGTCACGGCAGGGAGTACTGGGAACCGGTTTAAGGCAGTCCTTGAAACAAGAGGTACCCCAGCTCTTGATCTCCCCTGTGGACCAATTCAGGGTTGGGGAATGGTGTTGAAGCCAGGGTAGTCCAAGGAGAATTTCGGAAGTGCAATTGGAGAGGACCAAAAACTCAATTTTTTCGTGATGAGGTCCGATGCACATTAGGAGGGGCTCCGTGCGGTAACGCACGGTGCAATCCAACCTGACTCCGTTGACCGCGGAAATGTAGAGTGGCTTGACGAGACGGGTCACCGGGATGCGGAATTTATTCACCAAGGACTCCCGAATAAAATTCCCAGAGGCACCAGAGTCCAGACAGGCCACGGCTGAGAGGGAGGAGTTGGCTGAAGGAGAAATCCGCACGGGCACCGTGAGACGTGGAGAAGCCGACTTTGAATCAAGAGACGCCACACCCACGAGAGCTGGGTGCGAGCGTGCGTTTCCCAGACGTGGAGGACGGATAGGACAATCCACCAGGAAATGTTCGGTACTGGCACAGTACAGACAAAGATTTTCTTCCCTACGGCGATTCCTCTCCTCCTGGGTCAGGCGAGACCGATCCACTTGCATGGCCTCCTCGGCGGGAGGCCTAGGCGTAGACTGCAACGGAGACTGTGGGAGAGGTGCCCAGAGATCTAAGTCTTTTTCCTGGCGGAGCTCTTGATGTCTCTCAGAAAAACGCATGTCAATGCGAGTGGCTAGATGAATGAGTTCATGCAGGTTAGCAGGAATTTCTCGTGCGGCCAGAACATCTTTAATGTTGCTGGATAGGCCTTTTTTTAAAGGTCGCGCAGAGGGCCTCATTATTCCAGGATAGTTCAGAAGCAAGAGTACGGAATTGTATGGCGTACTCGCCAACGGAAGAATTACCCTGGACCAGGTTCAGCAGGGCAGTCTCAGCAGAAGAGGCTCGGGCAGGTTCCTCAAAGACACTTCGAATTTCCGAGAAGAAGGAGTGTACAGAGGCAGTGACGGGGTCATCGCGGTCCCAGAGCGGTGTGGCCCATGACAGGGCTTTTCCAGACAGAAGGCTGACTACGAAAGCCACCTTAGACCTTTCAGTAGGAAACTGGTCCGACATCATCTCCAAGTGCAGGGAACATTGCGAAAGAAAGCCACGGCAAAACTTAGAGTCCCCATCAAATTTGTCCGGCAGAGACAAGCGGAGGCTAGGAGTGGCCACTCGCTGCGGAAGGGGTGCAGGAGCTGGCGGAGGAGATGGTTGCTGCTGTAGCAGAGGCAGAAGTTGCGACTGAAGTTGCTGCACCATGGTGGACACTTCCGACAGCTGGTGGGTTAGATGGGCGATCTGTCGGGATTGCTGGGCGACCACCGTGGTGAGATCAGAGATAGAAGGTAGGGGAACCTCAGCGGGATCCATGGCCGGATCTACTGTCACGATGCCGGCTGGCAGGAGGTGGATCCTCTGTGCCAGAGAGGGATTGGCGTGGACCGTGCTAGTGGACCGGTTCTAAGTCACTACTGGTGTTCACCAGAGCCCGCCGCAAAGCGGGATGGTCTTGCTGCGGCGGTAGTGACCAGGTCGTATCCACTAGCAACGGCTCAACCTCTCTGACTGCTGAAGATAGGCACGGTACAAGGGAGTAGACAGAAGCAAGGTCGGACGTAGCAGAAGGTCGGGGCAGGCAGCAAGGATCGTAGTCAATAAGGTAATAGCAGGAGGTCAAGTACACAGTATGGACAAACACAGTAACGCTTTCGCTAGGCTCTAAGGCAACAAGATCCGGCAGGGGAGTGCAGGGGCAGAGATCAGATATAGTCTGGGAGCAGGTGGAAGCCAATTAAGCTAATTGGGCCAGGCACCAATCATTGGTGCACTGGCCCTTTAAGTCTCAGGGAGCTGGCGCGCGCGCGCCCTAGAGAGCGGAGCCGCGCGCGCCAGCACATGACAGCAGGGGACGGGAACGGGTAAGTGACCTGGGATGCGATTCGCGAGCGGGCGCGTCCCGCTGTGCGAATCGCATCCCCGACGGCCATGACAGTGCAGCGCTCCCGGTCAGCGGGACCGACCGGGGCGCTGCGGAGAGAGAGACGCCGTAAGCGCTCCGGGGAGGAGCGGGGACCGGAGCGCTAGGCGTAACAACACTCCATATGCGTGTTAGAACACAGCAAAGTGTTCTACACCCCTATTGAGGCTCTCTGTAGGCCAGAAATAGCTGTTTTTAATATAGATTCGCCGCAAATAAATTCTGATAGAAATGAATGTTTTCGAAAAAATTTGGCGAATTGGCCGAATCTAATTTTTCTAAAATTCGCTCATCTCTAGTAAATACCCTCAAATTAAAGCTGACAATCTGCAGTTAAAGCACATATTGTTCATTTCATTTCAAATCCTTTGTGGTGGTGTATAGTGCCAAAAATGTTAGAATTCTGTCGATGTCCCAATATTTATGGACCTGACTGTATATGTTAACTACAAACATAGGATAGATAAATTAACCCTTACCCACCCCCCATTTCAGAGGGTTGGGGGTTTCGTTTAAATTCCCATGCAAGTCTATGGGAAATGTATGTTCCAGCATTACTTCCAAATGGCATGCTCATGTTCCTTTTATGTCAAATAAAAATATATTATAGTTAGATTAACCCTAACCCTTACATCAAGGATGGGGTTTTTGTCTTAAGTACCATACAATTATATGGGACTTTCAGTTCCTTACTTTAAGTTCTGCTCTGCATCTCGGTGAGTGCGTCAGTCCGGCCACACCCCTCCCGCATGCCACACCCCATCCTGAAAAGCCACACCTTACAATTTAAGCCACAACCCTTTTATTTTCTACCCTTTTTGTGCATTGGTCCTGCTTGCAAGTCATACCCACTTCCACAAAACCACGCCTCCTATTTTCCGCCTACAATCTCTTCATCACAACAACCGCCTTACCTGAGGATGGCATATGAAGATGAGATATAAGAACAGGATATGAGGGCGGGAGATGAAGACAGATATGAGGTCAGGATATAAGGACAGGATATAAGTTTGGGATATAAGGACAGGATATGAGGTGGGATATGAGGTGGGGATATGAGTTGGGGATATGAGGACAAGATATGAGGTGGGGATATGAGGATGGGATATGAGGACGGGATATGAGGTTGAGATAGGAGGATGGGATATGAGGTCGGGATATGAGGACGGGATACGAGGAAAGGGTTATGAGGTCGGGATAGGAGGACAGGATATGAGGACAGGATATGAGGTCGAGATATGAATACAAGTACTTCCTCCTATGTTGCTTTTCCTCCCCCACAAGGATTAGGTAGGAAAAACCAGGCAACACCGGGTACTCAGCTAGTAGATAGATAAAAGGTTGGACTCCCCAATCAGAGTACCAAATTGACATTCATAGTGTTTTTCTCTTATGAATGTAAACACTCTGTTAATAAATCACATAAATGTCAGAATATATAAATACATTAATACAAAAAAAATCTGCTTATTGATCCCTACTGAGACGCTCTAAACAGTATATCCAAATACCTATGGGCAGCAATATCATTTAGAGGACATTTAAACAATGTTTCAATGTTTTTGTGTTAATGCAGTGACCTTTTTACTCTTTTGCAGAAGGCAGATATATGTCTGCCTTTATTTTTTTACATCCTTGAAAGCTAAGTAAAAAGATTACTTTGAAATTATTTTTGCACTTAGAGCTCCTATTAACCTATTTCTGAGATTGAAAATGACCCTGCAACACACTGAGATGTCCTACAAATGATGCCCGAATTGCAATGTTTATCTTTTGTACATGTGACATGTTTTGTTTACATAGCTGTACATTTCTTAGCAGAAATAGAATCCGTGTTAGGAGAGTGCTATGCTAATTGTATGCCTTGCTAAATAAGGAAAATCATAGGTTTCAGACTGCAGAGATATCCTTTTTGTTCAGTCTTCACATTTGTCATGTTATTAAGAAAGGCCAGTGGCACAACAGGCATAGCAGTACACGTAGCGCTGCCTGGTACTTATAAGTGTTTGCTGTAAAAACACAAACTCGGTAGGAACAAACAATGTGCTTGTCATCAGCCCAATCACAAGATGTACAGACTGATAGAATTCTCTAATCAACCATAGACACTTCAGGTGATTGGCATTCCTTTCCTTCAGCCCTGCACTATGCTTGAGGGTTTGCTTTGAAGATTGCTTATCCTTTTAAAGTTTTTCGGAAAAACACCATCATTTTTGCGGCATTTTTCCTGGTTTCTTCGTGTTTTTTTTTTTTTGCAAAAGTATGACCAGATGTTAGCTCCACCGACAGTGAAATATAAAACACACTACAAACAATGCCTTGCCGCACAGCATGATCTATATAGGCCTTGCTGTTTTCCCTTTGGCTTCTCTGTAGGACATGAAAATCGTCATAAAGATGCAAACTGTAAAGGGGTACTCTGGTGAACATTTTTTTTTTTTTTTTTAAATCAACTGGTGCCAGAAAGTTAAACAGATTTGTAAATTACTTCTATTAAAAAATCTTAATCCTTCCAGTACTTATTAGCTGATGAATACTACAGAGGAGATTATTTTCTTTTTGGAACACATAGCTCTCTGCTCACATCACGAGCACAGTGCTCTCTGCCGACATCTCTGTCCATTTTAAGAACTGTCTAGAGTAGAAGAAAATCCACATAGCAAACATAAGCTGCTCTGGACAGTTCTTAAAATGGACAGAGATGTCAGCAGAGAGCACTGTGTTCCAAAAAGAAAAGAATTTCCTCTGTAGTGTTCAGCAGCTAATAAGTACTGGAAGGATTAAGATTTTTTAATAGAAGTCATTTACAAATCTGTTTCACTTTCTGGCACCAGTTGATAATAAAAAAAAAAAAAAAAAAGTTTTCCCCTTTACATATCAAAACTGCACACCTTTTTCCATGAATTGTCATGATTTTCCTTGTGTGGTTTCTGGCTTGTCCCATATACAGGGCCGGTTTTAGGCTAAGCATGGCCCTATGCAAAATCAAAAGAGGGGCCCCAAAAGTCGTAATAGTGCACTACCCAGATTTGCACATTTTTGGTCACTTCAAATACCATAAAAAATATCTAAAAAAGCAATTGAAAAGTCCCATCAAAACAAAAAATGGTACCGATAAAAACTACAAATCACAGCTCAAAAAATGACCTCATACATCCCCATATACAGAAAAATAAAAGAGTTATAGGGATCAGAATAGTACAATTTTATATTTTTGTATAGTTCCCCCACATTAGGTTGGAAGTATAGTTCCCCCACATTATATAGGCAGTATAGTTCCCCACATTAGGTTGTCAGTATAGTTCCCCCCAAATTATATAGGCAGTATAGTTCCCCACATTAGATTGGCAGTATAGTTCCCCCACATTAGGTTGGCAGTATAGTTTCCCACATTAGGTTGGCAGTATAGTTACCCTCTTCCCCCCCCCCCCCCTACTTTTTCTATTTTTCACATTTCCTTACCTGGCCGCGCTCCGCAGGCTCAGGTAATGTGGCGGGTCTTGTGGGCTGTGGGGATAATATGACGAGTGACATCTCCTGCTGGCTCCTCTATGCTGCGTCAGGGACGTCACTCCTGATTTCCTGCAGCCGGACACAGAGCGCTTCACGACACAGTTTTGACGCCTGACCCAGACGCCGCATAGAGGACCCGGCAGGACACGTCACCCGTCATATTAGTCACACAGCCCACAAAACCCGCCGCATTACCTGAGCCTGCGGAGCGCGGCCAGGTAAGGAAATGTGAAAAATAGTGAAAGCAGAAGTGTCTGGGTCTGCCGCTGGTCACGGTTTTAAAGTGACCGCGGCCGGGTTGCTTATCTTTAACAAGCAGCCGGTGCTGCGGACACTTTAAAACAGTTGCCCCCCCCTACTGAGCAGCCGGCAGGGGGCCCCCTGTGGGATGGGGGCCCTAGGCAATTGCCTGGGTTGCCCCCCCCCCCAACGCCGACCCTGCCCATGTACCATTATTTCCTTGATATATTAGCCTATATGTCCTTGTCTCACCAGCAGAAAGTTAATATATGTATATAGTAAATGTATAAATGCATCTATGTAAGTGGTCGTGGTGTATTAGTGCATCTGTATATGGCTTCTTTTACTGCATCATGGGCTTTGTTTATGGTTTCCATCAAATATTCCATTTCAATAGTGGGGAAAAGCCGTGCTGAAAGCAATATTACTTTTTTTCCTTTTACGGTAGGGTCATATGTTCAGTATTTGGCTGCATATTTGCTGCTGCATATTTTCCTACCCATTGAAGTCAATAGGTAGGAAAGTCAGCAAAATACAGCAAGTGTGACCCTACCCTTAAAATCCTGCAAAATGACAGACACAAGAAGCAAACACTACTGATCCCATTAAAGTTTTATGTCAAATATATTTTTTAATGAAAGTAACATTTTTATAGCATGAACATGAATGTACCCCTGCATGAGCTAACTGCTTTTTTATGACCGGAATACCCCTTTAAAGCGGTACTCCTGTGGAAAACTTTTTCTTTTTTAAAGAAAATTAAACAGATTTGTAAATTACTTCTATTAAAAATCTACTACATATATACACCTTTGTGTTATCTAATTACTTCTTTGTTCATGTTTACACTCATATGCCTCTGCACTATTATTTGTTTATATGTTCCTATGACAATGATGACACTCTGGCTGAGCCATCTGACATCATCACCTGGCACCTTCACATGCAAATAGTTTAGCTTGTCTAGTAGTTGTTTAGTAGACAGCGGAGTAAGGCGTTTTACGCTAAAACGTGTCCGGTATTACATGTTATGCTTTACAAATAAATACTTCTATTTGCATCAGTTTTGGAGAGTGCTGGGACTATTTTTCTACGTTTACCATGAATTATCAGTAGAGATGGGCGAATCTAAGCTTACAAAGTCGAATTTATTCCGAATTTCATGAAAAATTAGATTCTGAACAAATCCAAATTTCCTCGCGCTTCGTGGTAACGAATCGCCTCATTCACTACATTTTGTCCGGGCAGATGGGCTTACACGGTGGCTAGACGCGTGAGGACATCTGGAAGTCTGGGAAGGTGGAAAGGCGGGTAGGCAGGATCACCCTAAATCACATGGCGGCATGAAGCCTATCAGCAGCCAGCCAGCCCTATATATTCGGCAGCCATTGCCAAAGACGGGCATTTCCCGTTTTGCTGAGAGAGCAGAGACTGTGTGTGCGCACTAATCATCGTTACTGACAATACAGATCTTTACAGCGGCAAGTCCATTCACCTCAAGACCGCATTTGTTCTGGCTAGAGAGAGAGCAGACACTGTGGTCACTAATCAGCGTTACTGACAATACCGATCAGCACAGGGGAAATCCATTGACCTCAAGCCCGCATCACTGCAGGCAGGCAGGGAGAGTTTAGAAGTCATTTCATAGTCTGCCAAATGAGATCATCACAGGAAGTACTCCCCATTCAAAGACTGCAAAAAACCATAGTGCAGGCAGGGACAGTTCAGAGAGAGAGAGAGTATGCTTTTTCTGTTGCAACATTACTGATAGTGATTCTAATAGCAACGTCTGTAATCTGCATGTCATACTGAATAGCAGTATTACTTCACTACCCCAGCACAGTCCATATGCGTGTTACGACAAGGCAAAGTGTTCTACACCCCTATTGAGGCTCTCTGTAGCGCGGAAATAGCCGTTTTTAATAGCAATTCGCTGCAAATATATTCGGATCAAACAAAAAAATTTTCGGAAAATTTTGTGAATCGGCAGAATCGAACTTTGAGAAAAATTTGCCCATCTCTATTCACTACCCAAGCAGACTCCCTATGCGTGTTACGGCAAGTCAAAGTGTTCTACACCCCTATTGAGGCTCTCTGTAGCCTGGAAATAGTCATTTTTTTAAAAAGCTATTTGCCGTGAATATATTCATATCGAACCAAATCTTTTCGGAAAATTCGGCAAATTGGCCGAATTGAATTTTTGAAATATTCGCCCATCTATAATCATCAGGCTTAGCAGAGAGAGAGTGGGTCAGTTCACATTATGTACAGTTTTTATGCATTTTTTTATATTGCCATGAGTAGAAAGAGATTTGACCTATAATCACAACTGAGGTGTTAAATGAAGATTTGAAGTCTCCAAGGTTTGTGCATGTGTTTTCATGAGTATTTACAGCATTCTGACAGTTTTTTGCTGCAATGCTTAAAAATCTTAATATAAATTATATATTTTACTGCTTGCAATTTGTGCAACTACAGTAAAATAGTGCCCAAATTTTTTTTTGCAAAAATACAATATGAGGACATATCCTCAATGGAGGTGTATATCTAATATATATTACAATCTCTACAATAGACTAAACACTATGATTTTCTGTTGGCCAGGCTAGTGATCACATGATATAGTTACAGAATACATCTGCATAAGATATCCAGAGAGAGCGACATTCCACAGAGAAGTTGGACACTGCCCCATAGCTAACCTTTTAGGCTTTAGGACCCACCTAGATACCAAAAGGCTACCCAAGCTACCCAAACGCAATGTGCAAACAGCCTTCACCTTCAAGCCAGTTATGAAAAAAGATCAAGGCTACAGTGGAATAATGAGCTCAGATGGAATATATAGGAATACACTGCACACATCTGAACATCATCTAGTAAAGAGTTAGAAGAGTTATCCTGCTGTTGTAACTAGATCTGCGATCACTGTTCTGCTGGTTGTTATTAGATGCAGTCAAGAAGTTTGTATACAGACGACATGCCCATCTGAGCTAAACTGAGCTCCTTTCATACAGTGGGAGAGTTGTTTTTTCTATATTGGATTAATATACAGTGCCTGGCATAAAGACTGGATTTCCCAGAATATGAATCACCAGAGAAAGCTCAGCACAGATGTTGAATCAGCAAGGAATGCTAGCCATTTCAGCTCCAAGAAATGGATCATTATATAGAGTTTAATTGCATTTTATGCCATTGAAAACGTAAACTATACATTGGTGTAGGTAACAATTAAAGGGTTGTCCCATAAAGTTGTTTATATAATCCCAGACCCAAATTATGAACATTTGCATGTACATATATCTAAGAATGTTCATTTATACCCAGGTCAAAATTAAAACTGGGGCCCCAAAAGCCAAAATATTGCACTAACAAGTCAGTCACATTTAGTAAAATCAGGATGCAAAAGTCACAAGGCGCGTGCCCCTCTAGAAACACAATATTTGCTAGACACAATGGGGGAGATTTATCAAAACCTGTGGAGTAGAGATGTTGCGAATTGTTCGGCGGCAAACGGTTCGCATGTTCGCGTTCTCCTCGCCGGGCGAACATATGTGAAGTTCGATTCGTCCCCTATTCATTAACATTGCGGTAAACTTTTACCCTGTGTGTCACAGTCAGCAGACACATTATAGCCAATCACTAGCAGACCCTCCCTTCCAGACCCTCCTACCTCCTGCACGGACTCCATTTTAAATTCATTCAGCATGCTGTAGGCTTAGAGAGTGGAGGGAAGTGAAGCTGCTCTTTCTGTAATAGGTAAAGCGATAGCTAGGTGGTTAATTCAGGGTCCACTACACTCCTAAACCACTAATATAACATCTGCTTTAAGGACAGCACCCAAAAAAGCCCTTTTTAGGGCTCAAATATCAGTCCGTGTCTCTTGCAACAGCTGGAGGCACCCTGGTTGAGAGGGAACCACAGGTTAAAAGGGGTACTCCGGTTGACAACTTGATATCTTTCAAGCAGCTACAGTATTAGAAGGGCTCAAAGATCAGTCCGTGTGTTTTGCAACAGCTGGAGGCACCCTAGTTGTGTAACCTCTGGTTAAGGGGTACTCCGCTGGCAAACTCTTTTTCAGTCCAGAAACTACAGTATTAAAAGGGCTCAAACATCAGTCCGTGTGTTTTGAAACAGCTGGAGGCACCCTGGTTGGGGACCACTTCTTAAAAGGGGAACTCCGCTGGCAAGCTTTTTTGCTCATTGTCACACTAGTGCAGTGATGGCGAACTTATGGCATGCGTGCCACAGGTGGCACGCCGAGCCCCCTCTGTGGGGACGCGGCCACAGGTCCCCGTCACCTTTGGGACATCCCTGTGTCCCGAAAGTTATTTTCGGGACACCAGGATGTCCTGGTTACCTCTCTGCGGCCCCGCGTTAACTTTAAAAAAGTGTGACTGCTGAGAGGTGGCGCATGACGTCCCGCTGGTCACTTACCATGCGCGCGGCATCCTCGGTCCTCCCCGATGCTCTGCTCTGCTTTACGGGCGCACACGCATGCGTCGGGGAGGACCGAGGATGACGCGCGCATGGAAAGTGACCAGCGAAACGTCATCTTCGGTGTTCCGACCCAGACCTACAGCCTCCAGACATACACTGTATATGGCTGGAGGCTGTATGTCTGTGGGGAACACTGCCTGTCTAATGTGGGTGGAACTTTACTGCACCTAATGTGGGGGGATGGACTTTACTGTCAACCTTGTGGGAGGAATTATACTGCCAACCTTGTGTGTGTGTGTGGGGGGGGGGGGGGGGAACTATACTGCCAACCTAGTGTGGGGAAATATACTGCCAACTTGATGTGGGGAACTATACTGCCAAAGTAATGTGGGGAACTATACTGCACCTAATGTGGGGAACTATACTGCCAACTTGATGTGGGGAACTATACTGCCAACTTGATGTGGGGAACTATACTGCCAACTTGATGTGGGGAACTATACTGCCAATCTAATGTGGGGAACTATACTGCACCTAATGTGGGAACTATACTGCCAACTTGATGTGGGGAACTATACTGCCAACCTAGTGTGGGGAACTATACTGCCAACTTGATGTGGGGAACTATACTGCCAACCTAATGTGGGGAACTATACTGCCAACTTGATGTGGGGAACTATACTGCCAACCTAATGTGGGGGAACTATACTGCCAACCTAATGTGAGAAATGTTTCTGGTACTCTCTGCTGACATCTCTGTCCATTTTAGCAACCGTGGATATTAGATGTATGCTAAGGGTAGCATGGTGGCTCAGAGGTTAGCACTTGCAGCGCTGGGGCCTTGGGTTCAAATCCCACTATGTGCTGCCTCAAGGGGACTCTAACTATATGCTGCCTAAAATGGGGGAATCTATGTGCTGCCTAATATGGGGGAATCTATGTGCTGCCTAATATGGGGGAATCTATGTGCTGCCTAATATGGGGGAAGCTTATGTGCTGCCTAAAGGGGGGCTCTAACTATATGCTGCCTAATATGGAGGAATCTATGTGCTGCCTAAAGGGGAGCTCTAACTATGTGCTGCCTAACATATGGGAATCTATGTGCTGCCTAAAGGGGGGCTCTAACTATGTGCTGCCTAATTTGGGGGAATCTTATGTGCTGCCTAAAGGGGAGCTCTAACTATGTGCTGCCTTACATGGGGGAATCTATGTGCTGCCTAAAGGGGGATCTAACTATGCGATGCCTAAAGGGGGCTAAAGCACGTTATTCCAAAGAATTTAGGAATGTTAGGTGATTTATGCCCTTTATGGATTAAAACCAGACTCTGCATCAACTATGTAATTTTCCATGGGAGTTTTGCCATGGATCCCCCTCCGACACGCCACAGTCCAGGTATTAGTCCCCTTGAAACAACTTTTAAATCACTATTGTGGCCAGAAAGAGTCCCTGTGGGTTTTAAAATTCGCCTGCCCATTGAAGTCAAATGTTCACGACATCTCTACTGTGGAGAGGCAAAGTTGCCCAGTTGCTCATAGCAACCAATCAGATTGCTTATTTCATTCTTAACAAGGCCTGTGAAAAATCAAAGAAGCAATCTGATTGGTTGCTGTGTGAAACTTGTCAACTTCGCCTCTCCACAGAATTTGATAAATCTCCCCCAATACAGTCACCCCCCCCCCCCGACCTACGATTGCCCCGAAATTCGATAATTTCAACATGCAGAGGCCATCGCATGTTGAAGACAGCATCAACATACGATGCTTTTGTATGTCGGGGCCATCACATAAACGGCTATCCGGCAGCGCTGACTGCTAGCCGTTTATGGTGCCCCGTGTGCTCCGTGTGATGGTCTCCTACCTGTCATCGGGGCTCTGGAGCATCATCTTCGGGATCCCCTCCATCACCGGGGGTCTCCATCGTCGCCATCACGTCGCCACGCACGCCATCTCGTCATGCAATGGGAGCAGCGTGCGTAGTGACGTGATGACGGCGACGTGAGAACGACATTCTCGGCCAGCAGAGACGTCCGGAGCGGCGGGGACATCACAGGGATGCGGCGACAGTGATGGAGCGCAACATCCAGGGCAGCGGTGATGAACGGTGACGGTCCGGAGCGGCGGGGACAGGTGAGTACAACTTCCTATACTTTACATTGCACGGATCCCTCAACATACGATGGTTTCAACAAACGATGGTTCATTTGGAACGGATTACCATCGTATGTTGAGGGACCACTGTACCACTATATTGTTCCTAAATAAAAACCACTATACATAGACCAATAGTCTTACATACAGTGATCATATAGTGGTCGATACCAGCTATATGCTGGCACCCTGCAGAACGAATAAATGATTACAGTGCAGTTACATGCATTATATAAAGAATATGCAAAGGAGCTCATCACACCTCCTTCTCAGGTAGCATGCCCTAAGATCAGCTCTGGCTCCAGTTACAAAGTCTCAGAAACTGATTGGGATTTATGCCAAGCCAGAATTCTCCCCAGAAGGGAAGAAGACCCATCTGCAGACAGCTGTTTCGGGTTGCTTGCCCCTCGTCAGTACAGAGCAGGGTGTTCTGGCTTGGCTGTGGTGAGAGGCCTATGACTAGATAAATAGGGCAAGTATTCTCCTTAGGGAGGAGCACCGCTTTCAGTGTAGAACGTAGATTCAAAAAGGCCATTAGCACTCTGTGGGCTTTCTGGGTAAAGAATATGCAAAGCAGGTCATCACACCAGCTTCTCAGGTAGCATGCCGTAAGAACAGCTCTGGCTCCAGTTACGAAGTCTCAGAAACTGATTGGGATTTATGCAAAGCCAGAATTTTCCCCAGAAGTGAAGAAGACCCATCTGCAGACAGCTGTTTTGGGGTGCTTGCCCCTTGTGAGTACAGAGCAGGCTATTCAGGCTTGGCTGAATTATACCAAGGTGATTTGTCTTTGTTGGAGGTATGTGGTATCGAGCGTGTATACCCACCCCGTCGAGGTGGAGACTAGTCACGGATTTTGCTGAAGAGAGAAGCATACTGGTACTTGATACTAGGTATCCGCTAGACATGAATTATAGGAATGATTTGGCATACATTTATTAATATTTACATTCTACAATTTTTGATTACTCTCTTTGTTTGTTTTTTGGTTATATATGAAGCGTGTTTCTTCTGAGTCATTTTGCTACGAGTCCTTCTGGCTGGAAGATAGCTCCACCTGTTGCAGGTGGGGCAGTGTATGTGACTGGACATCTCAGTATATATATAAATCCTTCAGAGTGAGCAGATCTTATGCCATGACTAAGAACAATATTGTTCGAAACCCGTCGGACTTGGGTTTTTAACTCACTAGAGCACTCTATGTTTTGTTTTGTCTTTTTTGGATTTTAAAGCAACATGGAATAAAGTCGTACTTTTTATATAATTTTTTTGTGGAGCTGGAGCTTCTCAATTCCCCTGTTACCCTACCCCTAATGCTGGCCCTGTGTATACCAGAAATAATGTTAGTATAGCACTATATGCTATTATGTTTCAATAGCTTTGTTGTGCCCTTCACAGTAAACATGCCTAAGTGGACACAAATGCTTAGGGTGTGTTCACACTAAGGAATTGCAAGGCCAAGGCTACACTGAGCCAAGGTTCCACTACCAAACTTCTGATACAGATCAGAATTTTGACAGAAGATTGAACATATTTAACTCCTGTTTGTCAATGAGATGGTGTTCATGTCTGCGGCCAATTGCTGTGGACATGAGCGCCCATTCTGGATAATATCTGCTCCATTTATCATGGAGCAGAAAGTCTGTGAGTCCACAGAGGAATTTCCTCACTGTGAACATATCCTTTGTCTTGCTCTTCTCTCTTCTCTACCAGTGAAATAAAGAAATCCCTAGTGTGGTGATCTGGCTTCTTTTAAAACTGCAGTGTGTTCTCTGTTTCTCAATGGAGATAATAACTAAGTGCAATTGCATACTCATTCTCTGCCAACCAGGAGAGATGCTGCAGCTTCAGAGGCATCTGGACAATAATACCAGGGATTCCTCAATATATTCAGTAAAGAAGAGAGAAAAGCAAAACATATATGACCATCTTGACACTTAGGCCGGGTTGACAGTGAGAATCTCTGGCCAGATAAATTCCAGAAAGATTCTGAGTTTGGCCAGCGTCTCGATAGACGGCAATGTATGCGTCGCGGATTCAACCAGAACATAAAACTTCCATCAGCAAGTTTTATGTTCTCGCAGAATTTTTCTGAAATTCTGTTGAAAAGTGTGAACCTGGAATGGCCACTTACTGGAGTGAACTTACTGAATAAATAAGCCATTGGGGAAAAAGCAGGTCATATCATAAATTATTATTATACATTTAATTACTATAATTTAACTTTTTTAATTTAACTATGAACAATGGGGGGATTTTTAAATACCGTATATACTCGAGTATAAGCCGACCCGAGTATAAGCCGAGACCCCTAATTTCAACCCAAAATCCCAGGAAAAGTTATTGACTCGAGTATAAGCCTAGGGTGGGAAATACCTCATCCCCCCCTGTCATCATCCAGACCCGTCATTAACATCCTCATCATCATCCCCTTGTCATCATCCCACACATCCCCCCTTCATCATCCCCTTATCATCCCACACATCCCCCCTTCATCATCCCCTTGTCATCATCCCACACATCCCCCCTTCATCATCCCCTTATCATCCCGCACATCCCCCCTTCATCATCCCCTTATCATCCCGCACATCCCCCCTTCATCATCCCCTTATCATCCCACACATCCCCCCTTCATCATCCCCTTGTAATCATCCCACACACCCCCCTTCATCATCCCCACCCCCCTTCATCATCCCCACACCCCCCCCCCTTCATCATCCTCTTCTCATCATTCGCCCTCAGTGGTCTTCAACCTGCGGACCTCCAGAGGTTTCAAAACTACAACTCCCAGCAAGCCCGGGCAGCCATCGGCTGTCCGGGCTTGCTGGGAGTTGTAGTTTTGAAACCTCCGGAGGTCCGCAGGTTGAAGACCACTGCGGCCTTCAACATCATCCAGCCCCCTCTCACCCCCTTTAGTTCTGAGTACTCACCTCCGCTCGGCGCTGGTCCGGTCCTGCAGGGCTGTCCGGTGAGGAGGTGGTCCGGTGAGGAGGTGGTCCGGTGAGGAGGTGGTCCGGGCTGCTATCTTCACCGGGGGCGCCTCTTCTCCGCGCTTCCGGCCCGGAATAGAGGCGTTGCCTTGACAATGACGCAGAAGTACGTTGGCAATGAACGCACCTCTGCGTCGTTGTCACGGCAACGTGACTATTCTGAGGCCGGGCCCGAAGCGCTTAGAAGAGGCGCCCCCGGTGAAGATAGCAGCCCGGAACCACTATGCCACCGAACCACCTCCTCTCCGGACAGCCCTGCAGGACCGGACCAGCGCCGAGCGGAGGTGAGTACTCAGAACTAAAGGGGGCTGGATGATGTTGAAGGCCGCAGTGGTCTTCAACCTGCGGACCTCCGGAGGTTTCAAAACTACAACTCCCAGCGAGCCCGGACAGCCGATGGCTGCCCGGGCTTGCTGGGAGTTGTAGTTTTGAAACCTCTGGAGGTCCGCAGGTTGAAGACCACTGCGGGTGGGGGAGTTCACTCGAGTATAAGCCAAGGGGGGTGTTTTCAGCACGAAAAATCGTGCTGAAAAACTCGGCTTATACTCGAGTATATACGGTAGGTTTAGAGCATTTTTTTGGTGTGTAGTAATATCTGTGTTGCACAAAATTTGTATGACTTTTTGCTGAAGGAAGAAAGTACTGCTCATCTGAGACTGGGTACCATTTACACAACCATGGTTGGTGGATCAGAACAGCTGAATATGAGGTACAATTCACCTGAATCCATAGTCTGGTTCGGAGATAGACCTGTTATTAGCCTCCATTGCTAATATGCTAATCACCGGCTTTGCGCCTGGCATAAGCAGCATCCCTGCCTCCTTTCCCTTTGCTCCAATATGCCGACTCACATGGGTGAAGGGTTCTCCATTTATATTCATGAGGTAGGCGGGCTTATTGGATAAGAGGTAATGAAGGAAGGTATGCCAGGTCCCGCCTCCATTGTGCAAATCCAGTCCACACCACCTAATAGGGCATATAAACAATGATTTTCATAAATCTACAAACCTCAAACAATGGTTAATGATTTCCCACCTGCTTTTACAGCTATACGTTCTTGAACCATTGAACTAGTAAGGTAATCTGGGCATTTTCATTCTGAGATGGACAAGCTTGACTGATACTCATACTCACAATTACACATTCTTTGATGCTGCAGGTTGTTTTTGTCTTACCTGTGTGCCATTGTGCTTCTGAGGTATAAGTTATATTTCTCTTCAGCAGATAAACCATCCATCATAAGGTAAAAGATAAGAAAGTTGCTTTGGCCTGAGGCTTGACTGATGAGACGACTCTTTTCCAGCATATAAGTGTACAGTCTGGCTGGAATTCAAATAGACTTGTGTAAAAACACGTGGCAAACTAAAATTTTAAGGGTATTCCAGTATCAGAAAATTGTATAAAAAAAAAAAAAAAAAACAACTATTACCCCAAGATACGTAACATACTAATATAGCATTATCACAAATTGTACTGCTTCAGCAGGCTTTTGCATGATTTCCCTCCGACAGAAAGTTGCGTAGTTCTTTCATTTTTCAGTGTGGTATTGTCTCCAGCTCCCCAGCTCCTCCCTCTCTCCCAAAAGGACACATCATCTTCTGCTGTCTTGGAGGTGTGGCTGGATCTTGTCTCTGAGATCTAGCACCTCTAACACCTCCCAGCCTACATCACCTGCTCTCTCATATACACAAATATGTTTTATGGGACATTAAGGCTGTGGTCACGTGTTGCAGTCTTTTTAAATCACAGCAACCATGGCCATTAGACTTGCAAAATAACAAATCAGATTTGCATAATTACTGTAAAATATTTAAAAAAAATTACACAATTTTGGAAAAATTGCGACACAACTCGTTAAAAAAAAGCTATCAGTCTGCAATGTGTGAACACAGCATGCTGCCTTGTGATGAGCAGACAGGGAAGTAATGCAGCAGATGCTGCAACCGATGAACCACGTATGCATGTGTGGAGAGAAAGCTGCAAATTCTTTCTAAAGCGGTGGGGGGTCTGGGGTATCACCTACTTCTCCGCATCATTGTCTATTTGTCTATCAGAACAAGGGAGAACAGATTCTTCATGGGCTATAAATGGAGAAATCAGCACAGTACATGAGAGCTGGTGAGGATAGAAGCACCATGGATACACAGACCTCACATCACTACACCCACTTAAGAAAAAGCTGGGACAAGGAGAAGTAAATTGCATATCGGGGAGGGGGGCATCTGAAAATGCATGAAGAAATAAGAATTTCAACATGAAATTCAGTGCAACTTTGTTAAACTCAAGTTCACCATTAACATATGTAATTATCTTTTTCTATGTAAACGGTGTCCATAGCCTTTAAAACATCATGTTAGAGCTGTGTGCATTATAGTTATTGCTTTGGGCTAATATACTTGATAAATACAGCCTTTCATTTTACAATTTCAAGGATGAAACTCAATATATGACCGAAATATAGATGAGATCTTCCATATCATGTATTTGTCTGCCACCTTGTGGTTATAATGGAGAATATTCCAGCTTTTCTAGTGTATGGTGTTTAGGATATTTTCTTTAATGGACATCTGAAATAACACATCTTCACTTATACTAATGGGATGAGATCACCTTTATTTATGGTCATTTTATTCTTTGGGAAAGAAAGATGGCAAAACGCTAGCCAAAGGTTTATAAACGTGGCTTGGGAGTATGTCTGCTTTGTGTCTTAAAAGGAGTAATCCACAGGCCAGGTTTCGGGACATTTAGTTCTGAACGCTGTGTGCACACGCTGTGGGGGTCGGCCACGCCCCCTCGTGAAATCATGCCACGTCCCCTCAATGCAAGTTTATGGGAGGGGGTGTGGCGGCAGCTGCGCCCCCTCCAATAGAGTTGCATTGAGGGGGCGTGGCGCAACGTGGCACGCGCACACATCGTTCGGAACTAATTGTTCCCAATGTTGGCCAGTGGAGTACCCCTTTAGGTATCTTACATTTTCTTTCACTGCAGCCAAAGAAATAATGTCTCTTATGTGATATGGTTTCTCAGCTAAATTCAATGACATGCAGTGTTCATACAAAAACTTCTGGAAGATTAACATTCCACAAAGATCTACAGTAAATTCACATCTCTAGTTACATTTTTTTTATTTTTTTTTTTAAAGCCATTCCACTTAAGTAGCTGATTCGTAACCTAAAAGAAGAATCTGCATAACACAGCTTACTAGTAACAGTGACTGGTTTTTCAAGTAGCTTGAAATACATCGATACTTGTTCTATGTAATGTCATTGTCCACCCAATTTGCTGCATATGTTCTTGCTAACTGGTAATTGGATGCTGTATTCAACATGATGACTCTTCAGATCCACCACAATGTAAACCAATACAGGATTGCCATGTCTACCATGCTGTCTTTTACACAGTTGACACATTGACAGCAAAAACCGTGCCACAAATTGCTGACACACAGTAACGTGCAGGAGGGTCAATGCTTAATATTGAATTGGAAAGATTCAATTAACATGTAACAAAAGGTTCTCAATGCGATTTCTGATGTGTCATCATTAACTATTACCTTATAGGAACAAATTAAACAAACAAACTAAAGCTACCCTAGCATGTATTCAGACAGAATAAAGGTCCATACAGACTTCTGTAGATCCACTCAAAGATGACAAATGGATATGACTGTAGGCAATCCTCTGCAATCTATACATCCTGAACAGCACGCTCAATAATTTAAACGAGAACTACAGCCACAATCAACTTATCCCCTAGCCACAAGATAAATAGTAAGTAAATGATCGTGGCGGGTCCAACTGCTGGGAGCCCCGAAACGAGACCCTGGCTCTCTCAGTGAGGAGCACACTTCACATACCGGTAGATGGCATGTGCTCCATTCATTTCTATGGGAGCGCCAATGATTTCTGAGTGCTGAAATGAATGAAGCGTGTGCCATCTGCAGCACACACTCCTCATTGAGAGCTGAGTCCCGTTCCAGAGATGTTTGAGGGTTCCAGTGGTTGAGCCCCCCCATGACCAGCTATTTTTCCCCTATCCTGTGGATAAGGGATACGTTAATTGTGACTTCTCCTTTAAGATTTAGTCAGAGGTTTTAACAAACTTTATAGCAAGAGAAAGTTTATCACCTTTGATTCTTTTATTCAAAGAATATGCACACAAGCATGGAGCCTGTACGGTAGAGCACAGAAGCCATACAGCTCCATTGCACTGCCAGATAAGCACCACCAGTCATGGAATGTATGTCCAATCTATGTCTCTTGGGGAGAATACCTCAATATATCTATAGAATAGTGCAAAATGAATATAATGGTTAGGGTTTAGTTATATTACTATGGAAAATCCCTGTACAAATAGCTTTAGGTCAAAATGGTTTCCCAATGAAAACAACCTTAATTCATACGTTGCAATAGGTCATATGACCATCATAGAGGGATATCCCCTTCTCAGCATCCCCCTATCAATCTAAACATTCCCCAGATCCCCAAGGGAGTGCCTCATACTACTATATATATATTTCCATCTCCAGACACCCAGCCACTGACATGAGGAAAGGTGAGTGGTTTTTGTTTTCTTTTTAATTGCCCTAAGGTAATGGGGCAAAAGGGGTCCTCATAAAGTGTGGAGGCCTGTGCCCCCCCCCCCCCCCCCGTGAGCTCAAAGGGACTTGGTTAAATGTAGAAGCACACTGTACAGTCATATCTGAAGTTTAGGGGCACAAGGAGGGGCTAATTACTCTTTGAGATACAAAGGTCACTCTGTGGAACAATATTGTTGTTTGGAGGACTACAGATGGGGAGTTTGTAACGCAGTGGGGAGGGTGCTGAAAAAGCAGGAAGTGTCGGGAAAGAAAAGCTGTGTTTATGCTGCAAGCCCGTGTGTGTGGGTACATCAAATTGATCAGCTCGGATGTGTGCAACCTATTACATATTAACAGTATCTCCGTAATATGTATGATATTTTTTCTTGTATACTAGTATTATTCGGTAACTATTATTTAGAGGTCTACAGTATTAACATATATTAGAGGTATAGAGTGATATAGTACTATTGATAAGGATGACCCTTATGTTTCTGATGACTGATCAATATATTAATACTAATATGCCATTGCTGATGCTGGAGAAAGATATTTGTTAACTACCCTTAACCCATACATCAGCTTTCAATCTGCTTGTGACTAAGATGGAAACCTTGGAATGATGCTAGGATGCCCAAGATGAGACATCAGAAGACAAAACATTTGAGGAAGATACAGATTGTATGGAAGGACAAAGATCTGGGCTTCTCCAGTTCTGAGTGAGAGAGACGCATAAATGAACTTTGGCCAAGAAAGAAATGGATGCTAAATATGTTAATACATACAGAGATAAAGCTCAACTAACCAATCAAAATGTAACATGCTGATTATGATGTTACAACTAACCGCCCTTTTTTGTCAAAGGAAAAAAAACTAAATGTACTTCCTTGATTAAAGCATAACTCTCTCTGAGAACTCTCTGATAGCATTTGGGAACTATCTGAGCTTCTTGCTGAGAAAGTTTACACCAACATTCTGTCTGGTGTATATTTCTTTATGTCGACACTCAGCATTATACAGCAGAAGTCACGCACATTTTAAGGCCTCTTCCGCAACCATCCTTGACACTATCACAGCCATAAATGTATTTGCTTTTTGTGAGAAGGTACAAAAACATATTTATATTTACAAGCAAGGTTGTAGCTGATAAAGGGTTCTAAAGGATAGGCCCCAAGAATGATTTCCTCTGGTGGTATACCAGTTGACACTGCTTTTATGCAGTGCCAACACTTGCCAGTCTTTTACTGCACATGTAAACATAACAACTCTTACCTCCTAATATAGTTGAAGTCTTTTCACAATAGTGTAATTCAAGGAATTTAATAAAGCGACTAGATGAGTTATTAAGTGTCGTTCTTGCGTGACCAAAGGCTTCTAGAACAGTATTTACCTGTTATGTAAAAATCAAAAAATGTTATCAAAAATATTCAAGATCCCAAGAGACAAGTTCTCTATAGTATGAACAATAACAGTCAAGACAGAGTGTCTTGCACACTTTATTTTACACACAAAGCAGCTTCACATCTTCACAGTTTGTAAATCATGATGTGTTACTGTTTTGGTATGTTTTAAAATCTCTTAGCTGTTCATTTTTTGAAGATTACTGAAAGACCCTGCAAGAAAACTACATTTTGTAACAGTATCCATTCAGTTTCTGCCATTTTTTTTTTTTTCAATAGTCCAAATGACCTTTTGTGGAAATCTCATTCATCAGGTTAAACAATGTTGTAAGTATTTTCATTAGGTAAAACATAGTGATTACATTTATAGTTACAATTAAAAAAAAAAAAAAAAGTATAAAAAAAATTGATAATGAAATCATAGCATAATAGTTAAGAAAAAATAACAATGAGCTCTGTTATAGTAGTGCCCCTGTTATAAAAAAATAAAAAAATAAATATGAATTTTTAAACAATACTGTTTTTCGAGATGGGAATGGTGTTTCAGACAAGTCTAAATGTTTTCCCCATAATATTAATTTAGCAAAAAATATGTGTCACCTACACTACAAATATATTAAGATGTGCAATAAAAAGTGACATTTTTGGTCCCTTTTTTATGAATGTGAAGGAGTTAATAAAAGGCAGTATCCAAGACAATAGTTTTTCCCCTAATTTTTTTTTCCGTTTCTGCCTCAGAAAAAAAGCAAATTGAATTCCACCAAAGAATACATGTTTATTGAAGAGAAGGGCCCAGGTCAGTCACAGGTTAGGCAAACTATCAATTCGGTTGAGGTACAAAAATTAGATTTCAGAGAGAAGTCACGGTTTTGCTTTGAAATATAGGGGAACATTGATTTAGAAGGGATCAGGTGGCCATCTGCCATTCTCAAGTTACATTTGTTCACATTTTAAAGCAACAGTAGCAACTATTGTGGTATAACATAGATATATATAATAGCAATCTTAGTTGTGTAATGTGTAATTGACAACAGCAATTATAAACTTAACTGAAGGGATCTCTGTGATGTGGTACATCACTGTCAATGTTGTGCCCCCTTAAAATAAAATAAAACAAAAGTGAGTACACCCCTAAGTGTTAATGTCAAAATTGGGCTCACTTAGCCATTTTCCCTTTCTGGTGTCATGTGACTCGTCAGTGTGACAAGATTTCAGGTGTGAATGGGGAGCAGGTGTCTTAAATTTGGTGTTATCACACTCTCTAATACTGGTCACTGAAAGTTCAACATGGCAGGATTTGAAAATCAGAATTGTCGCTCTTCATAAAGATGGCCTAGGAGATGCCAAGAACTGAGCTTCAGCACTATGGGTAAGACCATACGGCCGTATCACAGGCCTCACCATGATAGACCAAAGAAATTGCATTTACATGCTCAACGTCATATCCAGAGGTTGTCTTTGGGAAATAGATATAGGAGTGCTGCCAGCATTGCTGCAGAGAGTTTGAAGGGGTGGGGGGGTCAGCCATTCAGTATTTTCTGAACATGGTAGTCACACATGAAAAATGCATTTTTAGAAAACAGACTGAACTTGGTCGTGTAGACTACGTTCAATGTGTTTAGCTCAACTAGCCTGTGACTGGTATCCTGCAGTATATATATATATATATATATATATATATATATATATTTTTTTTTTTTTATTGAACGACATATTGAGATCTATATGCATATAGTTGCATGTAACCAGATGTGATCAGCAAAATGTAAACACAGAACATGATATGCATCTAGCCTAACATACGAAATTTCAAAATAAGCAAAACTATCCAGTCTTGAAAGGGTAAACTTATATCATATTTAATTAACTATCTATTATCTATCTATCTATATCTATCTATCTAATATCTATCTATCTATCTATCTATCTATCTATTATCTATCTATCTATCTATCTAAGCATTTGCAATTACTTATCACACATTTTCTTAACATTACATTTTAGGTTAGCACCAAAGACATAGCAGCACCAAACTGAAAACTCACATGTTTAATCTTTGAATGCAGAGAGTTTTTCCTGGCACCACACCGGAGGGTCAGGTGTTTAACTATATGTTTGCAGGCTTCTGTTTTGCCAGAACCACTTTCACCACTAGAAAAAAAGTAAAAGAAAAGTTATATACTTGGACAAACATTTAAATTTACTTATAACATCCGTTCTAAAACTTGCCTATTAGTATTAGATGTTCTAATACTTACCCGAAAGAACTTGCATATTAGTTTTAGATGTTCTAATGCTTACCCGAAAGAACTTTCCAACTCTTTACATTTTTCACAACAGTTTAGTATAGTCTAAAATAACTATATAAATGTTCCCATCTTTACAACCCTTCATTGAGCCCATGCTGATGGTATGATGGCCCACTATTCTTTGTTAACCTTATATCTAGAGATGGGTGAATTTTTCAAAAACTCGATTAAAAACAGCTACAGAGAGCCTCAATCAGGGTGTAGAACACATTGCCTTGCCGTAACACGCATTGGGAGTGTGCTGGGGTAGTGATATAATACTGTTATTCAGTATGCCATGCAGATTACAGGCATTGCTATTAGAATCACTGCTGCAGAGCAGCACAATGACAGAATCTGGATGCACTATGGTTGCTTTCAGTCTTTGAATGGGGACTGCTTCATGTGATGATCTCAATTGGCAGACTATGAAACGACTTCTAAACTCTCCCTGCCTGCCTGCCTGCCTGCCTGCAGTGATGTGGGCTTGAGGTCAATGGATTTCCCCTGTGCTGATCTGTATTGTCAGTAACGCTGATTAGTGACCACACAGTGTCTGCTCTCTCTCTCTAGCCAGAACAAATGCGGGCTTGAGGTGAATGGATTTGCCGCTGGGAATGCCTGTCTTCGGCAATGGCTGCCGAATATATAGGGCTGTGACATCACAGGGCTGGCTGGCTGCTGATAGGCTGAATGCCACCATGTGATTCAGGGTGATCTTGCCTTCCCAGACTTCCTTACCCCATGTCTTCACATGTGTAGCCGCCATTTTATCCCCCCCCCCCCCCAGCCCGTTCGGAATCAAATTTTTCATGAAACTCTGAATGAATTCGACTTTGTCAGCTTCGATTCGCCATCTCTACTTATATCTACATGTGACCACAGCAGCCAATAAATGTTTTTTTTGTTTTTTTTGGGGAAGATAAGTAAGGTTGACAGGTCACCGTTATAGCCAGTGACTCTTTGACACAGTCACATGTTCAGGCAACAAAACTCATAGGGACCAGAGAACTATATGTGGTGAGGGTGTGATGAGGGTAGATGGAATTACCCTTAGGTCAGATGGCATTAACCCCTTGTGTTCATGACACCAGGACATGGTTCATCCCCTACACCACCCAAAGGAATACCGCTGGATCCTGGGCTAGGCACGGGGGCAAAAAATTACTCAGAGACCAAGTTACGGAACAACGGCAGCTTTACTGTGTCAGACAGGTGTAACAGTCTATACAGCTTGGCTAGGCCCATGGAGGTGACCAGTGACTTCAGGGACCTTAGGTCTTGCTGGGACTTATAGTGGATTTGGACAATTTGGATGTAGGCCATGCTGACTTGAGACAGGATGACTTGGACTGACTGAACTATGACAGACCTGTGGGGCAATGGACTTGAGAATCAGTTGGTGCTGGACTGACTTTAGGCCTCCTCTGGACTCCAGACACACAGCTAAGCTTGACCTCATTGCAACTCATCACAGACTCTAAGAGCCAAGAGGCTGAAGTGACTCCTCCCAGGGCTTATATAGGGGAGACATGGTCACTGGTACCTCACTGGGTAACAATCACATGACAACTGGTTAATCACGTGACTTGTTCTTAACCACTTAAGGACCAAGGATGTACCGGTACATCCGGAGTCCTTTCCCTTTCTATAACGCGGGTCGGGCCCGGCCTCTAACAACGGCTGGGACCCGTGGCTAATAGCGCGCGGCAATGATCGCGGTGCCGCGCGCTATTAACAACTTTAGACGCAGCGTTCAAAGTTGAACGCCGCATCTAAAGTGAAAGTAAATCACTGCCGGCTAGCTCAGGGGGCTGTTCGGGATGTCCACGGCGAAATCGCGGCATCCTGAACAGCTGTTAGACATGAGGAGGGTCTCCTACCTTGCCTCCTGGTGTCCGATCGCCGAATGACTGCTCAGTGCCTGAGATCCAGGCATGAGCAGTCAAGCGGCAGAATCTTTAATCACTGGTTTCCTATGAGAAACCAGTGATCAATGTAAAAGATCAGTGTGTGCAGTGTTATAGACCCCTATGGGAGCTATAACATTGCAAATAAAAATTGAAAAAAGAAAAGAGTCAATAAAGATCATTTAACACCTCCCCTAATAAAAGTTTGAATCACCCCCCTTTTCCCATTTAAAAAAAACCAAAATGTTCGAATTATAAAAATATATCATTAATTAAACCGCACAGTCAATGGCGTATGCGCAAAAAAGTCCAAAATAGTGTATTTTTGGTCACTTTTTATATCATGAAAAAATGAATAAAAAGCGAACAAGTCCGATCAATACAAAAATGGTACCGCTAAAAACTTCAGATCACGGTGAAAAAAATTAGCCCTCATACCGCCCCATATGCGGTTAGTAAGTTATAGGGGTCAGAAGATGACAATTTTAAACTCATACATTTTCCTGCATGTAGTTAAGATTTTTTCAAGAAGTACGACAAAATCAAACCTATAAAAGTAGGGTATCATTTTAATTGTATGGATTTACAGAATAAAGAGAATGTGTGATTTTTACCGAAAAATGTACTGCTTAGAAACAGAAGCCTCCAAAAGTTACAAAATTGCGTTATTTTTTTCAATTTTGTCTGGCAATGATTTTTTTTCCCGTTTCGCCGTATATTTTTGGGTAAAATGACGGATGTCATTACAAAGTAAAATTGTTGGCGCAAAAAGTAAGCCATCATATGGATTTTTAGGTGCAAAATTGAAAGAGTTATGATTTTTTTAAGGTAAGGAGGAAAAGATGAAAGTGCAAAAATGGAAAACCCGCTGGTCCTTAAGGGGTTAAAGCTATAACACATTACAGGTATAATATACTGGCTAACATATATACAAATAAATATGCAAGGGGAACAGATGCAGGGGGGCCCAGGGGACACTGTAGGGTGGCTGCTTGACAGGGCAGCAAGGGTACAGGGGTACAACTCCTGTACTGGGCCACCATATATTGATCTATAGAGAGGTGGGGAATTGGAAAGGAGTCATATAGACCCTTATAAAGTACATGCACACAGTACTGCTGATGGTCGATTTTCATCAGGTTCCTGTGCAATTACATTTTTTTAAATCATTTTTTTCTGCACTATCCACATATAACAAATATACGTCACACATTACAATTATTGTAAATAACAATTTCTATACCACACAATTTTTGAGGAAGTAATTTAAGCAATATTGAAAAATCTACTCTGTTAAATAAAAGAAGGAATAATATCAATACCATTAACTGCCTCTGGGTGGCTAACACAGTACAACACACCAGTGTAAAATATCATAGAGCCATAGAGCCACCCAGTGGCAAAAGTCTAAAGTTACAAAGTGTCCTTAACAAACAATCTTTAGATTAACGAGACATCCTTTAAAGCAATGTTTCCCAACCAGGATGGCTTAAATTGTTGCAAAACTACAACTCCCGGCATGCCCGGACAGCCAAAGGCTGACCGAGCATGCCGGGAGTTGTAGTTTTACAACTTAAGCCACCATGGTTGGGAAACACTAAAATAAAGCATGGAAAAGCATACAAACTACACAATATAATCCTGCACTGCTTGTAACCATACAAAAATTTCATTTTAGGCAGTATTCTTTCTTAACTGCCTTCTATTAAAATGTTAATCATATCATTTTACACTTACAGGCTATAAAGGTCTCTTGTTATTGAGCCTAAAAGTTTTAATGTATCTGAATACTGATAATAATGTCTTCCAAATAAATCTGCACGATAATGAAGTATTTTCAAGTGGAAAACTCCAGAAAAGTAGCTGTATGTTTCTTAGTTTTATACTAATAAATGATTTCCAGTAAAGGGTCCCTCTTAATATTCCAACTTTATACTGTCCCCTCCCCATTCTTGCTGATGTCCAGTGATCACAAAGTAAAGTTTTGATTTTCTAGTATTTTATTTTTAAAGATTTTGTAGAGGCTGGAACTGGTTAACTTAAAGGGGAGCTCCGGTACAGAACATCTTTTCTGCAATCTCCTCCTTGTCACCCCGACCCTCTCCATGCATGGAGCAACCTCCGCACCTTGCTTGGATTACTGTCGACCACTGCGGCCAACACACACCTCCATGTTTCTCTGTGGGAGAAACAGAGATACACAAATGCTGTATCTCAGGCTCTCCCATAGATATACACTGCTCAAAAAATAAAGGGAACACTAAGATAACACACCCTAGATCTTAATGAATGAACTAATCATATGAAATACTTTTGTCTTTACATTCATCAAAATAACACAAAAATTATCAATGGAAATCAAATTTATCAACCCATGGAGGTCTAGATATGGAGTCACACTCAATATCAAAGTGGAAAATCACACTACATGCTGATCCAACTTTGGTGTAATGTCCTTAAAACAAGTCAAAATGAGGCTCAGTAGTGTGTGTGGCCTCCACGTGCCCGTATGACCTCACTGCAATGCCCGGGCATGCTCCTGATGAGGTGGCGGATGGTCTCCTGAAGGATGTAGATGTAACGAGACATGATGTCCCTGATGTGTTCAATCGGATTCAGGTCTGGGGAACGGGCAGGCCAGTCCATAGCATCGATGCCTTCCTCTTCTTTTTAAATCAGACATTTTTATTAAACATTTTTTTGTATATAACAAACAACATAAAAATACAAAGATAAAAATCCCCCACAATGCCTTACTCTTGCAGGAATTGCTGACACACTCCAGCCACATGAGGTCTAGCATTGTCTTGCATTAGGAGGAACTCAGGGCTAACCGCACCAGCATATGGTCTCACTAGGGGTCTGAGGATCTCATCTCGGTACCTAATGGCAGTCAGGCTACCTCTGGCAAGCACATGGAGGGCTTTGCGGCCCCCCAAAGAAATGCTACCCCACCCCATTACTGACCCACCGCCAAACCGGTCATGCTGGAGGATGCTGTTGGCAGCAGTACGTTCTCCATGGCGTCTTAAGACTCTATCACGTCTGTCACATGTGCTCAGTGTGAACCTGCTTTCATCTGTGAAGAGCACAGGGCGCCAGTGGTGAATTTTCCAATCTTGGTGTTCTCTGGCAAATGCCAAATGTCCTGCACAGTGTTAGGCTGTAAGCAAAACCCCCCACCTGTGGACGTCTGGCCCTCATACCATGCTCATGGAGTCTATTTCTGACTATTTGAGTGGACACATGCACATTTGTGGCCTGCTGGAGGTCATTTTGTAGGGCTCCTCCTGCTCTCCCTTACACAAAGGTGGAGGTAGTGGTCCTGCTGCTGGGTTGCCCTCCTACGGCCTCCTCCATGTCTCCTGATGTACTGGCCTGTCTCCTGGTAGTGCCTCCTTGATCTGACACTACGCTGACAGAGACAGCAAACCTTCTTGGCATTGATGTGCCATCCTGGATGAGCTGCACTACCTAAGCCACTTGTGTGGGTTGTTGACTCTGTCTCATACTACCACTAGAGTGAAAGCACCGCCAGCATTCAAAAGTGACCAAAACATCGTCCAGGAAGCATAGAAACCGAGAAGTGGTTTGCGGTCACCACCTGCAGAACAACTCCTTTATTGGGGGGCGTCATGTCATGTCATGGCTGTCCGGGCATGCTGGGAGTTGTAGTTTTGCAACAGCTGGAGGCTCCCTTCTTGGGAAAAACTGACATAGACAGTGATTACAGCTGCCAGCAGATATTTCCTACTTTTATATGTAAGGATTTGCTTTATCTATATTAGTTATCTACTTATTTTTCTTTAATCCTCACTTTGTCCTATTTTTGAATGACATTTTGGTGCATTTAGAACCAATTACCAGGTTTCCATAGAGTTATGGTCTCAACATACAATGGTTTCAACATACAATGGTCATCCCAGAACCAATTAATATTGTAACTTGAGGGAGCACTGTACATCTAATTTATGTCTCTTTCATCTATATTCTTTATAAAAAATATCTCTTTTCATTAGCTCACAGTGTTAGAAATCCTCTCAGAGAAAGGGGGCGTGTCCCTCCCTTGTGTTGGTGGGAGGTGATTGGTGTGTCTGCTCATGCAGTCTTGTCCACAAGTCATCTCTTGTCCATGACTCATAGACAAGCCTGATGCTGTTCCAGTAGATATAGGGACCCCTAGTGGTGGAATTTTCAGGAGCCATTTCCTTAATTATATATTCAAAAATGTTTAACCTGTAAAGGACCAAGCGCGTACCTGTACACCTTGAATCCTTAAACGGCTTTGAAGTGAGCACAGGAGCTTCACTCGCTCCAGAACAGTTTATATATTTTTTTTTATTATTATTGTACTACTTCATGTTGGCATAGTATTGCTGTAAGGCAAGCTGACCAATAATTGTTATAAAATATACACAAGTGCTGACTTTATCATACAGCATGAGCCATTGTGAAATATTCGGAGCATCTTTAGATGACTTGTCTAAGTTTATGATAAGTATTACAAAAGGTTAGTTAATGTGTCCCAGTGCCTCTGGTTCTGGAGGACCGCATCTACCAATTATAAGGACAATCTATTTATTTTTACTCGAATAATGCAACAACCTTTGGCTGTCCGGGCATGCTGGGAGTTGTAGTTTTGCTGAAGAAACACTGTTTGGAAAGCACTGATGTACATAAAAAGAAGATAGAACCCCATGAGATACTTGGGAGGATTTCCTAAAATCACTGATTATTTAAATAAACGGAATGAACAAAGTCATTTAGGAAATTCCAACAAATAGATGTAAATGTTCTAACACTTGTAAAATAAGCCCAACCTTATGTTTGCTCAACACTGAAAGATAAAACCAATCACAGCTGAATACACAATATCTAGTCTAATACTAAGTGTTCTGAATAAATCCGAAGGCGAAGCAGCAGTGTGACTATAAAATCAAATGTAAATATGTGTAGCATAGATTTAAAGCAAGACATGTCTCAATTAATTACACATGGAATTGTAAATATATCTATAAAAATGCATGAGGTCCCTCTGGAGACTAAGGAACAACATAATTGTGCTGAGAAGCTTTTATCACAAAAAACAGAAGGAGCGCTTCTAGCATTCTGAGGAACATACCACCTGTTAGTTTCACAGAAAGAAAAAAAGACTTGAGATTGTACCAAAACAAGATAAAATACAGCCAGTTATCTCAGATACAAGATGGACTCTACCAGTATGTCGTGTCAGAAGAGTCAAATGTTTATTTTCCCTTTTATCATAATCAACTACCTTTTACCTTTGTTTAAGGGACAATAAAAATACCCCAGGCACAAAAAAATGGAAGAAAAGAGGATGGATGGAATGGATAATGGGAGGGAGGGAGATAAGGATGGAAAGAAGGAAGGAAGGAAGGAAGGAAGGGAGGAAGGAATGGATCATGGGAGGCTAAGGAAGAACGGGAGAAAGGATGGATGGATAGACTGGATCAAGGGATAGAGGTTGAAAGATGAAGGGATAAAGAAAGAAAGAATGAAAAGGGAAAGGAAGGGAAAAGAAAAAAAATTGAAAAAAAGGAGAAAAGATTTAAATGGAATGTAGGTAGAGGAAAAGGAAGGAAGGATAGAATGAATCAAGGGAGGGAGGTTAAGAGTTTGAGGGAGGGAAGGAAGGAAGAAAAATGAATAAAGGAAAAAGAAAGTAAGGATGGACTGAAGGGAGAGAGGAAAGAAGGCAGGATGGGATGGATCAACAGAGGAAGGTTTAAACATAAAGGAGGGAAAAAAAAGGAAAAAAAGAAAGAAATCAAGTAAGGATGGAATGAATCAAGGGAGGGAGGTTGATGGATGAAGGGAGAAAGGAACAAATAGGAAAGAAAGAAAGAAAAAAAAGAAGGAAGGGAGGAAGGAGGAAGAAATAGAGGAAAGAAGGAAGGAGAGAAGTTAGAAATGAAGGAATAAATGGATTGGGGGAGAATGGTTAAAAAGAGGGGAATGGAGGAAGCTAATTTGGGGGTAATAAATTCTCTCGTCTCATCAACTATGGATGTGTCCACCCTTACCTTTCTACACAATTCCATGAAGGACTCCAATTTTTCACAGCACAAAAGCAAATCAAGATGTAACAAGACCCTCAACAATATCCACACAAAACCCTAAACAGGCTGTAATTCACATCACTACCACTTGGTGGCCATATATAGACAGATAGGTAGGTGGTCATTTATCAAATTCCTTATTGGCCTATATTATGGAAAAGTCGCAATGCACAGTGTTCTCCACAGTTATGATGGAACTCACCAATGTATTTGGCTTTCTTTCTTTGTGAATCCAGTGGTCGCTTTGTAGGTGTGGATTTGGTGTGGTTTCCCAGGTGCACAGTTTAAGCACTTATTTATGATGTGTGACTGACAAGTGTACTCCACATTAATTCTAATTCATAAGGAGAAGATAAAGAGTGATCCATCCTAAGTTTTTTTCCCTTCTATTTTGACCTTAGAAGGCAACCACCATTACTAGAAACCAGCTTTGACTGGATAGAGGGAGCAAATTTGCTAGAGACACTGCCTATTTTCCTTTAAAAGCTGAGAAGGTGTTGGGTATCTAATGACGGAGTATGCACAGCACCTTATTCAGTGTACAGCTATATAATGTGTGAGAAAGGACATCTCTGTGTCTCATACAACCAGGTTACTTGTGAGCAAGGTATAATAGAAATGTGTCTGAGTCTGCAACAAATCTACCATGAATATTCAGCTGAACACAACCAATAAAAGCATGTCATTATATCACATTTCCCATTCTAAACACACTGCTCTTTAAGGTCATGAGATAATACATGCAAAATACTGCACAAAGCCCTCTTCACAGCACAAACACATTAAATATGCTAATACCAAGCAGACAGTACCTTAAGATAAAGCACTGAGGTCTTCTCTCTTGGAAAACCATGTGGTAAGCTCTCTCTGAACAAGCAAAGATGTGGGGAGGGAGTGAGGAGCACAGGCGTCCAGAGAAATTACGGTACAACTGAGTAACCTGAAATGGGAGAAATGGCCACAAAAATGAGACAGAACTCTACAAAACATCTGAGTGCTGTGTATTTTAGTAAATGTTAAACCTAAACTAGTACATTCAATTTTGCCCACTAAACTGCTCTTCTTCTTGGTATGGATTGGTTACCGGCAATCTTCTAGGGCCTTCTTCCCACAGTAGTATTGGGCAATAAATTATCAAAAAATTAAGGATAAAAAAAGTTATCCATGCATTAAAACTCTATTGATACATACTCTATTTCTTATCAGATTGTTACCAAATCTTGCCAAATAAGGGCATAACTTCCCCTTTAGTTCAGCCTGTTCTGGTGAGAGTTTTTGTCCTTGATAAATTAGATTAGGATAAAGGAAGATTTAGCAAGAACCCGTCTTCTTCTTACTCTATATGGTCACTGTTTACAGATAAAAAAATGTCTGAGAATTAAAGGGGTGCCTAAAGAAAACCTGCACTTGAATGGACATATATCAATGTCCAAATCCATCAGAAATATTTATATAATTATTTATTATTATTATTATTATTATTAATCAACAAATGGGAACAAAAAATGTACTTAAATAAATCAGCTCTTACCAGTGATGAGTAGATTGGGAGATCTTTGTATGGATTAACTAGCAGCAAAATATTCCCAATGTATGTCTGAAATAGAGAGTGATGAAGAATTACACATACTTTCTATTACTTTAAATGCATCTAGTATAAGTGAATTCAAGTCAAACTTTAGGATCGCTGTAAAATGACGTACTGGCATCTCGCCTTCATCTACAGACATGTTTAGAATACACTAGATGAGAGTTTGTGATGTAATACATAACATACTGGGGGTGATTCTCAAAAACTGCTGTATTTATTCGTTGTGCTAAACGATTACGTATTCAATTTTTTTTCTCATATTCTCAATTGGCTCTTGTCTCCCTTTGAAAATACCTTTTTTTTTTGCCAAATTATTTTTGCGCCAAAATGTTTAATAATTGCGCCCAAATTGCCGAGTTTTGTGCCACTTTTTAAAACACGTTGGAAAATAGATGTGGCCATTGCATAGTGGTCTGTAAACTGTAGCCCTTCAGATGCTGCAAAACTACAACTCAGACTGTCCAGCCATGCTGGGAGTTGTAGTTCGGCAACATCTGAAGGGCCAGATGTTGCAGAACTACAACTCTCAGCATGCCTGGACTGTCTGGGCATGCTGAGAGTTGTAGTTTTGCAGCATCTGGAGGGCCACAGTTTACAGACCACTATACAGTGGTCTCCAAATTGTGGACCTCCAGATGTTGCAAAACAACTCCCAGCATGCCCAGACAGCCAACAGATGTCTGGGCATGCTGGGAGTTGTAGTTTTGTAACATCGGAAAGGCCACAGTGTGCCCACACTGCTGATCGCGCCTGCTAACGCTGATCGCTCCTACCGCTGCTCGCCACTCCTGTACTAGTTCCCCCTGCTCTGCCCGGACTACCATGGGTGGGCAGAGCAGGGGAACTAACCTTTCAACACCTCCATCCAACATCCGTTATTGGTCGGTGTTAATTTAAACAGCAAATTATGATTTAATTTTAGTCATCTGAATAGTGTTAGTCGACTGTTATAAGATTTTTGTCGACTAAATCTACAATAGACTTAGACGAATAAACTCTATTGGGTTTAGTTAAAGTTTAATGCAAATTGCAAACTGATTCTATACTCCAGAAGTAAATAGCTATTAACCTGTTATTACTTATGGTAAGGTCTGAACATTAAAACAGACAAAAAGGACTTCCGGTTCCAGCGCGGGCATGTCAGGAGCACAGAGACAGAGATCCTACTCCCCGGACCCCCTACCCGCACCGGACCGGCATCACAGCGGTGGGAATGGGACAAGCAGTACCCCGACCTTCTGTCCAGAGGGAAAGTGGCAGCCTCTCTGTGCGGCCAAACGGTTCCACGGCTCACGGCGGCCCTCTCCTCCTGCACTGCAGTGCCCACCATCTTGTGCACGCTGTGTGCGACATCAGCACTCCCTGCCGGCACACTCAGGGTACACACAGTTATCAGAAGGGAGCAATGGACACCACACACAGATGGGCTACTCGGGAGACCCCCTGCTATATATAAGGGTCTGCCCTATTGGTCATGCTACCTTTGGGGCTTCAGTGGCTGCACACCTGGGATGCTACCTGTGCATACTACAGACTACCAGCAGACCGGCAAGTACAAGACTCAGCCTTTCTCCTCCCTCTCAGCCCTGTAATCCCTAGGGGTCATTTACCCGCCCTCCCTGCCAGCCTTATACAGCCTGAGGATACCTGCTTTTCTTAATCCTGCTGGAGAGACTTTCCCCAGTGACTCTATTATTAAGGGGCGCAGCGCTGCAGAGGTTCCTATGGAGCAGTACCTCAACAAGGGGTCCCAGCGCTTGGTACCCTCTGCAGGGGCACCCGCTACCACTGCCATTCCTGCTCCATCCTCAGGGCAATCACTGGCGCAGAACGCACAGGCTCAATTCCCAACGATGGTGGTTGCCCCCAGTCAGTCCTTGATCTCCCAAGATGGGGGGCCCCCAGCACATGCAGGACCTCACCTGATCCCACCTTTGGCGGGCACTACAGATGTTTCAGTGTCTACACCTACGGATCTTCAGACGTGGAAGGCATTAGTCCAGTTGATCACCCCTACTATAAAACAAACACTTAAAAACACCACGCGAGGCTGAGAGATTGGGTAAGGCGGAACAGAGGATTATTGCATTAGAAGATGAAAAGAGCGGCTTAGCTACCCGGCTGCGCCAAACAGAGACTGACCTCTGCTACGTCGGTGAAAAGCTGGAAGACTTTGAAAACCGCTTGCGCTGGAACAATCTAAGACTAGTGGGGGTCAGCGAATCTCTTCTTCCTTCAGATTTACAAGATTTCTGTGAGAGTGACCTGCCTGCAGCCCTGGGCCTCCAATATAAATACAGAGTGGAGAGAGCGCACCGCCTAGGTCAAGCACCTGCTACTACCTAACAGTCCCATCAAGCTGACCCATCTCGCCCACGCCAGGTTATCCTGAAATTGCTTGATTACAATGGCAAGGTGGAGATCCTGAGAGCTTACTGCTGCCGTACCTCACCGCTCACCTTTTGCAGCAAGAAAATGCTGATCTTGAAGATTTCTCAGCGGATCTGACTAAATGCAGATGAGTTTATGGCAAAATCTGCACTGCATTGTTCAAGGCTAAGAGATGCTTCCAGCTTCAATATCCTGCAACTCTGAAAGTGTTTCACTCTGAGGGCACCTTTTCCTCCTACAAGACATCTGAAGCTGCTGAAGCTGCGCTGCAAGAACTCCTGCAGGACACAGCTCATCGTCTGCCACGTCGCGCGCACTATCCGGGAGGAAGAGGCGACATTGCATCTCATTCCCTTTGACGCAGAGGGAGTCGTACAAGATCACTGGTCACCGCAGCAGGAGCTGCAGATCTTCCTCTCCAGACTGAGTCTGCAGTCTTTTGTTACACATGTTGGGTTGCTCCTTTATCTTAGGGATTTAGCAGTCCCCTGCTGACAACTGTTGCACTACTCTACTGCCTGGGGGTTGCTTATTTCACATATTTGCTTAGTCGCTGTTCAAGCGGCTTCCCCACTTCATTGTGTCTGCAAATTGACATTTAAACCATCCCTGGTGGTCCAGTGAAGTGGATCAACACAACAACAACACCCCCCCCTCCCGCAGCGCGATCACGGGGGGGGGGGGGGGGTGGGGTGCCGGAGATCCACTACTGAGGTAGCCGGAGGGCTTACCACACATCCTACGCCGGCTATTGCACTGAGAATGCACTAAAAGTGTAAAAAAAAAGTTTAATTAACCTGATAACGACCATGGGCGTCTATGCTCATCCAATGGCCGTTACCGGGGTATGACGCGGGCTCCCGACTTGAGCCTGCATCATACCGGCCGGTCCCCAGCTGATTCCTGCAGCTGGGGGCCGGCGTTAATAGCCGACATGCGGCGATCGCTTGAGCCGGCTATTAACCCTTTAGATCGCCGCTGTCAAATTTGACAGTGGCGTCTAAAGGTGCCTGTATTCAGTCCCTGGTGGTCCAGTGGGGTGGATCGCCCTCCGCGATCACAGGGGGGCTATCCCCTACTGAGGTAGCCTGAGGGCTTACCTCTCCTTGACTGCCAGCTCCGGCTCTCTGAATGATACAGCCTGGCAGGGCCAGGATTTATCATTCGAGCGCAGAGCACACAGATCACTATGGTTCTATACAACCATAGTGATCTGTATGAGGAATCTAATAATGATGATCTAATGATGTTTAAAAAAAAGTTGAAACACACACATTAACCCCTTCCTTATTAAAAATTTAAATCACCCCCCTTTTCCAAAATTCCATATAAAAAATATATAAACATAATAAAAATAAACATATGTGTTATCACCGCGTGCGTAAATGTCCGAACTATAAAAATATATCGTAAATTAAACCGCACGAACAATGGCGTACACGGGAAAAAATTGCAAATGCTGTATTTTTGGTCACTTTTCATACCATAAAAAAATAAATAAAATGCGATCAAAAAGTCCGATCAAAACAAGAATGGTAGCATTTAAAACTTCAGCTCACGGGGCAAAAAATTAGCCCTCAAACCACCCTGTACGTGGAAAAAGAAAAAAGTTATAGGGGTCAAAAGATGACAATTTTAAATGTATTAATTTTCCTGCATGTAGTTATGATTTTTTCCAGAAGTACGACAAAATCCAACCTATATAAGTAGGGTATCATTTTAATTGTATGGACCTACAGAATAAAGATAAAGTGTCATTTTTACCGAAAAATGTACGGCATAGAAAAAGAAGCCCCCAAAATTTACAAAATGGTGTTTTTTCTTCAATTTTGTCGCACAATGATTTTTTTTCTGTTTCGCCATAGATTTTTGGGTAAAATGAGTGATGTCATTACAAAGTAGAATTGGTGGCGCAAAAAATAAGCCATCATATAGATTTTTAGGCGCAAAATTGAAAGGGTTATGATTTTTAAAAGGTAAGAAGGAAAAAAAGAAAGTGCAAAAATAGAAAACTGCTTGGTCCTTAAGGGGTTAAAAGTTTTTTTTTTTTTTAAACTCCATTAACCCCCCCCCCCCTTTCCCAAATTCCATATAACAAATATGTTAACATATGTGGTATTGCCGCGTGCGTAAAATGTCCGACGTATTAAAATATATAGTTAATGAAACCACAAAGTCAATGGCGTACGCGCCACAAAAAAATCCAAATTCCAAAATAGCATATTTTTGGTCACTTTTTACAGTATATCATGAAAAAATTAACAAAAAGCAATAAAAAAAAATCTGATCAACGCAAAAATGATACCGCTAAAAATTTCAGATCACTGTGCAAAAAATTAGCCCTCATACCGTGCCGTACACGTAAAAATAAAAAGTTATAGGGGTGAGAACGTATTAATTTTTGTGCATGTAGTTATGATTTTTTCCAGAAGTAAGACAAAATCAAACCTATATAAGTAGGATATCATTTTAATTGTATGGACCTACAGAATAAAGATAAGGTGTCATTTTTACCACAAAATATACTGCGTAGAAACAGAAGCCCCTAAAAGTTACAAATGGTATTTTTTCTTCAGTCTTGTTGCACATTGATTTTTTCTTCTGTTTTGCCATACATTTTTGGGTAAAATGACTGATGGCATTACAAAGAAGAATTGGTGGCTTTTAGGTGCAAAATTGAAAGCGTTATGATTTTTAAAATGTAAGGAGGAAAAAACGAAAGTGCAAAAATGGGAAAACGCTCGGGGTTAAGTCACTGAATAAGTATTGTTTACTTATATCAAACTTAAAATCAAAGTCAACCAAAGTAATATTGCTCATCAATACACTAATCGCTTTATTGGCCTCCAGTTGGAGTTACTGTTTTTGCCTTTAACTTACATTTGCCTTAAAATTTGCTTTACGGTTAGCCAATTAATGAAGATTCTCATCAGTAGTTTTAGTAATTTTGAACTGAGAACATATTCAACTACGAAATTTCACATCTGCATTAGTACACATGCTATAAATCCCCTCAAAATTGTTAAATTCAGTAAAGCTGATATAAAAGCATTTAAAGGGACAGTGTCCGAATATCCATTGTTCTGGATAAAAAAAAAAAAGCTGGAACATTCCAAGCTATACTTTTGTTAGAATTACACAAGACATTAAAGTTCTAAAAGTTGTTTCATGAAATCCTAAAGTATAGATGTCTCATTCCTGCACTTTGCATATGGGATCAGCTTTCATAAAAAAAAAAAAAAGATTATGGTTGGGTCTCAGGGAACACAAACTAAGGACTAAAACTCCAAGCATCACCCAACTCGCTACGTGTATAGGGGGAGATTTATCAAAACCTGTCCAGAGGAAAAATTGCTGAGTTGCCCATAGCAACCAATCAGATCGCTTCTTTCATTTCTCAGAGGCCTCTGGACAGGTTTTGATAAATCTCTCTCATAATGCCTGCTCTTCTGGGTGCTAGAGATGTCTATGTACAAAAGCTGAACCTCCATGTTACCCTATTCTCAATGCCCTATGGCTCAGAATACGTTGCTGCTTCTGAATCGGCAAGCAGTATGATATGTTCCACAGGTCATCAGGTACAAGTCCAGTCATTTTGCGGCACTGGTCTTCGCTTAGACAATTTTAGATAGATTGTAATTTGAGTGAATACATTACTTTGCTTTACTTTAAAAAGGACCAGGCAGATTATTTTTCTATTCTTATTCATACGGAGACATCAGCTTGGGGTTCTACAAAAGCAATGCCATATTTCTTTCCTCCCTGCCACTTGTAATAAGGCTCAAAGCTGAAGCCGAGCAGCTCATATAGCTGCCAGAATTATATCATGTCTCAGTTGGGAGGAATAAAACATGCATTGTGCCATATATTCAGGGGTCAAGTCCGGGGAAAAAAGGTGTGGGAACCCAAGATTTCCACTCAAGGGCTGGTCCTGCTAATGGGAATGGTGTTCTAGCTGTGGAAAAAGTGCAGGAACTCAGTTCCCATGCATTCCTGCAGGACTTGAGCCCTGCATATATTGTTATATTACTTCTCAACCGTTGTCAGTTCACATCAATCATTGAGTAATGTCAGCCATACACTGCTTCCCTTCTTACTGTACAGCTGGGAAAATAGAAAGCGGTTTGACAAAAGAAAGCCAATAAAACAAAGCGTGCATAGTTTATGCAGATGAAAAGGTACAGAGATTATACTCTGGGCAGTTTCATGTATCCTGGATGCAGTAGGACAGTGGGAGATTTGTCTACTGTATTTACTTTGAATGGGGTCTTTTGCGTTCCATTAGATGTTTGTTATTTTGCAGGATTTTAGTGGAGAAAAAAACTGACTTGAAGAATTTTTTTTCTCTGCTAAAGTCCCGTAATTTTAACAGAATCAGCAAACGGAGCTCCTTATTACTGTTGTGAACAAGGCCTATGTCTCAAATACATACAGTATACCATTTGACCAACAGTGGTTTTTCACCATGCAGTGATAACATATTTAAAATGTTTTATATGCACATAAACAATTACAGTTAACTTTTTAATGGTTATTTTGAGCTGTTTCGCACTTATCAATGGCTGAACAGAAGTTTAAAGAGGTTACCCGGCCAAATATATCTTATCCCCTACCTAAGGATAGGGGATAAGGTGTCTGATTGCGGGGGGGGGGGGGGGGGGGGCTGCAGGGCTGCGTCTCTAGTCTCAGAAAGCTCTTTGTTTCCAGGACTGGGGGACATGACGTAAAGCCATGCCCACTTGTGACGTCACGCCACACCCCCTCCATTCAAGTCTATGGAAGGGGGCGTGGCAGCACACCCCCTCCCATAGACATGAATAGAGGGGGCGTGGTGTGACGTCACAATGGGGCGTGGCGTGACATCACGTCCCCAGTTCCGGAAACAAAGAGCTTTCCTGGAGACGCAGCCATGCATAGAATGCGGGGGCTGTTCTTTTGCCGAATTACCCCTTTAAGGACTGTACACACTTTGTTTGGCAATATGTGCGAAAATTCCTGAATACATCCATGCGTCCCCTATTCCAAGCACATGTATACAGTAAAAAAAAAAAGGTATACATCCCACTATGTTTAACACAAATAGTGAAACATAGATGCAAATCCACCATTTGTATATTGATCTACTTGCTTCTCAGCATAATTTAATTAGCAGGAGACTGCATTAGGGTTTCCTCCTAACATTCTCCCAGCCCTCTGGTAGGGAGCACATGATTTTTTTTAATTATGCTGAGAAGCAAGTAGATCAAAATACAAATGGGGCTATGCTTCTCTATTTGTGTTGTACATTTGTAGTCTCTCCCTTCTTTCATGGCCAGCCCTCCACTTCACCCATTCGGCCCAGGCATTTTTAATTAGCAGGAGACTGCAGAAGGGTTTCCTCCTAATGTTCTCCCAGCCCTATGGTAGGGAACACATGGTAAGTGTTCACACTGGTGTGGTTCTCTGTGTCAGCCATTGTTACTGTGATGCTTTGTCTGTGGGGTGTGGTGGCACGGACCCAGGGGCTTGGTCGGGCAGCCTGGCCACTGGGTTGTTCCCCCAGTGAGCATGGTGTCTCAGAGGCAGTGGTTGCCGCCCAGCGCTACGCCAGTGCTAGGTTAGGGACCCACTCTGACTAGGTGGCCTTGACGTGACGAGTGGGCTTGTACTTTCTGATCAAAATGTATACTAACAACCTGTTAGTTTTTTAACCTCTTAAGGACGCAGGGCGTACCTGTACGCCATGCGCCCGGTCCCGATGTTTAAAACGAGGTCACGTCAAAAGCGAAAGTAAAAGCTTCCCGGCAGCTCAGTCGGGCTGATCGGGACTATCGCGATAAAATTGCAATGTCCCGATCAGCTAGAACCCGAGTGGAGGCCCACTTACCTTGCTCCGTCGCGTCTATTTGTGTTTGCGTTTGTTTGCTCAAAGCCTGAGCTACAGGCCTGAGCAATCAACCCCCTATTACGCTGATGGCTTTGCAGGGATCAGGGTAAAAGATCAGTCTGTGCAATGTTATAGCCCCCTATGGGAGCTATAACACTGCAAAAAAAAAGTGGGAAAAAAGTTAATAAAGGTCATTTAACCCCTTCCCTTATAAAAGTTTGAATCCCCCCTTTTCCCATAAAAAAAAACTGTGTAAATAAAAAAAAAAAAAATATGTGGTCCCAGCGGCGAGCCCCCCACGATCAGACATCTTATCCCTCATCCTTTCGATAGGGGATAAGATGTATTTGCCTGGAATACCCCTTTAAGGACTTAGGGCGTAGGGGTACCTGTACACCCTGGTCCCATTACCGATGCTATCAGCAGCCGGGACCCACAGTTAATGCCGTGCATTACCGATCAGGCTGATGCATTAACCGGCATTAACCCTTTAGACGCTGCATTTAAAGTTGATTGCAGCGTCTAAAATGAAAGTGAAACGATCCCGGCAGCTCAGCGGAGCTGATTGGCACCATCGCGATGTCCCTATCAGCTGAGTGGATGGCAGGAGGGCCCTTACCTGCCTCTTTGCCATCCTATCAAAGCATTGAACAGTATATGCAATCAGAAAATTGCATGTTAAAGCCCCCTAGCGGGACTAAAAAGTGTTAAAAAAAAAAAGGTTAATAAAAGTGAATTAACCCCTTCCTAATAAAAGTTTTCCCATTTTTACTGATTAAACTATTAAGGCGTAAAAAAATTTGCCCTCATATAGCCCCATATGCAGAATAATAAAAGAGTTATAGGGGTCAAACGATGACAATTTTAAACATACTAATTTTGGTTCATGTAGTTATTCTTTTTTTAAGTAGTAAAATAAAATAAAACCTATAAATTTGAAATTTGTCATTATAAAGTTCAATTGGTGATACAAAAAACAAGCCCTCATATGGGTCTGTAGGCGCAAAAGTTAGTGTTATGATTTTTAGAAGAGGAGATGGAAAAGACAAAAGTGCAAAAACTAAAACTGGCCTGGTCTATAAAGAGTACCTATTATGATCTTATTACATTTTATAATCCTCCCAGTTTACTACCCCCATCATGGTAAACCACCCCCTGCCTTTATTTTTATTATGTTTTAGTTATCTACCTTGATATTGTTCTGTATTTTCTGCTCAGTCTCAGTCAGATTCACAGACTAGGAAGGGGCGTTCAACAGCAGGCGTGACATCATCTGAAGCCATACAGGGGAGAACTTCCTCCCTCACTCTGCAACACACAGCCCAGAGCACTTAAAATGTGTGAGATGAGCTAAGATTGTATAAGGCTGCACACACACCCCTCAGCACTCCAGGCCAGCAGGAGTCCAAAGTCTGTGCAAGAGATGGGGGAAATGTGCTTTGGACAAGTAGGGAGACACCTAGTGGCAGATTTTTTAAACACAAATAAAACATAGAAAACTTAATTATTATTTTTTTTAAACAAAGTACATTAGAAATATTTGCTATTAACCATAAGGAGTGCAATAGCAAAAATTAGTTTTAATGAGAGGGCCCATTTAAGGTCAAAATTGGCTTCGTCCTTAAGGAGTTAAAGGGTACCTCTCATCAAAAAAACTTTTGATATATTATAGATTAATGTATGCAGAATAACTTTACAATTGCATGTAATTAAAAAATATGCTTCTTTCTATTTAATTTTCCACTTTGAAGAAATGACCACTAGGGGTCTACCTACCAGTCCTGGCAGCAAGCATTTCAGACTCATGCTGGAGTCCTAAACACTACGAGCTGCAAGTCTGCTTTGTTCACAAAGGAGAACACTCAGAGCTGCCAGCCTGCTTTGTTCACAGCCTGTTTGGCTGTGAACAAAGCAGGCTGGCAGCTCTGAGTGTTTAGGACTCCAGCATGAGTCAGAAATGCTTGCTGACAGGACTGATCGGGAAAAATACAATAGAAAGAAGCATATTTTTCATTAACATGCTATTGGAAAGTTATTCAACATTCATTAATCTAAAATATATCAAAAGTTTATTTGATGAGAGGTACCTTTTAAGAAGTGCTTGAAAAAGACAGTATAGAACTGACGAAATGTTGCATGTTTGGTAAAATAAAGTAACTTTTGAGCTTTGAAACTGAAGCTGGTGCTGCCATATTTTCTGAGAGTCTGACTGGTGAGAAGAGCCCATACAGGTTGGAGCTATACACTGTGTGCACAATGTTACCAAGGATGATTGGACAACATGGGACATGTGGTGCTGCTCATCTCTTTTTATGGTTCACATTATGGGCTACATACTATGATTACCCTTATTTCATGTTTGCACATAGAATTTTATTCTCTTTTCCTTCATATACATGAATGAGGTTCAATATGGTTTTTATACTTTGGTGCTTTAGAAATACGACAAAGTGTACCAAAGTTTATAACTTCAAAAACAGGGTGAAAACATTTCACCAATGGCTCGGAATGTAAAAAAATTTAAAAAACAAAAACGACGGCCATATATTAGGAAAATCTGCAGAAATGTACAGATTAGTTGGAAAAATAGTTTGGCATGTGCTGTTAATAAATAGGGCAGAATGCATTTCACAATACTACCATGTTGACAACTACCAAGTTGTCCTCTATTGTTCCAGATCAAAGAGGTATGTTTATAAAATAAAATCTCCTTCTAGCAAGTTACTGTTATCATATGCATCTATACCTTTGAAGCTGTTGCCCCCTAGTGGTTCGTTGCGGCTAGGCTAGACTGTTTCCGCTGTGTGTGAATACTGCTCTACTTGCCAGTAATCCCTAGGTGGTTCCGGTAGAACTCTACATTGTGGACATTGACATAAAAATACTGTTGTGTATAAGGCACAATTTTAGCTTGTTGGCATCATTCCAGGGAACATGCTCCACAAGTCTGGTGTTTTAATAAAATCTCCTACAAGAGCTAACCTTTCCTGACAGCTGGTATATAGATCCATTGGTGTGTCTTTTGTGTTATGTGATTTAGCTCAAAAGACACACCAAGGGATCCATATACCAGCTGTCAGGAAAGGTTAGCTCTTGTAGGAGATTTTATTAAAACACCAGACTTGTGGAGCATGTTCCCTGGAATGATGCCAACAAGCTAAAATTGTGCCTTATACACAACAGTATTTTTATGTCAATGTCCACAATGTAGAGTTCTACTCGCACCACCTAGGGATTACTGACAAGTAGAGCAGTATTCACACACAACGGAGACAGTCCAGCCTAGCCGCAATGAACCACTAGGGGGCAACAGCTTCAAAGGTATAGATGCATATGATAACAGTAACCTGCTAGAAGAATATAAATTAATATAAACGCTATGTTTTTACCTCAATAAAGAAGACACACTTTGAACTATCAACTGGTGAGTGCTGAGTTTATATTCTTCTAGCAAGTTACTAGTATTTTTATGTCTATTGTCAAACCTGAAGCATCATGATTTGGATTTGTTTTCCAATGACATTGATATTCTATTTATCTATCTATCTAAACTAAATATATGTAGCACGCCAATATCCGTGAAACAAACTTGTGCAGTTTTATTCCATGATGCAGGAGACAACGTTTCGCTGATCTCTCACCACCATTCTCAAGTGTGATGTGAGATCACCAAAACGTTGTCTGCTGCATCATGAAATAAAGCTGCACAAGTTTGTTTCACGGATATTGGCGTGCTACATATATTTACATTATTTACGGAGAGTCGGAGCATCCACTACAATTTTCAAGTCTGTCTAGAGGTGCTGCTTTTATTTGTGCTATCTATCTATCTATCCAAAATCTATCTATGTATCTGTCTGTCTGTCTGTCTATTTAATATCTACAGTCATCTATTTATTTGAAATATGTAAAACCAAAATGAGCATTATGTGCATGACGTAGATTAAATGATATAGCTGCCACTTTTCATCTGTCTTCTAATTTTTGCCTTTGGTGTTACAGTCCCAAAAGTATGGTATCCCTTTCATATTTGTTAGGATTCGGCAGGCTGGATGTGGATCCTCTGTGTCAGCGCGGGATTGGCGTGGACCGTGTCGGTGGACCGGTTCTAGGTTGCTACTGGTATTCACCAGAGCCCGCCGCAAAGCGGGATGGTCTTGCTGTGGCGGTAGCAACCAGGTCGTATCCAGCGGCAACGGCTCAACCTCGCTGACTGCTGAGAAGGCGTGGGACAGAAGGACTAAACAGAGGCAAGGTCAGATGTAGCAGAAGGTCGGGGCAGGTGGGAAGGTTCGTAGTCAATGGCGATAGCAAGAGGTCAGGAACACTGGTAAGGCAAACACTATAAACGCTTCCTCTGGCACAAGGCAACAAGATCCGGCAAAGCAGTGAAGGGGAAGTGAGGTTATATGAGCAGGGAGCAGGTGGAGGCTAATTAGACTGATTGGGCCAGGCACCCTAGAGAGCGGAGCCGCGCGCGCCAGAACATGACAGCCGGGGACCGGGATGGGTAAGTGGCTTGGGATGCGATTTGCGAGCGGGCGCGTCCCGCTATGCGAATGGCATCCCCGTCGTCAGTGTCAGTGCGCTGCAGAGAGGAGAACGCCGCGAGCGCTCCGGGGAGGAGCAGGGACCCGGAGCGCTCGGCGTAACAATATTTCCCAGTTGTAGTATGAACTTTGCTTACAGCATTATGAGCAACATTCTAAGTGTTAGGTGAACTGGCCCTAATGCATAATGGGGGAGATTTATCAAAACCTGTGCAGAGCAAAAGTTGCCCAGTTGCAATAGCAACCAATCAGATCGCTTCTTTCAGACCTCTGCAAAATGAAAGAAGCGATCTGATTGGTTGCTATGGGCACGGATTTGCACAGGTTTTGATAAATCTCCCCCAATATCTATGGCAGTATTGGTGTCTTAAAATTCCATGGTTTGAAATAGATACCCTGTAATATATTCACTGGATGAACTTTGTTCCTTTGTAGCTATATATCTAATTGCTATATATTGAGGAAATATCAGAAACAGATTTATTATTATTTTAAATCTGGTGGAATTCTGGATTTACACTAAAGCTATTGTGCATGCCTTGCACCACATTCAACAGAGCAAGGCTTTGCAGTAAAGTAGCCTTTGGCTATCAGAAAAGGGGTGTGGCTTGAGAAGTGGCATTGTTCTCAAAAACTTTGGCACAAAATACTAGGGCAAAATAAGCCCTCCAATAGATGGTTTAAAATTAGACAACATTAAGGGAAATTAATCTAAAACCGGTGTAGAGGAAGAGTGGTGCAGTTGCCCATAGCAACTAATCAGATTGCTTATTTATGTTTCATCCTCTGAAGAATACAAGATGCGCTCTGATTGGTTGCTATGGGCAACTGCTCCACTTTTCCTCTGCACATGTTTTGATAAAGCTAACCCGTTGTATCTTGCCATTGTAATAAATTTGCCATTTCTTCTGACTGTGTTGTCTTTACACTGTCTGAGTCTTACATAATGAATCTGTCCTACTGTCTGGTATTTTAACCTGTTAAGGACCCAGGGCGTACCTGTACGTCCTGAGTACGCTCCTGTTCTATAACGCGGCGCCGTTGTTAACAACGGCCGTGACCCTTGGCTAATAGCGCATGGCATTGATCATGGTGCCGTGCGCTAATAACCCTTTAGACTTTGAACGCCGTGTCTAAAGTGAAACTAAATCACTGCCGGTTAGCTCAGGGGGCTGTTTGGGATCGCCGCAACGAAATCGCGGCGTCCCGAACAGCTGTAGGACACGAGGAGGGTCTCCTACCTTGCCGAAGATGACAATTTTAAACGTATGCATTTTCCTGCATGTAGTTATGATTTTTTCCAGAAGTATGACAAAATCAAACCTACATAAGTAGGGTATCATTTTAATCGTATGGACCTACAGAATAAAGAGAAGGTGCCATTTTGTCCCAAAAATGTACTACGTAGAAACGGAAGCCCCCAAAATTTACAAAACAGCGTTTTTGTTTTCAATTTTGTCTCACAATTAATTTTTTTTCTGTTTCGCCGTAGATTTTTGGGTAAAATGACTGATGGCATTACAAAGTAGAATTGGTGGCACAAACAATAAGCCATCATATGGATTTTGTGGTGCAAAATTGAAAGAGTTATGATTTTTTAAAGGTAAGGAGGAAAAAAACGAAAATGCAAAAACGGAAAAACCCCAGGTCCTTAAAGGGTTAAAGAAGGTTAAAAAAAATGATTGAACCTTTTACAAATGTAAAACATTTTAGTTAAAGTTACCCTTTTACCTTACATATGTATAGCATACATATAGTATATAACACATGACTATTTATCTTTATTATCCTCCATCTTAATTTTTCTCCAACTTTCTATATAACTATACAACTAAGTGAGCATTTTCCACAAGTACAATTCCAGTTATTCACAGTTACTTTTATTTAACATTCTGCTGCTTTACCAGTGAAAATGTATCTAAATTCACAGCCACTAGGGGCCCCCTTCACTGAATTTGCTGTTTACTGACTGTTGTTCGGATCAATCTACTTTTCGTATCAGTGACACCATGATAAACTGTAGGAAGTGGTGCTAGACTATTATTACAGGCTTACTGCAGTGTATTCAGAGAAAGCCTACCTAAGCTATCAGCCATAAGATTGCTGCCCTCCTGTCTCTGCTATCAGCACTAGGATTGCTGCTCTCCTGCCTCTGCATTCAACCATAGTATTGGTGCTCTCCTACCTCTGCTATTAGTTGTAGGATTGCTGCTCTCCTGCCGCTGCTATAATGCAGCTGTAAAATATAGTTTTCCTAACAAATAATTCTTAGACAATGAAGGCCAAGGCTTTTTATTTTTTATTTTTTTTACTTTTATGAACACTCAGTTACCCTTTTAGCTGCAAAAAGTTACTCCATTATACAAACTTACATATATCTGGTTATTGTTGTACCGCTTCTGAATCTCATACAACAGGCTGCTGTCTGTGAGCTCGCTGAGAGTTGCCAAGTCATCGTTTGGGGCAGCAGGCATTAACTTGATCTGTAGAAAGAAAACAAATTTGTTGTGTAGTTATAAAAGACTATTATTACGTTTACCATTATCCCTTCTAATGTAAGAATACATTGTTGCTACATGATACATATTTGACACATGACAGATAACATATCTCACAGCCTTCCAAAATACCAAAGAGAGACATTTTTAGCTGCACTGACAGGTCTCCTAAGTCTCTTTACTTTGGAAATGTTTTATTTTCTTATTATGTGATTTAGCATTTTTAATCCTGTAAGTCTTGCCTTGCCCTTAATAGTACAGATTGATAGCTCTCTATATATACACAAATCCATATACTGTATATACAAAAAACAGTAACTAATAGTCTACTATGACAGATCCTCTTTTACTAAAAGTGACAAAAAAAGTTACGTATGTCCCTTTATATTTGTGGGCTCAACTCTGAACTCTAAAGTCAGGGCATCCCTTTTTATGGTACATCGGTAGTTCCTGTGGATAGCACAAAGGGCCCATGTGCCTGAGCTGAACTCCACCTCCCATTACCCTATAGCAGGTGCATGAGCTGCTTCTATTGTATATCTGTCCTTAATAAAACTTTCCGGCATGGAAGCTATGGTATCTGTGATGTAGGACTGAGGGAATAACATTGTGGTCTCTAAAACAATATTAAAGAAATCAAACATAATGTAACAGAAGGCTGTAGAATACTTAGGAAGTAGCAATATTAACTAAGTAGTCTAAAAATGTGCCAAATGTATCTCGGTGACTATTATTGTATGATACATTTGGCAGATCTTTAGATGCATCAACCTTTTGAAACATAACATTGCTTGGCTTACTGTGTATCAATATTTAATGCCAAAGTTTGCCACATTTTGAGCATTTTAAGCCACACTCCTCCCCGCAAACACTTCCCCTTCTGTAAGCTACACCTCCTTGTCCCATGAGTATGAAGAGTCTATAAAACACATAATAAATGTTTTAAAAATCAAATGCACAAAATGGTGCAAACATTTTTAAACATTTTCTTGCATTTTTAACATCTAGAAGCACTCTGAGGAAGACACTAAAACTTGCATCGGGGTTCCAACATGTTACAGATTCTAACCAATATTGGTCAGTCAAGAGGTTGATCAGATTAGTTACTTTTATGCATACGGAGTATAGTTTTTGGATAGAGCGGGGTATGTAAGCACATTTGCTGCTATATGCCAAAGGGAATGACTTTGTTAGCACCTTGTACCTTGTTTAATATATCACATGATTGTACATATGTTACAATGTTTGCACTTTAAAAGACACTGACCCATTGTTTGTTTAATATTGCCTATGTGCTTGATATATCTGACTCTGGTCACATGCTAATAATATTAGATTTTTCCTAAATACCATATATATATATATATATATATATATATATATATATATATATATATTTTTTTTTTTTTTTACTTTATCAATAAATAAAGATATAATTGTTAGTAATACCTTGGTGTATACTTGATTACTCTGTTTTGGCATACAATATTTTGGAGTCCTTACACATGGTTACATTGTCTTCTAATGATGTCCGTACATATATAGCATTATGCTAAGAGACTAGCTGTGGCATAGGTACCGTATATATCTTAGATGGAACTATTGTTGTTAAAAGGCCTAGAAGCAAACCCATTAGTACCTCTGTCCCAAAATGTCCTAGATGCAATTTTTTTCATTCAGACTTTGCTTTCTCCCTCAGTTGCGTCAGTTGCTTACACCTATTACCTGTTCCAGTTTCGTAGAGCTATTTACTATGTTTCTTTCCGAGGCATTGTCTTGTGAATAATGCTTGCTTAACATCTTTCCTGAATCTCTGAACATTGTGTCTTTCTCCAGCAAACTGTCTTGCTTAGAAATTGGTAAAGCCAGCGGACGCCTATAAAAACAAAAAAACAAAAAAAACACACATAAGATAAAAAAAATTAAAACTGAAATGAGCTCAGTCTCTGTAGATTATATGCAATTAACAAGGAAGATCTGGGATTTATCTATACTCCAACTAAAAAAAAACATGCGAGCCGTGATATTTAAGATTCTATTCAGCAGCAGCTGTGCTAAAAATGCAAGCATAGGCAGAATAGTCAAGAGATTCTATTTTGTAAGGAAAGCAAATCAATAAGTAATCTAAAAGTTTTGCACCCAAAACTTACTGCAAACATAAACCTATTACACATGGTTAATGATTCGAAGAATTTAAGCACATTAAGGAACCTAAAACCCCTATATACATTTTATTATATCACATTTTAAAGTGGTATACCGATTTAATTGAAAATCCTATTACAGGCTGGATTGGTGTAAAATACCAGCTACACCATACTTACCTCGCCTGGTCCAGTTCCAGTGCTAAGATCTGACCCACTGCCTATGTTCACCTTCTCTATTGACCCGCTTTGTCTGCTATGCTGATGAAGTTCCTGACACATATCACCCAATTACTGAGGCTGCAATTGTTCAGAAGAGCATTGAGTGTATATCATCACTAAACACAGGTACCTGGGAGGGACTGGTGTGCCGCACAAAACCAGAATTGGTGAGTATGAAGCAGTTTGTTGTTTTAAAATTGTTAGCTTAATTCTGTAGCCATGTCCAGGTGTGGTGCACGTTATTAGCATCTCTTAACCTCCTGAGCGGTAATCCCGAGCGTGACTAAGGATGTGACAAAGGGGGGAATGTGTCGGGGGGGGGGGGAATGTGACAGGGGGGAATGTGACAAGGGGGGGAATGTGTCAGGGGGGGGGAATGTGACAGGGGGGGGGAATGTGACAAGGGGGGGAATGTGACAGGGGGGGGGAATGTGACAAGGGGGGGAATGTGACAGGGGGGGGGAATGTGACAAGGGGGGGAATGTGACAGGGGGGGAATGTGACAGGGGGGAATGTGAAAAGGGGGGGGATGTGACAGGGGGAAGAATGTGACAAGGAGGGGGGAGAATGTGACAAGGAGGGGGGAGAATGTGACAAGGAGGGGGGAGAATGTGACAAGGAGGGGGGAGAATGTGATGGGGGATGTGACAAGGGAGAGGGGGAATGTGACGGGGGAGATGTGAAATGGGCGGAGGGAGATGTGAAATTCAGTTAAAAAAATTGTACCGCTTTTGGTACAAATTTCCAGACAGAATCATACCGCCAGGGAGGTTAATACTAAGCTCACTATTTAGTTTTCCTAAACAAGTGCTTAGATCTCAATAAACTCATATAAATAAATAAATATATACATATATATATATATATATTATTATATATACAGTAATTGCCGTAAATGTTGGCACCCCTGACATTTTTCTAGAAAACAAAGTTTTTTTTAACAAAAAAGTATTGTAGTAACACATGTTTTGCTATACACATATTTATTCCCTTTGTGTTTATTGGAACTAAACCAAATAGGGGGGGGGGAGCAAATTGGACATAATGTCACACCAAACTCCAAAAATGGTCTGGACAAAATTATTGGCACCCTTAACTTAATATTTGGTTGCACACCCTTTGGAAAAAATAACTGAAATCAGTCACTTCATATAACCATCAATAAGCTTCTTACACCTCTCAGCCGGAATATTGGACCACTCTTCCTTTGCAAACCCAGCTTTCTGACACTGTACAGTGTGACCCAAAATTCGTTGGTAATCCTCAGATTTCATGATGCATTGCACACATTCAAGGCACCCAGTGCCAGAGGCAGCAAAACAACCCCAAAACATCATTGAATCTCCACCATATTTCACTGTAGGTACTGTGTTCTTTTCTTTGTAGGCCTCATTCCTTTTTCGGTAAACAGTAGAATGATGTGCTTTACCAAAAAGCTCTATCTTGGTCTCATCTGTCCACAAGACATTTTCCCAAAAGGATTTTGGCTTATTCAAGTTCATTTTGGCAAAATGTAGTCTTGCTTTAAATGTCTTTGTGTCAGCAGTGGGGTCCTCCTGGGTCTCCTGCCATAGTGTTTCATTTCATTTAAATGTCGACAGATAGTTTGGGCTGACACTGATGCTCCCTGAGCCTGCAGGACAGCTTAAATATCTTTGGAACTTGTTTGAGGCTGCTTATCCACCATCTGGACTATCCTGCTTGACACCTTTCATCAATTTTTATCTTCCCTCCACGCCCAGGGAGATTAGCTACAGTGCCATGGGTTGCAAACTTCTTGATAATGTTGCGCACTGTGGACAAAGGCAAATCTAGATCTCTGGAGATGGACTTGTAACCTTGAGAATGTTGATATTTTTCTACAATTTTGGTTCTCAAGTCCTCAGACAGTTCTCTTCTCCTCTTTCTGTTGTTCATGCTTAGTGTGGCAAACACAGACACACAATGCAAAGACTAAGTGAACTTCTCTCCTTTTATCTGCTTTCAGGTGTGATTTTTATATTGCTCACACCTGTTACTTGCCCCAGGTGAGTTTAAAGGAGCATCACATGCTTGAAAGAATCTTATTTATCCACAATTTTGAAAGGGTGCCAATAATTTTGTCCAGCCTATTTTTGGAGTTTGGTGCGACATTATGTCCAGTTTGCATTTTTTCCTCCCTTTTTTGGTTTAGTTCTAATACACACAAAGGGAATAAACATGTGTATAGCAAAACATGTGTTACTGCAATCCTTTTCTGTGAGAAATACTTAATTTTCTTGAAAAATTTCAGGGGTGCCAACATTTACAACCATGACTGTATGTATATATATATATATATATATATATATATATATATATATATATATATAAATGACTCTTATGATTGATACAGAAATCACAAGACACGAAAATAGAAAAAGTTGCACTATTAAGAACATTGCCTCAGCATGATTCAGTCGTTAACAAATGACAAAATCAGACCAATCAGTGAATATATGGAAAAGGGCCTCACCTGTCTCCACCTTGTCTGTGATTACATGCATGCCTTTTATTTGCCCAGTGATTTTGAAGCTAAATAATGTCAGTTTTACTCCCTTTTCCTTGTTAACAAGGGCACAAACAAGAGGGCTATTCAAGCAGACCAGAAATGCTGGTCACATAGCCTAAAGGGTACTAGACTAGGTACAAAGACCTCCGCATTCCCATTCCAACAGTCTGCAATGCTATCATTATAATTAAGATGAGTGAACTTTTCAAAAGTTTGATTTGGTTGTTTTGCCAAACTTTGGCAAAAGGTTTGGTTTGAACCGAAGTAGTTCAAGCTGAACCTAAATGTCACCGATAGTCCAAAAACGTATGTATAACACTGCCTATCAGTGCTAAAAGTCATACAGGAAATGTGGATATTGCGTGCCAGCAATAAAAAATAGGGACTTTGTCCAGGCGCTTCCCCTCCAATTGGAAATCGTAGGAACAACCAGTTGCTTTTAAAACATGGTTATTTTTATTTCTGGTAAAGTAGCCATATCGAGTGCGTTCACTAGTACTGAGATCGCTGCCTGAACGGTGCGAAAAGGTGCCTGAACGATGCGACATCCAGCGCTGCAAAACGCACCTTTTCGCACTGTTCAGACAGCGATCTCAGTACTAGTGAATGTACTCGGTATGGCTACTTTACCAGAAATAAAAATAACCATGTTTTAAAAGCAACTGGTTGTTCCTACGATTTCCAATTGAAGGGAAAGCGCCTGGACAAAGTCCCTATTTTTTATTGCTGGCACGCAATATCCACATTTCCTACAAAAGTTTTGGTTTGACAACTGTCGCCCAAAAGGGACTCTAGAGCAGCTGACCTCGACATCAGAATGAGTTTACATGCCTGCAGAGGTGTTGTGCTCTTAGCGCAACCCTTTCTGGTAAGCCTGAATTTACCTTTTTGGGCCAAATTCTAGCTAACAATATTTCACTAGGAGCTCACCTGTTTTTCTTTCTCTTCTCTAAAAGTCATACAGAACACTGTTAGGTCACCTTGGATTGTGTCTAAGTACTATTGAGCTGGTATTAAAGGGGTACTCTGGTGGAAAACATATATACATATTTTTTTTTTAAATCAACTGGTGCCAGAAAGTTAAACAGATTTGTAAATGACTTCTATTAAAAAATCTTTTCCCTGTATGCTACAGTGGAAATTCTTTTTGTTTTGAATTTCTTTTTTTGTCTTGTCCACAGTGCTCTCTGCTGACACCTCTGTCCGTGTCAGGAACTGTCCAGAGCAGCATAGGTTTGCAGTGGGGATTTTCTCCTGCTCTAGATAGTTCCTGATATGGGCATCAGGTGTCATCAGAGAGCACTGTGGACAAGACAAAAAAAAATTCAAAAAGAAAAGAATTTTGTCTGTAGCATACAGCTGCTAAAAAGTACTGGAAGGGTAAAGATTTTTTTTTATAGAAGTCATTTACAAAACTGTTTAACTTTCTGGCACCAGTTGATTTAAAAAAAAAATGTATTCCACCGGAGTACCCCTTTAATTGAAAAGTTGAGGTCAGAGATATGACGACATGAAGACATGAATGGCTATGGCCCAAACAGATGGTACCCAATGGTAACTCACAGCTTGCTTAAAAACACTGAACTAGCAGATTTCTTATGCTTTTGAAAAGTTTCAAAAATGATCCCTTTTTGTTGGCAGATGCTTGCAATTATTTATATACATGCGGATATATTCGGAAAAACAATGGCTTTCTAAAACAGTTTAAAAATGATCCCCTTCTGGAACAGGTTTTGTGGCTAGAAAGTAAAGAAGAAATGGATATTACCAAGCTGTGAAAATATTAAAAAGACTGTGCACAAAAGGGACACAAAACCTTTATGCATTGCACTTGGATCTGCAATGAACATACTGGAGAAGAGTTATTAAAACCTGTGCCAAGGAATAGTTGACCATTTCCCATAGCAACCAATCAGATTCCTTCTTTAATTTCTAAATAGGTAAAAATGAAAGAAGTAATCTGATTGGTTGCTAAGGGCTACTGGTCAACTTTTCCTTTGCACAGGTTTTGATAAATCTCCCCCACTGTACACAAAACTGTCTGCTTTAAGTTTACACTTTCCAAGAATTAGGCAGCTTTAGTAAATGTAGGCCAAAGTCTTTAGCCCCTTAAGAAAGGGGCCAATTTTCTTTTTCGCACTTTTATTTTTTTTTATTATTAGTTATAATAGCTCTTTTATTTTTCCATCTACAGACCCATATAAGGGGTTGTATTTTGTAACATCAATTTTATATCAAGACAGGATGCTCGCATTACAATTCTTTCTTTACTGTTAAAACATATAGCAGTAACATTTAAACATATATTTGAAAAGAAAAAACTTGTTCACACAGGTGTAACATCACAGGTAGTGCAACCAAGAGTGCTAGGTATGGACTAGCCAATAGTAGCCCAGGCCAGTCTATATAGTGTCTTGTCAGGTAAAATTATCCCTCTTTCTTTACTGCTACCAGATAAGTATAACCACTGTTACCTATAGTACTGTGTTTCCTTATTCTGTATTATTAACGTTATTAATATTGTTCTCATCTCACAACATTATCCTGTTATACTTCCGTTATTCCAACTCCTCTCCTTATCAGTCCCGACGGTCCAGCCGTGGTCTCCATTACCTTCCCAATCTTATCTCTCCTTTTATTCCTCTCCTTATCAATATCCGTTACTACCGCACTCTCCACTATACCTTACTTTCTCTTTTCCCTGCTATACCGCTATACCGCTCAGCCGGGCGCCGCCAGTCCCTTGTATTCGTCGACATTACTGTTCGCGTGCGCGCGTGCGCGCGTCCCCGTTCACTTCTCGCGATAATTGGCCGGCTGGTTATCAGCTGTGCCTTCCCGCGCCACACTCAAACGCCTCAGACATCTCCAGGACGGTCGCTCCCCTCATAGCTGCCTTCACAACCATAGTATATCCCTTCCTGTCAGTGTCCTTTTAAGGACATTATAAGTTATTTTGTGCAGCCATTATCATTACTATATTCCATTATTAGTTAATTATTTTGGACTACCTATAATTTAAATATATATTATTATTATTATTATTTACCACATAATGTCTTCTGACCAAAGTCAAAATGCCCCATTATCTAAGGACCAGATACAGGAATTAGTAGACCAATCTGTATCTAGGTCTGTGCAATCAGCGGTTCATAATGCAATGTCTACCATGCATGAATCCATGGCTAAATCAGTTGCTATGACGGTTTCCCAAATGATGGCACATAAATCTCATCAATCCAAATTACTTCAGAAAGATATTCCCAGAAAAAGTTTATCAAAAAAGAGGCATGTTGATACTAACGACCTCCCTCATAGTAGATCTAAGAAGGGACATTTTGCTAATTAAGGTCAGGATTATCATGTAGGCTTACCTCATAGTAGCCATACTTCAGATGCCTGTACGTTGCATCCCAAACCCTCTACCCGAGAGGAGCAAAATGTTAATCGGGTTAATAACGCCTCTAATCAGACATAAATAACTACTCATGATGAAGATTTTGATATTGATGATGAGGTCTCTAACAATTCAGATAATTCGGAATCCTATGACCCCTCTTATAACCCTGAGGTAGAGGGAGATGATGCAAATTATGATGATAATTTCTCTGGGGATTCATCTAATATAGATCCTAATATACTTGATAGCTTTGGTGTCCCATTTTTTAATCCATCCCATATTATTCATCCCAGGTCAGGAGACTGGACACCTAACCCCCAGATAGATAAATTCATTGCTTTCTGGTTAAAAAAGGGTCTTGACAACAAGACTCATAATAAACTAAAGGCAGAATGCCCCAGACCCTCAATTTCTGGTACTAATACCACTACACCGGAATTAGATCCCATAATTGTCAGATATTTACAAAAGTCTGGGAAAAACCCTAAGAAGGGTATAGATCGCAGCTTTAAGCTGTGTCAAGACAGATTATTGGATCTGTTAGGTCCCATTGCTAAAATGCTGGACCTCACTGAAAACACAGCTGTTTCTGGCACTCCTCTCGATGTCGAAACTATGAGAGGCTGGACCCAACGCACTATGTGCATATTTGGGAATATAAATCAGGCCCTCTGCACGGAGAGGAGAAGAGCGGTTCTAATGAAATTAGACCCACAATTATCACATTTAGCCCCTTCTGAGTCTGCCAATCCCAACGATAGTTTATTGTTTGGGGATCAATTTATTAAAGAAATCTCCAAATATGTTGGATTATTTTCCTCCCTGGGTAAGGCCCAGAACTCTATAAAAAAGGTTTTGTCCAACAAGGTTTTTGCCAGGGCCGGAAGAAGCAGGGGCCGTTTTTCCGTCCGTGCCCAGTATAGAAGTCAACATAGAGGCCCCTTCCACCAAGACAGAAGCTCCTTCCCTATCCCTACACCCCAACCTAACCCCTTCTTCCCGTATCGTGGACGCCCATGGAGGACTCGAGGACAAAGGGGTGTCAACCGTTCCAGACCTTCAGGTAAGATACCCATTTCCAATTTTTTCCCATCTTCCAGTAGGAGGACGTCTCCTACATTTTTTCCTAAATTGGCAAGCAATATCCTCAGACCAATGGATACTAAATACAGTGAAAGGTTACCAAATAGAATTTGTCTATCCTCCTTTTCAGGATCTCCTTCCTCACCCGATTCAATTTTCCAAACCAGATCAAAATCTTGTGGAAACGGACATACTAGAACTCTTTTCCAAAAAAGCCATTTTTCAGGTTCCAATGAATTCGACAGGTTTCATCAGCAATCTTTTCCTTGTAAAGAAAAAAGACGGAGGCTTCAGACCTGTCATCAATTTAAAGACTTTGAACAACTTTGTCCGATATCAACATTTCAAGATGGAAGGCATTCATCTGTTGAGAGATCTACTGTTGCCAGACGATTGGCTGGTAAAGATAGATCTCAAAGATGCCTATCTGACAGTTCCCATCCATCCTTCCTCTCAAAAATTTCTTCAATTTATATGGAACAACACCAAATGGCAATTCAGTTGTCTTCCTTTTGGCCTATCTTCCGCCCCATGGTGCTTCACCAAATTAATGAAGCCCGTGATTTCCACTCTACGTTCTCGAGGAGTCCGACTCATCATTTATCTGGACGACATCCTCATTATGGCCAACTCCCTTTCAGTGGCTTATCGTCACATGAATTGGACAATTTCCCTCCTAAATTTTCTGGGATTTCTTATCAATTACGACAAATCCATTCTAGTCCCTACAAAGGAACTGGAATTTCTAGGTTTTGTCATCAATACTCATACAACTTTGTTGAGTCTCCCCTCCAAAAAATTAAAAACCATCAGGAGGGAGATTCATTCAATATTGAACAAGAATCTCATATCATTATGTTCCATAGCTCGCATTGTGGGTCTGCTCTCAGCTTCAATTCAGGCAATCTTCCCGGCCCCATTACATTACAGAGCGCTTCAACGTCTAAAGATCAAACACCTCAGAGAAGAATTACAATATTCAGACGAAATTACTCTGGGTGCAGAAGCCAAAGAAGAACTTATTTGGTGGCTTCGACACATTCAGGAATGGAATGGAAAAGCAATTTTTCATTCCAAACCGGATCTGATCATGGAATCGGATGCCAGCCTGATAGGTTGGGGAGCCCGATGCGGTCAATCATCAACAGGAGGCAAATGGTCCCCTGCAGAAACTACTTTACATATCAACTGCCTGGAACTTTTAGCAGGCTTTTTTGCACTTCAGAGTTTTGCAAAAAACTCGTCAGATTGCTGCATCCTCTTGCGGTTGGACAACATTTCTGCTGTCCAATACATCAATCGCCTAGGAGGGACGAATTCAAAGACTCTTGCCAACATTGCCAAGAAACTTTGGCATTTCTGTTTAGACAGAAACATATCTCTGAGAGCAGAATATCTTCCAGGTCTTTCCAACACCGTAGCAGACTGGAACTCCAGATATCTCACAGACTCCAGCGACTGGAAACTAGATCCTACAGTCTTTCAACAGATCAATCTTCTCTGGGGTCCTCTACACTTAGACCTTTTTGCCTCACGTCTCAATCACCAACTACCTCTCTTTTTCAGTTGGCGTCCAGATCCCCTAGATCTGGGGGTGGATTCTTTTCTTCAACATTGGCCAAACCAGATTCTCTATGCCTTTCCCCCTTTCAGATTAATCCCCAGAGTACTCCTGCAAACTTCACTTCAAAAGACAACATTAGTATTAATTACTCCATGGTGGACATCCCAATCTTGGTTCCCCCATGTTCTCAGGATGCTAATAGACTTCCCCAGGATCCTTCCTTCTCATCCTCTGATACTCTTGGACCCACTACAGAACCCCCATCCTTTGATCATATCTCAACAACTCCCTCTGGTTGCATGGTTAATCTCAGGTCAGATTACTTTGACTCAGAGATTTCTCAATCAGCTAGAAACATATTGGCAGAAGCCTGGGCTCCGGGTACCAGAACTGCTTACCGATCAGCCTGGAAACTTTGGGCTGATTGGTGCAGTCAACGGAATCTGGATCCCGTTCATTCCCCTATCCCCCACATCCTGAACTATCTATCAGCTTCTTTCGATTCCGGCAAAGCATACCGTACCTTGAATCTTTATCGTTCTGCTATTTCCTTCTATAATTCTCCTGTCAATTCTATCCCTATTGGTAAAAATCCCATGGTATGCAAATTGTTGAAAGGTATTCGTTTTAAGCGTCCACCTCAACCCAAATATACCTCTACTTGGGATGTCAATCTAATACTTGATCTTTTTTCATCTTGGGAAGACAATGACAATCTATCCCTTAAAATGTTATCGTTTAAACTTACCTGCCTTCTATGTCTCATTTCTATAAAAAGAGTCTCAGACGTTAAAGCTCTGGACATATCTCGTAAACAATATTCTCCTCAAGGAGTTTTATTTTCCGTATTTAGACGTACTAAAACAAACTTACATCAAGTCTTCTATCCTGCTTTTCCTCATAATGAGAAATTGTGTGTTGTCCAATGTTTGAAATCTTATGGATCCAAAACCAAGGACATCCAAAATTCACCCTCATCCCAACTACTTATATCTTATTGTAAGCCCCACTTACCAGTCTCTTCTGCTACTTTAGCTAGATGGGTCAGACAGTGCATGGCCTTAGCTAATATAGATATCTCTCTATTTGGCGCCCATTCTTCCAGAGGTGCCGTATCCACTAAACTTATCCAATCAGGAGGTTCACTGACAGATCTTCTCAAGGCTGCAAATTGGTCGTCGGAATCTACATTTAAAATGTTTTACTTTAGACCTGATCATCATGTTTCTATGAATCTTGTATAATATTATATATATAACATGTGTGTACTTTATGATTTAGCTTTAAACTTGCAATGCGAGCCTCCTGTCTTGATATAAAATTGGAGATTTTCCTACTCTAGGTGACGGAAAATATGGATTTTATGAAAGACAGGAGGCGAGCATTATCCCTCCCTACCCAACCCTTTAATATATGTTTTTTCTCCATTTTCAGCTTACTAACCATCAAGGAGCATGGACCTACCTATTTTATTTCTACGTCTACTGGATTCTGGCTTCATTCGTCAGTCAAATGCTTCTACAATTTCATCGCTGATCTTCCATTCTCAAGTCTTCATACTGTTCTACGTTCCAGTTGATTCCTGTTCCTTTAAGTTTATTGGACTTGTTATATTTCGGATTTAGTAATGTAAAGAAAGAGGGATAATTTTACCTGACAAGACACTATATAGACTGGCCTGGGCTACTATTGGCTAGTCCATACCTAGCTGTTACGCCGAGCGCTCCGGGTCCCCGCTCCTCCCCGGAGCGCTCGCCTCTCTCGCTACCGCAGCGCTCCGGGCAGCTCCACTGACCCGGTGCGCTGCGATACCGTCTCCAGCCGGGATGCGATTCGCGATGCGGGTAGCGCCCGCTCGCGATGCGCATCCCGGCTCCCGTACCTGACTCGCTCGCCGTCTGTCCTGTCCCGGCGCGCGCGGCCCCGCTCCCTAGGGCGCGCGCGCGCCGGGTCTCTGCGATTTAAAGGGCCACTGCGCCGCTGATTGGCGCAGTGGTTCCAATTAGTGTGTTCACCTGTGCACTCCCTATTTATACCTCACTTCCCCTTCACTCCCTCGCCGGATCTTGTTGCCATTGTGCCAGTGAAAGCGTTTCCTTGTGTGTTCCTAGCCTGTGTTCCAGACCTCCTGCCGTTGCCCCCGACTACGATCCTTGCTGCCTGCCCCGACCTTCTGCTACGTCCGACCTTGCTTCTGCCTACTCCCTTGTACCGCGCCTATCTTCAGCAGCCAGAGAGGTTGAGCCGTTGCTAGTGGATACGACCTGGTCACTACCGCCGCAGCAAGACCATCCCGCTTTGCGGCGGGCTCTGGTGAATACCAGTAGTGACTTAGAACCGATCCACTAGCACGGTCCACGCCAATCCCTCTCTGGCACAGAGGATCCACTACCTGCCAGCCGGCATCGTGACAGTAGATCCGGCCATGGATCCCGCTGAAGTTCCTCTGCCAGTTGTCGCCGACCTCACCACGGTGGTCGCCCAGCAGTCACAACAGATAGCGCAACAAGGCCAACAGCTGTCTCAACTGACCGTGATGCTACAGCAGCTACTACCACAGCTTCAGCAATCATCTCCTCCGCCAGCTCCTGCACCTCCTCCGCAGCGAGTGGCCGCTTCTGGTCTACGACTATCCTTGCCGGATAAATTTGATGGGGACTCTAAATTCTGCCGTAGCTTTCTTTCCCAATGTTCCCTGCACTTGGAGATGATGTCGGACCAGTTCCCTACTGAAAGGTCTAAGGTGGCGTTCGTAGTCAGCCTTTTGTCTGGAAAAGCTCTGTCATGGGCCACACCTCTCTGGGACCGCAATGACCCCGTCACTGCCTCTATACACTCCTTCTTCTCGGAAATTCGAAGTGTCTTTGAGGAACCTGCCCGAGCCTCTTCTGCTGAGACTGCCCTGTTGAACCTGGTCCAGGGTAATTCTTCCATTGGCGAGTACGCCGTACAATTCTGTACTCTTGCTTCAGAACTTTCCTGGAATAATGAGGCCCTCTGCGCGACCTTTAAAAAAGGCCTATCCAGCAACATTAAAGATGTTCTGGCCGCACGAGAAATCCCTGCTAACCTACATGAACTCATCCATCTTGCCACTCGCATTGACATGCGTTTTTCCGAAAGGCGTCAGGAGCTCCGCCAGGATATGGACTTTGTTCGCACAAGGCGTTTTTTCTCCCCGGCTCCTCTCTCCTCTGGTCCCCTGCAATCCGTTCCTGTGCCTCCCGCCGTGGAGGCTATGCAGGTCGACCGGTCTCGCCTGACACCTCAAGAGAGGACACAACGCCGCATGGAGAATCTCTGCCTGTACTGTGCCAGTACCGAACACTTCCTGAACGATTGTCCTATCCGTCCTCCCCGCCTGGAAAGACGTACGCTGACTCCGCACAAAGGTGAGACAGTCCTTGATGTCTACTCTGCTTCTCCACGTCTTACTGTGCCTGTGCGGATATCTGCCTCTGCCTGCTCCTTCTCTACTATGGCCTTCTTGGATTCCGGATCTGCAGGAAATTTTATTTTGGCCTCTCTCGTCAACAGGTTCAACATCCCAGTGACCAGTCTCGCCAGACCCCTCTACATCAATTGTGTAAACAATGAAAGATTGGACTGTACCATACGTTTCCGCACGGAGCCCCTTCTAATGTGCATCGGACCTCATCACGAGAAGATTGAATTTTTGGTCCTCCCCAATTGCACTTCCGAAATCCTCCTTGGACTACCCTGGCTTCAACTCCATTCCCCAACCCTGGATTGGTCCACTGGGGAGATCAAGAGTTGGGGGCCCTCTTGTTTCAAGGACTGCCTAAAACCGGTTCCCAGTACCCCTTGCCGTGATTCTGTGGTTCCCCCTGTAACCGGTCTCCCTAAGGCCTATATGGTCTTTGCGGATGTTTTTTGCAAAAAACAAGCTGAGACTCTACCTCCTCACAGGCCTTATGATTGTCCTATTGACCTCCTCCCGGGCACTACTCCACCCCGGGGCAGAATCTATCCTCTGTCCGCCCCAGAGACTCTTGCTATGTCGGAGTACATCCAGGAAAATTTAAAAAAAGGCTTTATCCGTAAATCCTCCTCTCCTGCCGGAGCCGGATTTTTCTTTGTGTCCAAAAAAGATGGCTCTCTACGTCCTTGCATTGACTACCGCGGTCTTAATAAAATCACGATAAAGAACCGCTACCCCCTACCCCTCATCTCTGAACTCTTTGATCGCCTCCAAGGTGCCCACATCTTTACCAAACTGGACTTAAGAGGTGCTTATAATCTCATCCGCATCAGAGAGGGGGATGAATGGAAAACGGCATTTAACACTAGAGATGGACACTTTGAGTATCTGGTCATGCCCTTTGGCCTGTGCAACGCCCCTGCCGTCTTCCAAGACTTTGTTAATGAAATTTTTCGTGATCTCTTATACTCCTGTGTTGTTGTATATCTGGACGATATCCTGATTTTTTCTGCCAATCTGGAAGAACACCGCCAGCATGTCCGTATGGTTCTTCAGAGACTTCGTGACAATCAACTTTATGCCAAGATAGAGAAATGTCTGTTTGAATGCCAATCTCTTCCTTTCCTAGGATAATTGGTCTCTGGCCAGGGACTACAAATGGATCCAGACAAACTCTCTGCCGTCTTAGATTGGCCACGCCCCTCCGGACTCCGTGCTATCCAACGTTTTTTGGGGTTCGCCAATTATTACAGGCAATTTATTCCACATTTTTCTACCGTTGTGGCCCCTATCGTGGCTTTAACCAAAAAAAATGCCAATCCCAAGTCTTGGCCTCCTCAAGCGGAAGACGCCTTTAAACGGCTCAAGTCTGCCTTTTCTTCGGCTCCCGTGCTCTCCAGACCTGACCCATCTAAACCCTTCCTATTGGAGGTTGATGCCTCCTCTGTAGGAGCTGGAGCGGTCCTTCTACAAAAAAATTCTTCCGGGCATGCTGTTACTTGTGGTTTTTTTTCTAGGACCTTCTCTCCGGCGGAGAGGAACTACTCCATCGGGGATCGAGAGCTTCTAGCCATTAAATTAGCACTTGAGGAATGGAGGCATCTGCTGGAGGGATCAAGATTTCCTGTTATTATTTACACCGATCACAAGAACCTCTCCTATCTCCAGTCTGCCCAACGGCTGAATCCTCGCCAGGCCAGGTGGTCTCTGTTCTTTGCCCGATTTAATTTTGAAATTCACTTTCGGCCTGCCGATAAGAACATTAGGGCCGATGCTCTCTCTCGTTCCTCGGATGCCTCGGAAGTTGAACTCTCTCCGCAACACATCATTCCTCCTGACTGCCTGATTTCCACTTCTCCAGCCTCCATCAGGCAAACTCCTCCAGGAAAGACCTTCGTCTCTCCACGCCAACGCCTCGGAATCCTCAAATGGGGTCACTCCTCCCATCTCGCAGGTCATACAGGCATCAAGAAATCTGTGCAACTCATCTCTCGCTTCTATTGGTGGCCGACTCTGGTGACGGATGTCGTGGACTTTGTGCGAGCCTGCACTGTCTGTGCCCGGGATAAGACTCCTCGCCAGAAGCCCGCTGGTTTTCTTCATCCTCTACCTGTCCCCGAACAGCCTTGGTCTCTGATTGGTATGGATTTTATTACAGACCTACCCCCATCCCGTGGCAACACTGTTGTTTGGGTGGTCGTTGATCGATTTTCCAAGATGGCACATTTCATCCCTCTTCCTGGTCTTCCTTCAGCGCCTCAGTTGGCTAAACAATTTTTTGTACACATTTTTCGTCTTCACGGGTTGCCCACACAGATAGTCTCGGATAGAGGCGTCCAATTCGTGTCAAAATTCTGGAGGGCTCTCTGTAAACAACTCAAGATTAAATTAAACTTTTCTTCTGCATATCATCCTCAGTCCAATGGACAAGTAGAAAGAATTAACCAGGTCTTGGGTGATTATTTACGACATTTTGTTTCCTCCCGCCAGGATGATTGGGCAGATCTTCTACCATGGGCCGAATTCTCGTATAACTTTAGAGTCTCTGAATCTTCCTCCAAATCCCCATTTTTCGTGGTGTACAGCCGTCACCCTCTTCCCCCCCTCCCTACTCCCTTGCCCTCTGGTTTGCCCGCTGTAGATGAAGTGACTCGTGATCTTTCCACCATATGGAAAGAGACCCAAGATTCTCTTTTACAGGCTTCATCTCGCATGAAAAAGTTTGCCGATAAGAAAAGAAGAGCTCCCCCCATTTTTGCTCCCGGAGACAAGGTATGGCTCTCCGCTAAATATGTCCGCTTTCGTGTCCCCAGTTACAAACTGGGTCCACGCTATCTTGGTCCCTTCAAAGTCTTGTGCCAAATTAATCCTGTCTCTTACAAACTTCTTCTTCCTCCTTCTCTCCGTATTCCTAATGCCTTTCATGTCTCTCTTCTTAAACCTCTCATCATCAACCGTTTCTCTCCCAAGCTTGTTTCTCCCACTCCTGTCTCCGGTTCTTCTGACGTCTTCTCAGTGAAAGAGATACTGGCCTCCAAGACGGTCAGAGGAAAAAAGTTCTTTTTGGTGGATTGGGAGGGCTGTGGACCTGAAGAGAGATCCTGGGAACCTGAGGACAACATCCTAGACAAAAGTCTGCTCCTCAGGTTCTCAGGCTCTAAGAAGAGGGGGAGACCCAAGGGGGGGGGTACTGTTACGCCGAGCGCTCCGGGTCCCCGCTCCTCCCCGGAGCGCTCGCCTCTCTCTCGCTACCGCAGCGCTCCGGGCAGCTCCACTGACCCGGTGCGCTGCGATACCGTCTCCAGCCGGGATGCGATTCGCGATGCGGGTAGCGCCCGCTCGCGATGCGCATCCCGGCTCCCGTACCTGACTCGCTCTCCGTCTGTCCTGTCCCGGCGCGCGCGGCCCCGCTCCCTAGGGCGCGCGCGCGCCGGGTCTCTGCGATTTAAAGGGCCACTGCGCCGCTGATTGGCGCAGTGGTTCCAATTAGTGTGTTCACCTGTGCACTCCCTATTTATACCTCACTTCCCCTTCACTCCCTCGCCGGATCTTGTTGCCATTGTGCCAGTGAAAGCGTTCCCTTGTGTGTTCCTAGCCTGTGTTCCAGACCTCCTGCCGTTGCCCCCGACTACGATCCTTGCTGCCTGCCCCGACCTTCTGCTACGTCCGACCTTGCTTCTGCCTACTCCCTTGTACCGCGCCTATCTTCAGCAGCCAGAGAGGTTGAGCCGTTGCTAGTGGATACGACCTGGTCACTACCGCCGCAGCAAGACCATCCCGCTTTGCGGCGGGCTCTGGTGAATACCAGTAGTGACTTAGAACCGATCCACTAGCACGGTCCACGCCAATCCCTCTCTGGCACAGAGGATCCACTACCTGCCAGCCGGCATCGTGACACTAGCACTCTTGGTTGCACTACCTGTGATGTTACACCTGTGTGAACAAGTTTTTTCTTTTCAAATATATGTTTAAATGTTACTGCTATATGTTTTAACAGTAAAGAAAGAATTGCAATGCTCACCTCCTGTCTTTCATAAAATCCATCTTTTCCGTCACCTAGAGTAGGAAAATCTCCAATTGTTGAATAGTATTGACCATTGTGGGCTTGCGGTATGTGCAGGTTTGAATTTGTTGTCCTGGAATAAAGCCCAGCATCAAATCCAAAAATGTGATTCTAGTGGGGTCAAAACAATGTGGAAATTTAACCGCTTCAGGATGCAGCAATTTTTTTATCTTTGTGTTTTCATTTTTTCCAATTCTTGCCCTTAACGTTATATTTTGATATTTTAAAAGTTTGCGCATATGCAATACCATATGGGTTTATTTTTGTTTACAATATTTTATTTGAAAAATGGGAAAAGGAGGGTGATTCAGACTTTTAGTTATGAAGGGGCTAATTTACATTTATTAACATTTTATTTTAATATTTTATTCACTTTTTTTTTTAGCTCCATAAGGGACTATTACATGCAATCTTTCAAATGCATATACTGAATAATGCTATGCCATAGCACATCATTTATCAATGTTATCGGCACTCCACTTGTACAGGCTGCTTGCACAGCTGGAGTGCACATTTGACAGATGGAAGGAGGATAAGGGAACTCTGCCTGGCATCTAAGCTAATCAGGATCCCACCGCAGTGGTCCCGTTTAGCTTCCCAGATCTAACAGGCAACTAATTTTAGCAATTTTAGACTCTGACTTTGTAGCGTATAAACATTTTAATACCAGACATCACCCTCATGAGTGATGGCCGACATTCACCATGGGTCCTACCGGGTATGAAGCACTGACGTCCCCCCTCCATATAAAGAGGAATTCATCTATATACTTTTCATACCAATTTGCTCAAAAAAAGGGTTGTCAGTAGTTGGTTTGGGCAGATGATCTGTTAGATGTAGACTGTCAACTGGGCGGTCAGCATCCCTAAGTTCTCATCAGAAAGAGCATACGGCTTCATGCCTCATTGACAAATTAACAATGGTGACAGTCTCCTTGACAGGCTATGGACATAACGGCAGTCTATTCAGTTTGGGGACAGTGACTACATCTCTCAATGGGGCATAAATCTAGGTGATCTTCCTGTTAATAACTTACCAGTATTTACTTCCCAGTCGACGGTGAAAATATTGGGCAGACTAGATATGCCGATTGCTTCATATCTGCCAACACATTCTATGTATCTACAGCATAATTAGCTTATTGTCACCAAAACTAATGGCTTCCAATAGGGGGGGGGGGGGGCTTAAAAGTGCTTGAATCTGTGTAATAATGACTCCACATATATTATGACAGCTGATGTTTTTTGAAGGGGCCACAGGTCCTCTTTAAATTTGTTTGATTTATCTTTTTTTCATAGTTTTTGTTCTGAGTTTGAAAAATGGAAATACATTTTTTCACTGGCTTAAAAAATGGCATCACTCCAAATGTATATATTTTTTTTTATACTGAAAGTGTTTCTCAACCAAGAACATAAAAATCCATTAATATGTCACAAATGGCCAAACTATTTACAATATATAATTACATGGTACGCATGTCACCTCCTGCGCCACCACTTACTCTTGACCTTTAGTGTAAGTTTTTTTGTTACATTTTCATGCAATTTATTTCTCAATAAATGTGTTTTAACTATCTGCTCTTTTATTCCTTGCAATTGGTTGAATTTAATAGTAACAAACATTTTGTGTTTCTCTCTATCTCCTTATTACTAAATCTATTTAAAAAAAATTACACAGATCTCAGTATGACAATTCACAGCAGATTTTTAACAAAAGACCTAATGCACATTTTGTCATCCTTTCGCATCTGTTTAGTTAATTCTGTTTTTCAGAGTGCTGAATAATGAGGCATACTATGCTATTTGATGTGAACATTACAAAGTCAATGTAGTGATGGGCCCCAATGGATTTTATCTTTCTCCCTAGATTTTCAATCTAAATATTGTTCAATTATGTATTACTGAAAGTCACAACAATATCAGTTGTACGTTGAAGCTACAAACACATGAACCCAAAGAAGCTTTATTTACGGTTTTAAAAGTCTTTTTAATGAATTATGGTGATATTTATAGTTGTAAAGTTGTAAAGATATAAAACGCAACAGCTTAATTTTTTTTATCTATTAATGGGATGCTTTATAGTCTAAGAAAAAGAAGGTATCAATGCTCCCATGCTATACAAAAAAAACTGCATTAATTCTATCACTGGAAATACTGCCATCATTTAGAACAATGTGTGCGCAGACAGACGCTTTTCCTTTAATAGAAGACATTATTGGATAAAAATAAATAAATCGGATGGTTTTTATACCTATTTTACTGCAGTACAGTGATCCCTCAACATATGATATTAATTGGTTCCAGGAGAACCATCATATGTTGAAACCATCATATGTCGAGTACATATGTCTATGTAAAAATGGTAATTGGTTCTGGGGCCTCGGAACCATTGTATGTTGAATACATATCTCTATGGGAAACTGCTAATTGGTTCTGGGATGACCATTGTATGTGGAGTGTATGGGGAGTGTTTACCAAACCAGGGTGCCTCCAGCTGTTGCACAACTACAACTCCCAGCATGCATGTACAGCCATTGACTGTCTGGGCATGCTGGGAGTTATAGTTTTGCAACAGCTGGAGGCACACTGATAGGAAAACATTGATGTATGGGGTGTATAGTGTATATGTATTGTATGTGATGTGTGACATCGCATACAGTACTGTACAGTTCTTTAAATACCTTCAGGGGGGACAGAATGTCCTCCATTACGATCCTGCCGACTACAGCTCTATAGGAAAGGAAGGGGAGGGCAGCCAGCAGCTCATTGGATGCCTGCAGCAAGATGCTACAGGCTATTGGCTATGACTGCACTGGGGGGGGGGGGGGGGGGGCTTACATGGAGCTCACAGTGGAAGCCTGTATGAGTTAGCAGGACAGCATGTGAGTAACAGGAGGCAGAACGGGGCACACGGGGCACATTATACAACTATCTGTCAGTTGCTGAAGCTGTCAGATAGCTGTTTGTATGATGGCCCCTACACAAAGCAGCATCATATGTCGAGGCTGCCTTCAACATACGATGGGCTCTGAGAGGCCATCATATGTTGAAATGATCATATGTCGAGGCCATCATAAGTCGAGGGGTCACTGTATTTTGTTTTCATTTTACACTGTGTAAACTTAGCCTAAATGTGTGGAAAAAAAATATATATATAACATTTGCATGAATCAAAAGCATATTGAGGTACTATACTATAGATGTTGAATTATGACTCAGTACAGTTTAGAATATGTATAGAGCTGTAATATATCTGTATTTTAGTTTTTTTGTGTTTTCTTTGTTTTTTTAAAGCACCTCCCACCCTTATAATGCATATCAGAACCATTAGCTACATAGCATATATATTGTAGATCTGCAAGAGCACATAACATGTCCAAATAGTATATAGAGATCTCTACTGTAAATGGAAAATATGGTGCTTGCCTTCGATAAACATCATCCTAATTTTTCGGTATCAGACTCTGCTTAGAGAAAATTCACATATGTATGCAGCCATGAATGCAGAATGTGATTTACTTGTTCTCAAACAAAGCTAAATCTTGAAATGAAATCTAACATAGGGCTCTGTCACACAGACATTAGTGTGCCCAGATTGTGTAGTCAATGAGGCACCATACTTGGCAGCATCTATGCTCATGGAGTGTGTCTTAGGCTTGTTGAAGAATTTTCTATTTTCCATTTAACTATTTAATATGGCATGCCAGAGGGCAATGTCTAGATGTTGTTGAACACTGGCTACTCAAACCCAGACACAAAGCAAGTAAATGACATGACCCATGCAAAGGAAGGCAGGAGCAATACTCATAATTACTATAATAACAGCGGCACAGGTCACATAGGGGCACCTCAAAGTTTTGACAAATAAATCACTATAAAGCTATGCTTTCCATTTCATGGTAAGAGTGAGTACAGAACGTCCTCACAGAGTCAAAGTATTGCCTTTCTATTGAACCAATAACGTGCACAAAACTTTAAAATATAATAATGACATTTAAATTCAGAAATGACATCATCTCTAAGCAACTTTATAAGGGAATTCATGTCTGCCATGTCATGTCATGTCTCTCTCAGCTGTAATTTCTAAATACTTATATATATTTTTTCTTTCAGCATTTATTTCCTACAGTACATCTGTATCTTGGTGCACATTTAGGCATGTATTTTGGGATGTAAACATCCCAAACATCTTATTTGCAAAGACTGAAAAATCATCCAATTGTTTTACAATATATATATATATATATATATATAGGAATATGCAAATCAGCTCATTACATCACCTTTTCAGGCGATGTTCCCTGGTATCAGCTTAGCTCCAGTTATGGAATATAAAAAGCTAATCAGGATTAATGCCAAACCAGAACTCTCTCTCCAGAAGGGTCCCTCTGCAGATGGGTCCCTCTTTCCTTCTGGATAGAGAGTTCTGGTTTGGCATTAATCCCGATTAGCTTTTTATATTCCGTAATTGGAGCTAAGCTGAAACCAGGGAACATCGCCTGAAAAGGTGATGTAATGAGCTGATTTGCATATTCCCCTACCCAGAATGCATGCGGAGTGCTTAGTGGCCCTTGATAGCTCCATCACACCAGGAGTGGTGAACTCGCCCTGAGTTAAATATACACATATATATATATATATATATATATATATATATATATATATGTATATATATTTATACATATATTACAGTTAAAACTAGTTTTCCTGCTGGAATTGATTGCTCTTTCCCAGTAAAAACTAGTTCTGACTGAATGCCTTTGAGAAAACTAGAATTCACAGCTAAAATTGACTGCTTTTCCCCATTGAAAACTAGTTTTAACTAAAAGCCTTTGTGAAAACTAGAATTGACTGCTTTTTCCTAGTTAAAAGTAGTTTTTACTGAACGTCTTTGTTGAAACACCAGTTTTTACTAAACACCTTTGTGCAAACTAGAATATTTACTGAATGTCTTTGTACAAACTAGAACATTTACTGAATGCCTTCTTACAAACTATAATACTTACTGTACGTCTTTGTAGAAACTAAAAGTGACAGTTTCTTTTTTGCTTGAGGTTGTTTTTTGTGACAGTCTACTTTAAACATGCAGTGTTTTTTTTTTTACATTTTTCTAGATTAGAAATTCTCTACTTGTAAAAGATAGTCATGCCAAATGAATCTATTTATTAGGGATGTCCCGATACCATTTTTCTTAAGACCAAGTACGAATACCTATACTTTTTTTTAAAGCAATCGCCGATACCAATTACGATACTATTTTAAATGTCATGTGACAGTTTTTTTATGGTTAAAAGGGGACGTTTTCAGTTTTTATTATGGAAGGGCTTTTTTATATATAAAAAAGAAAAGAAAAAAAAACATAATGAATGTAAAAGTAAATTCCCCAGATAGTTGCCCCATAAATAAAAACCCTCATATAAGCTAAGTAGCCCCTCCATTAGCTTGGCAGTTAGTCTCCATAATAGCATGAAGGTAGTAGATAGCTCCCCACATAGGCAACAGAAGTCCCCCACATTAGGTATCTAGCAGATTTCCCCCACATTAGGTATCCAGTAGAAGTCCCCCACATTAGGTAGGCAGCAGAGGTCCAACCATAGTTGGCAGAAGTTCCCCCATATCAGCCAGCAGTTCCCCCATAGCAGGCAGCAATTTCCACCCTCTACCCCCCTCCCCTCCGGCATACATACCTCCTGTGGCTCTTCTTTCTTTTTCTCCTGTCAGCTCAAGCGCGGTGCAGTCATCATGGTGGTGGCAGTGGGGGGGCACTGGTCCCGAGGCAAGATGGCTGGTTATCAGCCACCTTCTTACCAGGCACAGCACTACACGTTCAGTGGTGGCCAGTATCTGCATAACGTACATGTAAGTCACAGGTCGGGAAAACCTTCCATGACGTACATGTATGTCATGCATTGGGAAGGGGTTAAAACTAGTTAAAACTAGAAAAACCTGTTTGAGTACAATGTCTCAAATCTTTTCCCTGACCCCAGCAGGCCTCTGTGTGAGCAATGTCACATTACAGGGATATTAAACACAGTGATGTCACAGTACATGGATAATGCACACAGTACAGGGATAATGCACACAGTTATGTCACATTACAGGGATAATATCCCCAATAATATCACAGTGCAGGGTTAATACACACAGTGATGTCACAGTATGGGAATAATGCACACAGTACAGGGATAATGCATACAGTACAGGTATACTACACAGTAATGAGAGATGTCACAGTACAGGGATAATACACACAGTGATGTCACAGTACAGGGATAATGTATACAGTGAACGGATAATACACAGTGATGAGAGATGTCACATTATAGGGATAACCTTAATTATGTCAGAGTACTAAGATAATGCAGTGATGTTACAGTATAGAGTAAATATGCAGTGATGTCACTGTGTTGGGGTGGAGTAGTATTAAAGGGCAGGGACCAGGGCACAGTATTTATACTCTTAACTTTGTATCTTGCTAATCTTCTGTTCTCTTGCAGTCTCAAATCTTTTCTCTGACCCCAGCAGGCCTCTGTGTGAGTCTGAGATCACATGCACAACAGGGGGCGGGGTGGAGAATGGGGAGGAGCTGAGCAGGCAGGCAAAGATTGCTGAGTGTATGGCAGTGTTTCCCAAGCAGATGTTTCAAAACTACAAATGTCCCCATCTGCATGGAAAGTCTTTGGCTATCTGATAATGCTGGGAGTTGTAGTTTTGCAACAGCTGGAGGCACCCTGCTTGGGAAACACTGATATATGGACTCACTCAGCAGCTGACATTTGGGCCACTTGTCTTTTTAGTGATGCCCCTGACTGTCAGCATATTACAGAAGTCAAAGTCACATATCTTCTTATGCATTGCCTGTACCTCCATAACATCCCACATCACTGTTTTCCCCTTCTGCCTAACTTTGCCACCACAGAAAAGTAGCAAAGTAGAAAAATGTACAGAAAAATATAATGGTGTCCCTTGAAGAGAAGCTTCATACAAGTTAATGAACTCCTGGTCTTGTGCTGCGATCCTAAGAGGCTCCTAGCACTGATGCTGTAAATTCATGCACGCTCGCTCCCTGCAACCGTTCGCTCCCCCAGGCAAAGTGACAGGCCGGGAGCGAGCACAGCAGAACGCTAGTCCCATCCACAGCTTTGTCCATCAGCCATCTCTTGTCCATGACTCGTGGACAAGCTGATGATGTTGCGGGACTCGTCAGTGTCCCCGCAGGTATGGGGACCCCTAGTGACGTGATTTTCAAAGACAGTCTTCTTTAATAAAATGGGATTTTTTTTTTAAAGAAGTATATTAGAAAGACTATTGTTTTGCCAAGATGTACAGCATTAAAAGTTTTGTTTTGGTGCTTAGCGGAGGCATACATGGGTATGCAAGGACGTCGTGGTCAGCCCATACGAGCGTGCTTAGCAGAGGGGGTACGTGGGTGGAGGCAGCATGGTCAACCTACATGAGCGTGCTTAGCAGAGGGGTACACGGGTATGCGGAGGTGGTGTGGTGAACCCACCATGAGTCAGGTGATGTCACACAACCAATAAGAAGGAGCAACACGTGTGAGCAGGCCCCACCGCTGCCCCGCCCCTATTCCCACCCAGTATGCATATGAATATTTGCCATAGAAAGGAATAGGGGGTGCAGTGCGCTTGAGGCTATGGGGTACTTTGAGGGATGGCAATGCCAATCACTTTAACTACACCGAGGGGGAGATTTGTCAAAACTTGTGCAGAGGAAAAGTTGTCCAGTTGCCCATAGCAACCAGTCAAATTGCTTCTCTCATTTTTCGGAGGCCTTTTCAAAAATGAAAGAAATGATCTGGTTGCTATGGGCAACTCAGCAACTTTTCTTCTGGGCAGGTTTTGATGAATCTCCCCCCAAGTGCCTTAAAACACTGAACTCCTCCTTTTTGGGATCTCTGTCTGTGATACCCAGTCCAAAAGGGGTACTCCGGTGGAAAACTTTTTTTAAATCAACTGGTGCCAGAAAGTTAAATAGATTTGTAAATTACTTCTATTAAACATTATTAATCCTTCCAGTACCTATTAGCTGCTGTATACTACAGAGGAAATTCTCTTCTATTTGGGATTTCTTTTCTGTCACGACCACAGTGCTCTCTGCTGACACCTCTGTACATTTTGGGAAATGTCCAGAGCAGCATATGTTTGCTATGGGGATTTTCTTCTGCTCTGGACAGTTCCTAAAATGGACAGAGGTGTCAGTAGAGAGCACTGTGGTCGTGACAGAAAATAAATCCCTTAAATAGAAAATACATTGTTCTGTAGTATACAGCTGCTAATAAGTACTGAAAGGATTATAAAATTTGAATAGAAATAATTTAAATATCTGTTTAACTTTCTGGTACCAGTTGATTAAAAAAAAAAAAAAAGTTTTTCACAGGAGTACCTGGCTTTCAACGCTCACTACATGATGGCACAGTCAGATATATAACTCATCTCTGACTGTGCCATCATATAGTGAGCGGTGAAAGGCAGGTAGAAAACAGCAACTAGTCCATTCATAAGCCACACACTTTACCTTTTTTGCCCCCTGCTTGGGTGAGGCTGAGGCCTCTTAGAGTTATTACAGAAATAGCACAGCAGCACAGAGTATTTCTGGAGGGAACTGCAGTGAGGCAGACTGTCTGAAATACTCTGTGCTGCTGGGAAGCCTAGTCCATCTTCTATCTGCCTTTCACCGCCCCTACATGATGGCACAGTCAGAGATATAAGTTATATTTCACATATAACTAAGTCAGACTGTTCCATCATGTAGGGAGCGGTGAAAGGCAGGTAGAAAATACATACAATTATACAATTCATAAGCCACCCACCTGGCCAGGCTAGCCTGTTTATGTGTCCATGCAGATGCCGACTAAGAAAGCTGGCAGAGAGATCAGGGCACTTCTTCGGCAGGGCTCTGTACACTGAGGACAAGCGGGGCTCCGTACACTGAGGACAGGTGGGGATCCGTACACTGAGGACAGGCGGGACTCTGAACACCGAGGACAGGCGGGGTTCTGTACACTGAGGACAAGCAGGGATCTGTACACTGAGGACAAGCGGGGCTCTGTACACCGAGGATAGGCGGGGATCTGTACATCGAGGACAGGCGGGGATCTGTACACCGAGGACAGGCGGGGATCTGTACACCGAGGACAGGCGGGGATCTGTACACCGAGGACAGGCAGGGATCTGTACACTGAGGACAAGCGGGGCTCTGTACACCGAAGACAGGCGGGGTTCTGTACACTGAGGACAGGCAGGGATCTGTACACTGAGGACAAGCTGAGGACACAGTGTACAGAGTTCCGCTTATCCTCAGTGTACAGAGCCCCGCTTGTCCTCAGTGTATAGAGCCCCGTTTGTCCTTGGAGGACAAGCAGGCCCTGTACACTGAGGACAAGTGGGGCCCTGTACACTGAGGACAGGCGGGGCTCTGTACACTGAGCCCCGCTTGTCCTCGGAGGACAAGCAGGCCCTGTACACTGAGGACACATGGGGCCCTGTACACTGAGGACAAGTGGGGCCCTGTACACTGAGGACAAGTGGGGCCCTGTACACTGAGGACAAGTGGGGCTCTGTGCACTGAGGACAAGCGAGGCCCTGTGCACTGAGGACAAGCGGGCCCTGTACACTGAGGACAAGTGGGGCCCTGTACACTGAGGACAAGCGGGGCCCTGTACACTGAGGACAAGCGGGGCCCTGTACACTGAGGACAAGCGGGGCCCTGTACACTGAGGACAAGCGGGGCCCTGTACACTGAGGACAAGCAGGGCTCTGTACACTGAGGACAGGCGGGGCTCTGTACACAGTGTGTAGAGTTCTGCTTATCCTCAGTGTACAGGGCCCAGTGTGTCCTCAGTGTACAGAGCCCCGCTTGTCCTCAGAGGACAAGCAGGCCCTGTACACTGAGGACACACTGGGCCCCGTACACTGAGGACACACTGGGCCCTGTACACTGAGGACAAGTGGGGCCCTGTACACTGAGGACAAGCGGGGCCCTGTACACTGAGGACAAGCAGGGCTCTGTACACTGAGGACAAGCGGGGCCCTGTACAATGAGGACAAGCAGGGCTCTGTACACTGAGGACAAGCTGGGCTTTGTACACTGAGGACAAGCAGGTCCGAATGGACCGGCCTGTCAGTCAGCCCCTGCGTGTGAGCTAGATGAACTTTGATCTCAAGCACCATGTGTAAGCTAAATGAACTTTGAACTCTGTGAAAACAGTTTGAACTGAGTAATTTTGTTAAAACTAGTTTTCTTTACTTTAAACCAGTTTTAATTGACATTTGTTTTTTGATTAGCAGTAAATTCTAGTTTGTACGAAGGCATTCAGTAAATATTCTAGTTTGTATGAAGTTTTTCAGTAATTACTCTAGTTTGTAAGAAGGCATTTAGTAAACATTGGTGTTTCCACAAAGGCATTCAGTAAAAACTGGTTTTAACTAGGAAAAAACAGTCAATTCTAGTTTTCACAAAGGTATTCAGTCAAAACTAGTTTTCAATGGGGAAGAGCAGTCAATTCTAGCAGTCAATTCTAATTTTACAAAGGCGTACAGTCAAAACTATTTATTTATTTTAAGAAGCCCAAATATAAACAAAAAAGAACAAAAAGGGTCTGAAGTTTCTCGACTACAAAAATTTTTAAAGTCGGGGTACCCCGGTGAAAACTATTTTTTTTTTTTTTTTTTATCAACTGGTGCCAGAAAGTTAAACTGATTAGTAAATTACTTCTATTTAAAAATCTTAATCCTTTTAATACTTATCAGCTACTGTATACTTCAGAGGAAGTTCTTATTTTTTTACATTTTTTTATTTATTTTCTGTCTGACCACAGTGCTCTCAGGAACTGTCCAGAGTAGAAGCAAATCACCATAGCAAACCTGTCCTGCTCTGGACAGTTCCTGATATGGACAGAGGTGTCAGCAGAGAGCACTGTGGTCAGACAAAATGGAAATTCAAAAAGAAAGGAACTTCCTCTGTAGTTTACAGCAACTGATAAGTACTGTAAGGATAAAGTTTTTAAATAGAAGTAATTTACAAATCTGTTTAGCTTTCTGGCACCAGTAAAGTAAAGCCTTACAATACAAATTGTATGTCTTGATAAATATTAAAGCACAACTGTTGTGATATTTGGGCCATATAAAGTAATAATAGTATGTTAAATATGCTTAGAATATCAATCCAGAATTACCTTTATCTACTTTATTGCAGGTTTTATGATCTTAAAAAACACTTTTGTATACAGCCAGCAACAGTCGGATAGGTGTGGCCTGAGCTGCCACGCCTATCTCCTTTACTTCAGCACTGGGACTGCTGTGTTATTGACACACAGATCCCAGCATATGCGCCCTGCATCGCTCCTGATGTGGAGTGTAATGCTGGAGGCAGAGAGCACGTTCACTTTCTGCCTCTAGTGACCAGCAACCAGCGCAGAGAGAGATTAGTGAACTCCCCAGCAGCACGAAGGAGCGTTGCAGGGCGTATGCGCTGGGAACCTGTGTGTCAATCACACAGCGGTCCCCGTGTAGCGGCTCAGAGAAAAGCAAACCCCTGGCCACGCCTATCCAGCTGTTGCTGCCTGTATACAAAAGTGTTTTTTGAGATCATAAAACCTATAATAAAGTAGGGAAAGGAAATGCTAGATTGATATTCTAAGCACATTTAACATACTGTTGTTACTTTACATGGCCCAAATGTCATGACAGTTTTAAGGCAGTTTTAAAGGGGTACTCCGGCACTTAGACATCTTAGCTGGGGACCCCCGTGATCTTGCATGCAGAACCCCAGTAAAAATCAGTCCCCGCAGCGTGTTCGCTCCGGGTCTGATTACCGGCGACCACGGGGCAGGCGGCGTGTGACATCACGCCTCCGCCCCCATGTGACGTCACGCTCCACCCCTCAATGCAAGCCTATGGGAGGGGGCGGACTGATTTTAACTGGGGTGCTGCGTGCAAGATCACGGGGGTCCCCAGCGGCAGGAGCCCCGCGATCAGGCATCTTATCCCCTATCCTTTGGATTCTCCAACCAATGGCTATATCAAATGCAAAACTACAACTGCCAGCCTTTAACTATATTATTTCACTATAACAACACATTCAGTAAAGTCACAATAACACAACTTACAGCTTACTGGCAGCCAGAGGAAGATCATGTAAGATTTCTTCATACTGTTCATTCTGGAACACCGGGATAGAGGAGGGATTTTTATTTTTCTCTTCTGAGAGGTCTTCCACTTTCAGCAGCATGTCTTGCATGAATTCTGTGGCAGCTATATCTGTGGATAGATTAAATAGTTAATAATGCATGTATGTAAAATCGTATGTATGATTTAAAAAAATGATCTGTCTTGCACTGCTTTCTTCATTGAATTGCAACAAAATCACAACAAAACGTTTATTGCATGTACTTGTAGCTTTTGCACTAGTTAGTTTTGGGGCAGTGGTGCAATATTTTCTACATCTATGCTACTCCATATTAACATATTCTTGGATTGCTACTGATGGCTGGGACAAAATCACCATTGGCATCTTATGTACCCTTCTTCTGTTACAATCCTGACTGCAGAGCATAAAGTAATATGAGAAATGGGAAACACATATTGGTCCTGATTTTCTACTGTGAACCTGACCTGCTTTGGTTGGGTTGTGTACCAAAATGTGGCATAGGTGTACTGTGACACAAATTGTGCCTGTGACTTGTTCTCACAACCTGACCTATTTACTATTACATTCACACAAAATTCTGTGAAAAAATGGCTGAAAAATTCCCACTAAGAAAAAGTTATTCAGAAATTTCCCGACCTGTGTGTCCCCATAGTAAATAGAGAAGAACCATCATGAATCATGAGTCTGACACATCATTCTACACTAATAAAAACCCAACACTCTCAGTAAATCAGGGCCATTTGATTTAGTGATTTCCAAAGGTGAAAACAAAAGGTTATTGGAAAAAACAAACTTCAGTTGCTTAACCCCTTAAGGACCAAGCCCATTTTGACCTTAAGGACCAGGCCAATTTTATTTTTGCATTTTCGTTTTTTCCTCCTCGCTTTCTAAAATCCATAACTCTTTCATATTTCTATCTACAGACCCATATAAGGGCTTGTTTTTTGCGTGACCAATTGTACTTTGTAATGAAACCTCTCATTTTACCATAAAATGTACGGCGAACCCAAAAAAATATTTTTTAAGGGAGGAAATTTAAATGAAAACCACAATTTTGCACATTTTGGAGGGTTTCGTTTTCACACTGTACAATGTATGGTAAAAATAACATGTGTTCTTTATTTTGTGGGTCAATACAATTAAAATGATACACAGATTTTTTTTGTACCGCCCTATTTTGACCACCTATAACTTTTTCATTTTTCCATATATAGGGCAGTATTAGGGCTAATTTTTTGCGCCGTCATCTCTTATTTTTATCGATACCACATGTTACGCCGAGCGCTCCGGGTCCCCGCTCCTCCCCGGAGCGCTCGCTTCTCTCTCGCTACCGCAGCGCTCCGGGCAGCTCCACTGACCCGGTGCGCTGCGATACCGTCTCCAGCCGGGGCAGCTCCACTGACCCGGTGCGCTGCGATACCGTCTCCAGCCGGGATGCGATTCGCGATGCGGGTAGCGCCCGCTCGCGATGCGCATCCCGGCTCCCGTACCTGACTCGCTCTCCGTCTGTCCTGTCCCGGCGCGCGCGGCCCCGCTCCCTAGGGCGCGCGCGCGCCGGGTCTCTGCGATTTAAAGGGCCACTGCGCCGCTGATTGGCGCAGTGGTTCCAATTAGTGTGTTCACCTGTGCACTCCCTATTTATACCTCACTTCCCCTTCACTCCCTCGCCGGATCTTGTTGCCATTGTGCCAGTGAAAGCGTTTCCTTGTGTGTTCCTAGCCTGTGTTCCAGACCTCCTGCCGTTGCCCCCGACTACGATCCTTGCTGCCTGCCCCGACCTTCTGCTACGTCCGACCTTGCTTCTGTCTACTCCCTTGTACCGCGCCTATCTTCAGCAGTCAGAGAGGTTGAGCCGTTGCTAGTGGATACGACCTGGTCACTACCGCCGCAGCAAGACCATCCCGCTTTGCGGCGGGCTCTGGTGAAAACCAGTAGTGACTTAGAACCGATCCACTAGCACGGTCCACGCCAATCCCTCTCTGGCACAGAGGATCCACTACCTGCCAGCCGGCATCGTGACAGTAGATCCGGCCATGGATCCCGCTGAAGTTCCTCTGCCAGTTGTCGCCGACCTCACCACGGTGGTCGCCCAGCAGTCACAACAGATAGCGCAACAAGGCCAACAGCTGTCTCAACTGACCGTGATGCTACAGCAGCTACTACCACAGCTTCAGCAATCATCTCCTCCGCCAGCTCCTGCACCTCCTCCGCAGCGAGTGGCCGCTTCTGGTCTACGACTATCCTTGCCGGATAAATTTGATGGGGACTCTAAATTCTGCCGTGGCTTTCTTTCCCAATGTTCCTTGCACTTGGAGATGATGTCGGACCAGTTTCCTACTGAAAGGTCTAAGGTGGCTTTCGTAGTCAGCCTTCTGTCTGGAAAAGCTCTGTCATGGGCCACACCGCTCTGGGACCGCAATGACCCCGTCACTGCCTCTATACACTCCTTCTTCTCGGAAATTCGAAGTGTCTTTGAGGAACCTGCCCGAGCCTCTTCTGCTGAGACTGCCCTGTTGAACCTGGTCCAGGGTAATTCTTCCGTTGGCGAGTACGCCGTACAATTCCGTACTCTTGCTTCAGAATTATCCTGGAATAATGAGGCCCTCTGCGCGACCTTTAAAAAAGGCCTATCCAGCAACATTAAAGATGTTCTGGCCACACGAGAAATCCCTGCTAACCTACATGAACTCATCCATCTTGCCACTCGCATTGACATGCGTTTTTCCGAAAGGCGTCAGGAGCTCCGCCAGGATATGGACTTTGTTCGCACAAGGCGTTTTTTCTCCCCGGCTCCTCTCTCCTCTGGTCCCCTGCAATCCGTTCCTGTGCCTCCCGCCGTGGAGGCTATGCAGGTCGACCGGTCTCGCCTGACACCTCAAGAGAGGACACGACGCCGCATGGAGAATCTCTGCCTGTACTGTGCCAGTACCGAACACTTCCTGAAGGATTGTCCTATCCGTCCTCCCCGCCTGGAAAGACGTACGCTGACTCCGCACAAAGGTGTGACAGTCCTTGATGTCTACTCTGCTTCTCCACGTCTTACTGTGCCTGTGCGGATATCTGCCTCTGCCTTCTCCTTCTCCTTCTCTACTATGGCCTTCTTGGATTCCGGATCTGCAGGAAATTTTATTTTGGCCTCTCTCGTCAACAGGTTCAACATCCCAGTGACCAGTCTCGCCAGACCCCTCTACATCAATTGTGTAAACAATGAAAGATTGGACTGTACCATACGTTTCCGCACGGAGCCCCTTCTAATGTGCATCGGACCTCATCACGAGAAGATTGAATTTTTGGTCCTCCCAAATTGCACTTCCGAAATCCTCCTTGGACTACCCTGGCTTCAACTCCATTCCCCAACCCTGGATTGGTCCACTGGGGAGATCAAGAGTTGGGGGCCCTCTTGTTTCAAGGACTGCCTAAAACCGGTTCCCAGTACCCCTTGCCGTGACTCTGTGGTTCCCCCTGTAACCGGTCTCCCTAAGGCCTATATGGACTTTGCGGATGTTTTTTGCAAAAAACAAGCTGAGACTCTACCTCCTCACAGGCCTTATGATTGTCCTATCGACCTCCTCCCGGGCACTACTCCACCCCGGGGCAGAATCTATCCTCTGTCCGCCCCAGAGACTCTTGCTATGTCGGAGTACATCCAGGAAAATTTAAAAAAAGGCTTTATCCGTAAATCCTCCTCTCCTGCCGGAGCCGGATTTTTCTTTGTGTCCAAAAAAGATGGCTCTCTACGTCCTTGCATTGACTACCGCGGTCTTAATAAAATCACGGTAAAGAACCGCTACCCCCTACCCCTCATCTCTGAACTCTTTGATCGCCTCCAAGGTGCCCACATCTTTACCAAACTGGACTTAAGAGGTGCTTATAATCTCATCCGCATCAGAGAGGGGGATGAATGGAAAACGGCATTTAACACTAGAGATGGACACTTTGAGTATCTGGTCATGCCCTTTGGCCTGTGCAACGCCCCTGCCGTCTTCCAAGACTTTGTTAATGAAATTTTTCGTGATCTCTTATACTCCTGTGTTGTTGTATATCTGGACGATATCCTGATTTTTTCTGCCAATCTAGAAGAACACCGCCAGCATGTCCGTATGGTTCTTCAGAGACTTCGTGACAATCAACTTTATGCCAAGATAGAGAAATGTCTGTTTGAATGCCAATCTCTTCCTTTCCTAGGATACTTGGTCTCTGGCCAGGGACTACAAATTGATCCAGACAAACTCTCTGCCGTCTTAGATTGGCCACGCCCCTCCGGACTCCGTGCTATCCAACGTTTTTTGGGGTTCGCCAATTATTACAGGCAATTTATTCCACATTTTTCTACCGTTGTGGCCCCTATCGTGGCTTTAACCAAAAAAAATGCCAATCCCAAGTCTTGGCCTCCTCAAGCGGAAGACGCCTTTAAACGGCTCAAGTCTGCCTTTTCTTCGGCTCCCGTGCTCTCCAGACCTGACCCATCTAAACCCTTCCTATTGGAGGTTGATGCCTCCTCTGTAGGAGCTGGAGCGGTCCTTCTACAAAAAAATTCTTCCGGGCATGCTGTTACTTGTGGTTTTTTTTCTAGGACCTTCTCTCCGGCGGAGAGGAACTACTCCATCGGGGATCGAGAGCTTCTAGCCATTAAATTAGCACTTGAGGAATGGAGGCATCTGCTGGAGGGATCAAGATTTCCAGTTATTATTTACACCGATCACAAGAACCTCTCCTATCTCCAGTCTGCCCAACGGCTGAATCCTCGCCAGGCCAGGTGGTCTCTGTTCTTTGCCCGATTTAATTTTGAAATTCACTTTCGGCCTGCCGATAAGAACATTAGGGCCGATGCTCTCTCTCGTTCCTCGGATGCCTCGGAAGTTGAACTCTCTCCGCAACACATCATTCCTCCTGACTGCCTGATTTCCACTTCTCCAGCCTCCATCAGGCAAACTCCTCCAGGAAAGACCTTCGTCTCTCCACGCCAACGCCTCGGAATCCTCAAATGGGGTCACTCCTCCCATCTCGCAGGTCATGCAGGCATCAAGAAATCTGTGCAACTCATCTCTCGCTTCTATTGGTGGCCGACTCTGGAGACGGATGTCGTGGACTTTGTGCGAGCCTGCACTGTCTGTGCCCGGGATAAGACTCCTCGCCTGAAGCCCGCTGGTTTTCTTCATCCTCTGCCTGTCCCCGAACAGCCTTGGTCTCTGATTGGTATGGATTTTATTACAGACCTACCCCCATCCCGTGGCAACACTGTTGTTTGGGTGGTCGTTGATCGATTCTCCAAGATGGCACATTTCATCCCTCTTCCTGGTCTTCCTTCAGCGCCTCAGTTGGCTAAACAATTTTTTGTACACATTTTTCGTCTTCACGGGTTGCCCACACAGATAGTCTCGGATAGAGGCGTCCAATTCGTGTCAAAATTCTGGAGGGCTCTATGTAAACAACTCAAGATTAAATTAAACTTTTCTTCTGCATATCATCCTCAATCCAATGGACAAGTAGAAAGAATTAACCAGGTCTTGGGTGATTATTTACGACATTTTGTTTCCTCCCGCCAGGATGATTGGGCAGATCTTCTACCATGGGCCGAATTCTCGTATAACTTTAGAGTCTCTGAATCTTCCTCCAAATCCCCATTTTTCGTGGTGTACGGCCGTCACCCTCTTCCCCCCCTCCCTACTCCCTTGCCCTCTGGTTTGCCCGCTGTAGATGAAGTGACTCGTGATCTTTCCACCATATGGAAAGAGACCCAAGATTCTCTTTTACAGGCTTCATCTCGCATGAAAAAGTTTGCCGATAAGAAAAGAAGAGCTCCCCCCATTTTTGCTCCCGGAGACAAGGTATGGCTCTCCGCTAAATATGTCCGCTTTCGTGTCCCCAGTTACAAACTGGGTCCACGCTATCTTGGTCCTTTCAAAGTCTTGTGCCAAATTAATCCTGTCTCTTACAAACTTCTTCTTCCTCCTTCTCTCCGTATTCCTAATGCCTTTCATGTCTCTCTTCTTAAACCACTCATCATCAACCGTTTCTCTCCCAAATTAGTTTCTCCCACTCCTGTCTCCGGTTCTTCTGACGTCTTCTCAGTGAAAGAGATACTGGCCTCCAAGACGGTCAGAGGAAAAAGGTTCTTTTTGGTGGATTGGGAGGGCTGTGGACCTGAAGAGAGATCCTGGGAACCTGAGGACAACATCCTAGACAAAAGTCTGCTCCTCAGGTTCTCAGGCTCTAAGAAGAGGGGGAGACCCAAGGGGGGGGGGTACTGTTACGCCGAGCGCTCCGGGTCCCCGCTCCTCCCCGGAGCGCTCGCTTCTCTCTCGCTACCGCAGCGCTCCGGGCAGCTCCACTGACCCGGTGCGCTGCGATACCGTCTCCAGCCGGGATGCGATTCGCGATGCGGGTAGCGCCCGCTCGCGATGCGCATCCCGGCTCCCGTACCTGACTCGCTCTCCGTCTGTCCTGTCCCGGCGCGCGCGGCCCCGCTCCCTAGGGAGCGCGCGCGCCGGGTCTCTGCGATTTAAAGGGCCACTGCGCCGCTGATTGGCGCAGTGGTTCCAATTAGTGTGTTCACCTGTGCACTCCCTATTTATACCTCACTTCCCCTTCACTCCCTCGCCGGATCTTGTTGCCATTGTGCCAGTGAAAGCGTTTCCTTGTGTGTTCCTAGCCTGTGTTCCAGACCTCCTGCCGTTGCCCCCGACTACGATCCTTGCTGCCTGCCCCGACCTTCTGCTACGTCCGACCTTGCTTCTGTCTACTCCCTTGTACCGCGCCTATCTTCAGCAGTCAGAGAGGTTGAGCCGTTGCTAGTGGATACGACCTGGTCACTACCGCCGCAGCAAGACCATCCCGCTTTGCGGCGGGCTCTGGTGAAAACCAGTAGTGACTTAGAACCGATCCACTAGCACGGTCCACGCCAATCCCTCTCTGGCACAGAGGATCCACTACCTGCCAGCCGGCATCGTGACACCACATATGCATATATAAAACTTTTAGATCATTCTTTAGGGAATAAAATGTGACAAAAAAGCAGCATTTTTGGACTTTTAAAAACTTTTTTTTTACGTTTACGCCGTTCACCGTACGGGATCATTAACATTATATTTTGATTGTTCGGACATTTACACACGTGGCGATACCAAATATGTTTGTTTTTTTTAAATTATGCTTTTTGGGGGTAAAATGGGAAAAACTGACAATTTAGATTTTTATTGGGGGAGGGGATTTATCACTTTTTTTTACTTTTTATTTTTAAACTTTCAACTTTTTTTTTACACTTTTTATGTCCCCATAGGGGACAATCTATAGCAATCATTTGATTGCTAATACTGTTCAGTGCTATACATAGAACATAGCACTGATCAGTATTATTGGTGATCTTCTGCTCTGGTCTGCTCGATCTCAGACCAGAGCAGGAGACGCCGGGAGATGGACGGAGGCAGGTGAGGGGACCTCCGTCCGCCATTACAGATGATGGGATCGCCGCGGCAGCGCTGCGGCCAATCTGATCATCTATTTTAACATGCGCATTGCCGCGGCTGCCATGATCTGTACTGATCACAGCATCTGAGGGGTTAATGGCGGACATCCGTGGGATCGCAGATGTCGGCCATTACCAGCGGGTCCCCGCCTGCTGATAGCAGCTGGAACCTGCCGTGTATGACACGAGCACCGCTCCGATGCTCGGTCATACACAGAACGTAAATGTACGTCCTGGTGCGCGAAGTACCGCCAAACCAGGACGTACATTTACATCCGTGGTCGTTAAGGGGATAAACCAACTTTGCAGTATAGAACCAAAAAGAGGATTTGTGCAGCTCAACAATAAGTGTGATCAAAGAACTCACTAAAGGTTAACTGAGGCACTAAAATACCCAAAGTACTTACTGAAAGAAAGCGCCAAAAATAAAAGAAATATGTACAGTCCTCAAGAAATTCTTAGGTGGGATATGGTGTATAGCAAAGGGGACGTACAGGGAGAGAGATAGGAAGGACGGGAAAAGAAGGAATAGATAGATGAGATAGACTAAGGGGGAATTGTAGAATTAAAGTTCGGTAGACCATTTAAACTTTAAAATAAATTGATATTTATTAATAGAATACTGCCAAAAATGGTGATAGCGGTGCTGAGCATACAGGTGGGATCACAGGGCCCTTGCGGTCACCTTACTCAGCAACCCTGATAGGTCAATAAAATTAGTAAAATAAAATATACATCAAATATAGTGATAATAAAATATAGGGGGGTAAGGCATGATAACCAGGGGGTTGGCACTGTAAAAAAGCTCAGATGAGCAATCCAAGATTACTGTAAAACTGTAAACTTTCCACAGAATTGGTCTGTAATGCAATGGCGTTTTGCAAACAAATTGTTACTGTTCAAAATAACCATTTAAATCTACTATGTAGCACATATAGTACAAGAGATTGCAGTTGATCCTTGTCCTGTCTCCTCCAGATGTATCGGTTCCTGTAGGGAAAAGGTATGTCAGTCGCTACTGTCTAGCTAGATGTATAACATGCATCACATCTAGCTACACCTGTACACTCAGCACCGCTATCACCATTTTTGGCAGTATTTTATCTATTAATAAATGTCAATTTATTTTAACGTTTAAACGGTCTACTGAACTTTCATTCTACTATTTACCCTCAGTCTGTCTCATCCATCTATTCCTTCTTGTGCCCCCTCGTGAGGTCACGTCACGCCCCCTCGGGCTCGCCGCGATCAGACTTCTTATTAGGTGATAAGATGTTTTTGCCCGGAATACCCCTTTAATAACCATTGCCCCTCTTGCAGCTGTAGTTAGCAAGAGCAATGTTTCTGGATGGAGGTACATTATTAGGTAATGGTATTAGGTAAGTAGAGCACAAAAGAGCCCGGAGTGTATGGAGCCCATACAGTAGTGCACAGAGGCTGTCGAGAATCTTAAAGGGGTACTACCGTGCTGACAACTTATCCCCTATCTAAAGGATAGAGGATAGGTTGCCTGATCGCGCGGGGTCCCGCCGCTGGGGAACCCCGCGATCTCGCATGCAACACCCCGCTCTCATCAGGCCCCGGAGCAAACATCCGCTCTGGGTCTGATGACTGCCAATCACGGGGCCAGAGTATCGTGACGTCACGGCTCTGCCCCATGGGACGTCACGCTCCGCCCCCTCAATGTAAGTCTATGGGGCAGGGGGCGAGACAGCTGTCTTGCCCCTGCCATAGACTTGCATTGAGGGGACGGAGCGTGACATCACACGGGGGCGGAGCTGTGACATCACGATCACCGGCCCCATCATCAGACCCGGAGCCTGATGAGAGCGGGGTGCTGCGTGAAAGATCGCGGGGGTCCCCAGCGGCGGGACCCCGCGCGATCAGGCAACTTATCCCCTATCCTTTAGATAGGGGATAAGTTGTCAGCACGGTAGTACCCCTTTAAAGGGGTATTCCCCTGGAAAACATTTTTTTTTTATCAACTGGTGCCAGAAAGTTAAACAGATTTTTAAATTATTTCTATTTAAAAATCTTAATCCTTCCAATACTTATCAGCTGCTGTATGCTATTTAGGAAGTTATTTTCTTTTTGAATTTCCTTTCTGTCTGACCACAGTGCTCTCTGCTGACACCTCTGTCCATTTTAAGAACTGTCCGGAGCAGGAGAGGTTTGCTATGGGGATTTGCTCCTACTCTGGACAGTTCACAAAATGGACAGAGGTGTCAGCAGAGAGCACTGTGGTCAGACAGAAAGGAAATCCAAAAAGAAAAAAAATTCCTTTGGAACATCCAGCAGATGATAAGTATTGGAAGGATTAAGATTTTTAAATAGAATTAAGTTACAAATCTGTTTAACTTCCTGGCACCAGTTGATTTAAAAAAAATGTTTTCCAGTGGAGTACCCTTTAAGAGAGCACTGTATAGTCTCTGTCGGGCTCCAGACATCTTCATGTATTGCAGTTTGTTCCTATATATGATATTAAAGGCATGCAGAGGTACACTAGAGACCATATGCACTTTTATGTTATGCCTATCATGGCTCAGTTTGAAAGCGTGGCATGTGCGTGAGCCCTTAGAGTATGTCTTAGGTTAAGTTATTCCAAGGTAATTTACACATTCCTGGAATATATTGTTAGTGGAATGTCATTTCTTGTTGATGGGGGGGGGGGGGGGGGGGTCATTTTTGCCATTGTTTCCCCTCTAACATTTAGATCAGTATTTGTATCGGGAACATGTATGGTCAATCTTGCATCATCCAACCAGTGCATTCCCTGTTTTAGAAGGGTATTATGTCATCCACAGTAGCAATATTTTCCTGGAAAAAATAAAGAAAGCAAACAAGGATACACAAATCGTGGTATACAAAAGAGATAGAATAACTGAACATTCATTGCAGTGTAAAGTAGAAAGCTTTTCTTACAGTACTAGTAGATGTCAAATTACAAAAAGAAAGAGAAAACTAACCTGAAGGTTTATCTCCATTACAGTTAAGAATATTAGGATTTGCTTGATGTACAAGGAGGAGTTTCACAATATTTGTCTGTAAGAAATACATAAAATTTGTAAATTTCCCAAATTCTATACATATATATATATATATATATATATATATATATATATATATATTTATTAATACTTTGGCCCAGATTTATCAATCGGTCTGAAGGGACAAAGACTGTCTGGTTTTCCCATAATAACCAATGACAGCACAGCTATCACTTTACTAGAGCAATTTGAGAAATGAAGCCTGAGCTCTGATTGGTTGTTATGGGCAAACCAAATGGGTATTGATATTGATATACTGTACCTGATGAATTCTTTACAATGGGCAGTGCTATGAAAGAAAAATGCATTTTCTAGAGAAGTAACCTATACATGTTCACATAATATTAATATTAATAATTCCTTTATTTTTATAGCACCCACATATTCTATGGCACTATACAGAACTTGTCATCATTCAAATTCATCCTTGTCTCCATTGGGGCTCACAGGTTTTATTGTGTGTTATTGTGTGTTTTTTACATAGTTCTGCTTTGAGGCTACCATTAAAATCAATGGGACCTTTAGGACATGACCTTGTCACTTTAGTTGCTGTTTGTACATGACCACAGCACAGCAGCTGGATGAGATTTTTGCCTGTTTGCACAAGGGCTGTTAGATTTGTCATTAGGCAATACAAATATGGTGTATAGATTTGGTGCAACCTTTTGAAGTTTATAAATGGTAAAAAAAAATTTTATTAGTTATTTTAATATAAATAATAACATGTATATTTGTAATTTACATTGGTTAACCCCTTAAGGACCCAGCCAATTTTCACTGTAGGACACGGCCATTTTTTGAACATCTGACCACTGTCACTTTAAACATTATTAACTCTGGGATGCTTTTACCTTCCATTCTGATTCCGAGATTGTTTTTTCGTGACATATTCTACTTTATGTTAGCGGTAAAATTTGCACTGGCGTGTTACGGTGAGTTTCCCGCTAGGAGTTTGCGCTGCGGTGAAAAATTTGCCGCAGCCCAAGCTTGAAGCAGGAGACTTACTTCAAGCCTGCCCGTGTGAATGTACCCTGTACGTTCACATGGAGGGGCAAACCTCCAGCTGTTTCAAAACTACAACTCCCAGCATGTACTTACAGAATGTGCATGCTGGGAGTTGTACTTTTGCAACAGCTGGAGACACACTGGTTGGAAAACCTTCAGTTAGGTTCTGTTACCTAACTCAGTATTTTCCAACCAGTGTGCCTCCAGCTGTTGCAAAACTACAACTCCCAGCATGTACTGATCGCCGAAGGGCATGCTGGGAGATGTAGTTATGCAATAGCTGGAGGTACGCAACTACAACTACCAGCATGCTGAGACAGCTGTTTGCTGTTTGGACATGCTGGGATTTGCAGTTTTGCAACATCTGGAGGGCTACAGTTTTAGAGAACACTGCAAGGTGATCTCCAAACTGTGGTCCTCCAGCTGTTGCAAAACTACAAATTCCAGCATGCCCTGACAGCAAACAGTTGTTTGGGCATGCTAGGAGTTGTAGTTTTACAAGATCTTGAGGGCTACAGTTTAGGGACCCCTATATAATGGTCTCAAACTGTAGCCCTCCAGCTATTGAAAAACTACAACTTCCAGCATGCCCAAACAGCTGTCTGGGCATGCTGGGAGTTGTAGTTTTGCAACATCTGGAGGGCTACAGTTAGAGACCACTGTATAATGATCTCAAACTGTACCCTCCAGATGTTGCTAGGCAACTCACCGGCTTCCGTCGGATCCAGCCGCACGTCATCGCCGCCCGCCGATCTCCATCGCCCACAGCCTGCGTCGCCCGCCCGGATCGGTAAGTGGATCTTCGGCACCGGTCCCCGTCCTGTCCCGCCTATTGGGGGTGGGAAGGACGAGGAAAACGAAAGGTAAACCCCCCGCCCCCGATCTGCTATTGGTGGTCGCGTCTAGACCACCAATAGCAGGGATAGGAGGGGTGGCACCCCTGCCACCTCACTCCTATGCCTTCAGGGGGATCGTGGGTGTGATGACCCACCTGGGCGTTTGCACGGGATGCCTGCTGAATGATTTCAGCAGGCATCCCGGTCCGATCCCCGGACGGTGCGCGGTGGGGGCCGGAATTCTCCATGACGTACGCGTACGTCATGGGTCCTTAAGTACCAGGGTGTCATAACGTACGCGTACGTCAAGGGTCCTTAAGGGATTAAAGGGGTACTCCGGTGAAATATTTTTTTTTTTAAATCAACTTGTGCCAGAAAGTTAAACAGATTTGTTAATTACTTCTATTAAAAAATCTTAATCCTTCCTGTACTTATTAGCTGCTGAATACTACAGTGGAAATTCTTTACCGTTTGAAACACAGAGCTGTCTGCTGACATCATGACCACAGTGCTCTCTGCTGACATCTCTGTCCATTTTAGGAACTGTCCAGAGTAAAAGGAAATCCCCATAGCAAACATATGCTGTTGTGGACAGTTCCTAAAATGGACAGAGATGTCAGCAGAGAGCACTGTGCTCATGATGTCAGCAGACAGCTCTGTGTTTCAAAAAGAAAAGAGTTTACGATGTAGTATTCAGCAGATAATAAGTACAGGAAGGATTAAGATTTTTTAATAGAAGTAATTAACAAATCTGTTTAACTTTCTGGCACCAGTTGATTTAAAAAAAAATAAAAAAGTTTTTCACCGGAGTACCCCTTTAAATACATTTATATTTTGGGGTGAAAAAATGCTTCATTCTTCCTACTACTAGGGGTCCCTCCACTGTCCAGAACACTATCTTGTCCCTGAAGCTATTGCCTGTGTATTTCTATGCCAAGACAAAATACAAGAAGTGTAGGCAGGACAACCAGGGCTCTATGCAGGCTTCTGGGTTGTCAATCAGCCTGCTGTGTGAGCTGGAGGTCTTTCACAGAGCCTCAGTGCACAGAGCAGCCAGTTGTCAGCTCTGAAAAGTAATGTAAGGACAATAAGGGAATGTAACCTCCTCCTTTGTGAACTGCATGCACTGTGAGCAACATAAGAAAGGGGATTAGGAGTCATATAGAGGATTAAACCCAGGATTTAAGTAAGTATAAGCACCAGTTAAAGAGTAAGTCTGGAACATATTTTTTTTCTATCTTGTGACTGGTACACGTTAAAGCTCTTAAGTAACAAAGAAAAATGTTAATTATATACACAGTGCCAACAACATAGTCTGTACTGATATGAAATCTGGATGGAGGAGAAGGTTTAAGTAATCTATATCATGTCACAAAGGTGTTGCTGAGCTGCAGCATACATGCCTCCTTCCTCCCCCACTCCATCATACCCTGAACAATTGTTGTAGAGAGCTCAGTAATGGAAGCCAAGCAGGAAGAGGTGAGGAAAGAAGGAGGCGCGTATGCTGCAGCATGACACCGCCTCCGTGACATTTTAGCTCATGATATAGACATGACAGATTGCCTTTAATGCATTAAATATACTATATAGAGGACATTTAAATGACATTTAAAGTTATACCGTTGGGCCCTTAGGTGTACATAGTTTCATATTTAGTTTTATTCTGTATAGTTACTATACAAAGCACATAAATGCTAAACATAGAATTTATTATATAAATGTATTACTGTATTCCATTCATGCATTATTGTCATATTACCTGTCCATATTTTGCCGCTAAATGAAGTGGAGTCCAGTACAGGTTATCTGTAGCATCTGGGTCCGCATTGTGGTCTAGTAACTGTCGAGTCACTTCCTTAAAGCCACAGGCTGAGGCAATGTGAAGCTGTAGGAAAAAAAGATGCTGTAGCTATTAGAAATTCACCATAAATTAAAAATAAACTTAAAAAACCCCAAAACAGGACATTTCTCATACATTGCAGCTCGGCATTCTTATCCCTCATAAACATCGCACAGTCTCACTATACAGCAAGTGAGGGTGCGCATTCTGCTGTTTAGAAATGCCTAGGTTGACTTTCTGAATGCTGGCCTGGCGGAGGAAGCAGCTATGGAATTCACAGAACCTAAGGCACGCTTGGTGGAAAATATTCTGTTAAAGTTGTCCAGGAACAGCTGTAAGTATGTAAGATGCCAGAACCATGACTATTTTTCAAGGGTTCATACCAACCATAGATCTATGTATTTTATTCATGTGATACATTTTGATTATATTACCCTTTGAACTAAAATAAATATACATATAATTTAGAATTGATATCTCTACACTGCACATCTGTATCATACAGTATATTATGACAATATAAGAAAAACACAAGAAGTAAAAAGAATGCAGAATTGAGTAAGATCACGAGCAAGTTAAAGGTGGGATTGTAGCAGACAGCAAATGTGACAGGAATGCCGTCCTCACACATTATAAATAGAAGATTCCTTTATTTCCTCCACAGTCTGTTTGCATAGAAAGAACAGATGCTTATCCTCCACATGGTACTTAGTTAAAATACCAATAACAGCTGTTCCTGGATCTCCACTGAAAAGTGACTATGTAGGTAGAAACATATCTGCACGTAGAATAGAAAATAATACTTCTTACCTCACAACGTGGTTAAAGGGGTACTCCGGCGCTAAGACCTCTTATCCCCTATCCAAAGGATAGGGGATAAGATGCCTGATTGCGGGGGTCCCACCGCTGGGGACCCCCTTGATTTTCCATGCCGCACCCTGTTAGAATCAGTCCTCGGAGCGTGTTCGCTCTGGGTCTGATTACTGGCGATCATGGGGACGGAGCATAGTGATGTCACAGCTCCGTCCCCGTGTGACGTCACGCTCCGCACCCTTAATGCAAGCCTATGGAGGGAGCATGACGCCACGGCTCCGCCCCTGTGTGACGTCACACTCCACCACCTCAATGCAAGCCTATGGAGGGGGCGTGCCGTCACGGCTCCGCCCCTATGTGACGTCACGCTCTGCCCCCCTCAATGCAAGCCTATGGAGGGGGCGTGACAGCTGTCATGCCCCCTCCATAGGCTTGCATTGAGGGGACGGAGCGGGACGTCACACGGGGGAGAAGCTGTGACGTCACTATGCTCTGTCCCCGTGATCGCCAGTAATCAGACCCGGAGCGAGCACGCTCCGGGGGTTGATTCTAATGGTGTGCGGCGTGGAAGATCACGGGGGTCTCCAGCAGCGAATAGGGATAGGGAATAAGATGTCTTAGCACCGGAGTACCCCTTTAAATCACACAGGTCAATCCTTTTTTGGTGATAACTTTACAGTGAAATGATGTGTAGGAGCGGAGTTTTTTCATGCATTTGCTATATAATATATTGCAGATTCTTTGAGAATCCATTTGATGACTATTAGGCTTCAGAATAAATCTTCATTTATACCAGTTACTTATAGAAATACTCACAAGTGTAACCCCATCATCATTTTTCTCATTAACACTTCCGCCGGCCGCTAGCAGCTGCTTCACATCAGATAACATCAATGTTGCTCTCTGAGTCCTTATCTGTTGCAGGGAGGTTAGGTCAACACCTACACAGGGAAACAAAAACTGATGACTTTCAAAGGCAAGGAGAATGTAAAGAACAACATTTATACAGTGACCCCTCAACTTACAATGGCCTCAACATACAATAGTTTAAACATACAATGATCTTTTCTGGACCATCGTAAGTTGAAACCAGACTCAACATACAATACTACAGACAGTCCAGATCTGTGAAACGTGTCAATGGCTGGAAGAACCAACCAATCAGAATGGGCATTCACTGGTAAAACCCCTGTATTACTGAAGTGCATGCACTGACTGATGTCTTATGTCCCCCACAGTACAGGGAGGTATTACATGTTCTGTACACTTTACCTGTACCAAGGTTACATGCTCCTTTGGACACCAGGTGAGGGCGACTCCATTACTTTTTTAGGACATTGTGTGTACTGTACAGGACCCCGAAGAAGCTCCTGTCCTCTACATAGACCAGTGTTTCCCAAGCATGGTGCCCCCCAGCTGTTGCAAAACTACAACTCCCAGCATGCCCGGACAGCCTTTGGCTGTCCGGTCATGCTGGGAGTTGTAGTTTGGCAACAGCTGGATGCTCCCTGCTTGGGAAACACTGACATAGACAGTGATTTACAGCTCCCGGCAGATATTTCCTACTTTTATATGTAAGGAATTGCTTTATCTATATTAGTTATCTACTTTTTTGTCTTTAACCTCTTAAGGAGTCCTTAAGGATGTGGGGCGTATGCATACGCCCGTGGGAATTCCGGTCCCCGCCGCTAGCTGGTTGGGGACCGGACTGGGATGCCTGCTGAAATCATTCAGTAAGCATCCCGGCACATCACCCAGGGGGGTCCTGAGACCCCCCCATGTCGGCGATTGCAGAAAATCGCATGTCAATTCAGACATGCGATTTTCTGCTATTCTGGGCTGATCGGATCTCTGGTCACCCGATCACCCGGAAAATAGGGATGATCGAAGCTGTCAGTGACAGCCCCGATCATCCTGAGGGCTAGGAGCGAGGTCGCAGTGCTGCGATCTCCTCCTATCCCCTGCCATTGGTCAGAACTGATCTGACCAATGGCAGCGGAGGACAGTGGGTTGCCATGGCAGCCTCCCGTTCTGCCCACTCCTGGATGTCGTGGGGAATGTGGGGAGAAGATGGAGGCCGGTACCTGGAGGAGAAGATGCCTGGGGACCCCTGATCGTCGCTGGAGACAGGCATAGGTAGGGAAACAATGGTGGGGGGGGGGGGCATGCTGGGAGTTGTAGTTTTGCAACACCTGGAGGGTCACAGTTTGGTGACCACTGTTACAGTGGTGCCAAAATGGTAGCCCTCAAGATGTTGCCAAACTACAACTCTCAGCATGCCTAGACTGCCCAGGCATGCTGGGAGTTGTAGTTCTGTAACATCTGTCCCTTCAGATTTTGCAATTTTCATGACATTTTTGAAAATTGCTGCTCTACTTTGAAGCCCTCTAATTTTTTCAAAAAGCAAAAATATGTCCATTTTATGATGCCAACATAAAGTAGACATATTGTATTTGTGAATAAAAATAAAATTTATTTGTAATATCCATTTTCCCTACAAGTAGAGAGCTTCAAATTTAGAAAAATGCTAAATTTTCAAAATTTTCATAAAATTTGGGGATTTTTCACCAAAAAAGGATGCAAGTAACGCCGAAAATTTACCACCAAAATAAAGTAGAATATGTCACGAAAAAACAATCTCAGAATCAGAATATTCGGTAAAAGCGTTTTCGAGTTATTAATTCGTAAAGCGACGGTGGTCAGAATTGCAAAAAAGGGCTGCGTCCTTAAGGGGTTAATTCTCACTTTTTCCTATTTTTGGATGACATTTTGGTACCTTTAGAATCAATTACCAGGTTTCCATAGAGTTCTGGTCTGAACATACAATGGTCGTCCCAGAACCAATATTGTAACTTGAGGGACCACTGTACTGTGTGTGCTGTGCTGTATTTGTCCTTTCACCTATTAGACTTTATGATCTTTTTAAAATGCACAAGTGTTCTGCCTAAATGGGCACTGTCATTAAAATTATTTTTTTGCATATGATACAGCAGGTAACATAAATACGATTTGTAATTTACTATCTGTAAAAAAAAAAAAAAAATGATGTCACTTTCATGGCCTTATAAATCTGGCCATTATGAGTCTCCCTTCTGGTCCAGACTGCATTCTGTCTGCTCAAAAACACAGACTTTGGTCTCCTGCTGGACTGCCAGGAGACCAAACTCAGGAAGTGTGGTCAGGCCATAGGCAGTGAATAGCACTCACTGTTTCATACACAGGCAGAGATCAAGTGCTATTCACTGCCTATGGCCAGACTGCACTTCCTGAGTTTGGTCTCCTACCAGTCCAGCAGGAGACCAAAGTCTGTGTTTTTGAGAAGACAGAATGCAGTTTAGACCAAAAGGGAGACCCCTAGTGGCCAGATTTATAAGGCCATGAAAGTGGTATGATTAAAAAGTATCAACTATCGAGGACACACGGTTTTTTAGTACTCCTACTGTCTCTGGTCCGTTTGCAATGGTTAAATTCTATAAAACACCACCTTATCAACGCCATAGATGGGGAAGTCCCAAGTCATGTCCTATAGGTATCTCTTGAACAATGGAGCACACAGTTTTTCTTCCTTTGTTATAAAAATTGATACAGGTAGCATAAAAAGTATTGAGCACTTACCATGAGATTGTAAAGAACAGGCCAGTGAAAAGTATTATTTCTAACTTACTGAAGGCCCAACCAAATATTTAGAACTTGCTTAAAGAGGTACTCCGGTGGAAAACTTTTTTTTATGAACTGGTCACCAGAAAGTTAATCAGATGTGTAAATTACTTCTCTTTAAAAATGTTAATCCTACCTGTACTTATCAGCTGCTGTATGCTCCACAGCACGTTGTATAGTTATTTTCTGTCTGACCACAGTGCTCTCTGCTGACATCTCTGTCCATGTTAGGAACTGTCCAGAGAAGGAACAAATCCCCATAGCAAACCTATCCTGCTCTGGACAGTTCCGGACATGGACAGAGGTGTCAGCAGAGAGCACTGTGTTCAGACAGAAAAAAAATTCAAAAAGAAAAGAACTTCCTGTGGAGCATACAGCAGCTGATAAGTACTGGAAGGATTAAGATTTTTAAATAGAAGTAATTTACAAATTTGTTTACCTTTCTGCCACCAGTTGATTAAAAAAAATAATGTTTTCCACCGGAGTACTCCTTTAAGTATCCCATGTAAAACCTAAACTCTGGCACAGAATATATACTGGCCCCAGAATAAATAAGATCCATCTAGTAATTTTTTCAGATTTTTACAGTGAAATTTGTAATTTTCATCTCTAATTCATCTCCATGTTGTCTGGAATATACAAAGGCCTTCAAGCTACTGTCAGATTTGATGAATTGCTTCTGTTCTTTCGAGGCATTTTCTGCCGGCTCTAGGACCTTGACTGCTTGAGCAGTCATGGTTTAGGATTGTGAGCGTGTAAACTGTGGAGAATCAGGAATATCTGTAAAATGGCCTCTAACAGTGCTCCAAGGAATGCAGCCACAGATTGTTTTAGAATATAAATGGGTTTTTGACACTGTGTCCTTTAACCATTTCATAGAAATGCAGCACGTAATACTAAATAATACTGCAAAGATAAATAGATAATAAGATAACATGTAAATACACAATAAAGATTGTATAATAAAATGTTATTACGGTAGTGTTTGCCTAGTAAGTAAATGTGTTATATTTACTATAATAAGAAGCAATGTATCATAATAAATGTAGAGCTTAAGCCACCACTGCATAACCAGTTAGTGTGATCATGACCATTTAATGAGATATTCCGCCATTTCATTACCGCGCTATAATCATTACCTTAAAGGCCACTGTGCATGTATGCATATAATAGGCATTAAACTGCACGCGGCTCGGCAAGGAGTAATACGCTCACATTTCTATTATAATGAAGCCATTAATGAACAATGATTAATTACCTCTCAGCTTTACAGATAAACAGTTATTTTCCTAGAATTACTTGGAATTACTAGGCTTAGAAATAAACTGAGGCAAATGATACAGTGGTTTATGTATCCCAGCTAGAATATATAGAAAATGCAACAAAGGAAGGGCAAAAAGACAGGGACAAAAGAAAAGGAAAGAATATAACAAAAAAGAAGGTTGGTTCCTTATTAGCACATTTTTTATTCTTACCATTTTCTTCTAAATAAGTTAAAAGAATTGAGTTGGATTCTGTTCCTTCACTAGCATAGTCTAGAGGAATATTGCCATTCACATCTTGCAAGACAACATTTGCACCAGACTAAGAGGAAGAAAGAAAAAGTCTAAAATTAGTTAAGTGCAGTAAGCTTATATCGTTATACAGTAGGTAAGAAATGAAGAAAGCCGCACTCACTCTTCAGTTTATGTTCATATGTGAAAGGATCTTTTATTTCATGTTAAATCCATGGGAAAAAGGCAGAATATGGATGTGTCCAGAGGCTGAATAAGTGACGTTTCACATGAATTTGCTTTCTCAAGCTGATCCCAGGTGAACCAACAAGGTTCAGCTAGTGAGAGAACATCCGGGGGAAATGTCGCGGATTCAGCCTCTGGCCACATCCATATTCTGCCTTTTTCCCGTGGATTTGACATGAAATAAAAGATCCTTTCACATATGAACATAAACTGAAGGGTGAGTGCGGCTTTCTTCATTTCTTACCTAAAAAGTACATATATTTTACAAAATGCATCCATTAAAAAAAATGACAAAAAAATGATTGAAATTGCACAAAATTGCTGAAGTTGTGCACCTGACAAGTTTAGGTTGATGAACTTTTCTAGGCATGTTAGACACTTCTTCATGGCATAAACTCATGGTTACTGTACATTCACATTAACTTAGAAAGTTTTCAAAAATAAAAGTTGCTAAAAAAGGGTGTATGTAATGCAGAGTAAATTTGGTACATGGGGAGATCTTCAAAAACTGTCTAGTTCATTGACAGTGTAAGCCAAAGGTTATTCAAAAGGAATGGCAAATAGAAAGGACTTATATTTTTCCTTCCTCATAGGTCCACTTCTTGATTTGACTCAAAAACTGTCTAGTTTTTTGCTACAACAGATTTGTAACAGTATTTGAAAATTTGCCACATATTTAGACTGTCAGATCTTAGTTTGCACTATGTATTAGAGCACCTAGTTTTAAGGTAAAAATATACGCCAAAAAGTGGACTAGTTTTAAGGCAAAATGTGCACCAAAAAGTAACGTTTTTTTTATGCATTTAAGCCACGACCCTTTTGCAAATTGTTGCCACTCTCACTTTTGCTAGCGCAGCCACATCTTCCCTTAGCACATGGGGCAAAAAAGTGTCTGAACGCATTAAAAATGTGGTGAAATGTTTACCTAAATGGTGCCCACGCAGTTAATAGGATTACTGAAAGGTCCTAAATTTATTGAACCCTGTGTAACACTTTTCCAAAGCAAAAGATTACTTGCTTTGTGTTTAATACTCTTTTAATTAGAGAATTAAAAAGGAAATGGTCAGGACACCAACAGAGACAAGGACACAAACAGTCAGTATAGCAAAACAGCAAAAGCAATAAGACAGTAACCTGGCAAATCATGAGGGGGTAGGGACACTAAAAGTAGCTATTTTATACGCATACCGAATATTTCACTTCTATTCCTGCAGGTAGCAGCCGGTTCGGTTCATGCCTCTCTTTAACAAAGGTACACTAAAAGTAGTAACAAGGTCCAGAAGAAATAAGGAGTATACTGTACCAAAGAACAATAGTTATCATTTCACAGTCAGTATGATTTGCACTTTTCATTATCAGTATTAATATTTAGTAAATGTTGCATATATGAAGTTATCAGGAGAAAACATTTCATCCATTAGTATCATCAAGTAAAGAAGAATCTTATTAAAAGGCCAGTTAGAAGGAGATATGAAGATTAAGGTAAACATTCTATTTGGGTTAATATGAGTAAGCCTAAGTAAGAAAGTCAAACCATAGAGGGGGAGGTCTGATGATGAGAGGTTTAGAGACATGAGGGGAGACCATCTGACTGGACCATCTGACAGAGTAGATGTCGTCCAGAAAAAAGAGCGGAAGCAGAAGTCTTAAGCATCACATTATAAACATGCAAGACATTAGAGCTCTGGAGTAATAGGATAACCAGGAAAATTTGGCCTGTGGGGACTGGGCATCACCCAAGATGAAATCCAAAAGAGCACACCAGACAGGGAGTTCGATGTGTAAGTATTTTAAGTCTAAAAGAAATTGGAGTAGGTCAGATGAAGATTTAAGCCCATCTCTATGGGGGAGATTTATCAAAACCTGTGCAGAGTAAATGTTGCCCAGTTGCCCACAGCAACCAATCAGATCTCTTCTTTCATTTTTTAAAGGGCCTGTGGAAAATTAACCCCTTAAGGACTCAGGGTTTTTCCGTTTTTGCACTTTCGTTTTTTCCTCCTTACCTTTTAAAAATCATAACCCTTTCAATTTTCCACCTAAAAATCCATATTATGGCTTATTTTTTGCGTCGCCAATTCTACTTTGCAGTGACATTAGTCATTTTACCCAAAAATTCACAGCGAAACGGAAAAAAAAATCATTGTGCGACAAAATCGAAAAAAAAAACACCATTTTGTAACTTTTGGGGGCTTCCGTTTCTACGCAGTGCATATTTCGGTAAAAATTACACCTTATCATTATTCTGTAGGTCCATACGGTTAAAATGATAACCTACTTATATAGGTTTGATTTTGTCGCACTTCTGGAAAAAATCATAACTACATGCAGGAAAATTTATACGTTTAAAAATGTCATCTTCTGACCCCTATAACTTTTTTATTTTTCCACGTACGTCGGCGTTATGAGGACTCATTTTTTGCGCCGTGATCTGAAGTTTTTATTGGTATGATTTTTGTTTTGATCTGACTTTTTGATCACTTTTTATTCATTTTTTAATGTTATAAAAAGTTACCAAAATACGCTTTTTTGGACTTTGGAATTTTTTTGCGCGTACGCCATTGACCGTACGGCTTAATTAATGATATATTTTCATAGTTAGGACATTTACGCACGCGGCGATACCACATATGTTTATTTTTGTTTTTTTTTACACTGTTTTATTTTTTTTCTGGGAAAAGGGGGGTGATTCAAACTTTTATTAGGGAAGGGGTTAAATGACCTTTATTAACACTTTTTTTTTACTTTTTTTTTGCAGTGTTATAGGTCCCATAGGGACCTATAACACTGCACACACTGATCTCTTATCCTGATCACAGGCGTGTATTAACACGCCTGTGATCAGCATTATCGGCGCTTGACTGCTCCTGCCTGGATCTCAGGCACGGAGCAGTCATTCGTCGATCGGACACCGAGGAGGCAGGTAAGAGCCCTCCCAGTGTCCGATCAGCTGTTCGGGACGCCGCGATTTCACCGCGGCGGTCCCGAACAGCCCGACTGAGCAGCCGGGATACTTTCAGTTTCACTTTAGAAGCGGCGGCCAGCTTTGACCGCCGCTTCTAAAGGGTTAATACCGCACATCGCCGCGATCGGCGATGTGTGGTATTAGCCGCGGGTCCCGGCCGTTGATTAGCGCCGGGACACACGCGATATGATGCGGGATCGCGGCGCGATCCCGCTTCATATCGCGGGAGCCGGTGCAGGACGTAAATATACGTCCTGCATCATTAAGGGGTTAAAGAAGCGATCTGATTGGTTGCTATGGGCAACTGGGCAACTTTTCTTTGCACAGGTTTTGATAAATATCCCCCTATGTGAACATTTAAGCCATAAAAGATGCTATCTGGAGGAGATGTGTTGGTTGGTCTAATAGAGGGTTTTTAGAGCAGCTCTCTTTTCTATTGTTCATTTTGTAAAATCTGGTAGGATCAGTGGTTCTGCTGTGATTAAGAATAGACAGAGCAATATCCTGCACTAAGTCTTGTCAGTCTGCTTATGGGCTGATATTGCTGAAACATTGGTTATCCTGTTGACTTTGGTGAGCAGGATGAGCTTGTTCTCCTAACCAAATGTAGCGTGCGATATTGGGACCAGCTATAGTAAGAATGAATTGTACTAAGGAAGAGGGGCATACCTAAAGTATTCGACAACCATAGTTACATAGTTACATAGTTAGTACGGTCGAAAAAAGACATATGTCCATCAAGTTCAACCAGGGAATTAAGGGGTAGGGGTGTGGCGCGATATTGGGGAAGGGATGAGATTTTATATTTCTTCATAAGCATTAATCTTATTTTGTTCCATGACACATCTAATATTTGGTAGCCACAACCCCCTCCCTCCCACACACACACATGCACCTTAAAGCAGACGTCACTTAGGCAGGGACTGTGCACACGAGCTATACAATGGAGGCATGCAGCAAGCAGTCGCTGCATGCTTTTAACTCAGTTTTATTGTAAATCATTATAGATAAGTGCAGGGGCATAACTAGAGTCCCATGGGCTCCAGGGTGAAATTCTGGACCATGGACTCCTTTATGCACTTATGTAACATTCAGGCCACCTCTGTAGCCTCATATAGTAGTAGACCTCTATACTGCCCCCATATAGAAGCAGGCCCCAACAGTGCTCCCATATAATAGTAGCGCATCCATACTGTCCCATATTCTATTAGTTCCCCAATACTACCCCCATATAGTAATAGGCCTCTCCCCTATACCATCCCTATATTGTATTAGGCCCATCACATTGCCCCCATATTTGTATAAGGCCCCTAATCTGCATAAACAGCTTTTTCCCACATGCCATAACAGAGCATATGAAGTCTTGTGACATGAAGAACTACTGGATACACGATAATATACAGAAAGAAAAGTAAACAAAGTAACCTGTTCCTAAATGCCATGTATCCACTGATATTATTTGATTATTGGAATCCTTTACTTTATAGGTGTTTTTATAATAGAAACAAGAGGTGTGTCTGTAAAAAGTATAGTTACATTTTTTGCAGATGAATCTGACTTTTATACAGTAGTATTATTTGAGTCTAAGCATTTTCATAATTTGAAGTGCAATTTAGCACTAGAAATACCCTGCATAATGGAATGAATTATCTTGTCCTTGTTAATTTGTATTCGTCATTAAAATACACTGTATATACAATACTTCTGACATTACCGCACTATAAAAATAATTGCCTACATTGATGTTGCCGGTGGTATGCCATATAATTGAACTTTTAATCATGGCATGTGTCTAAAGGGAAGCTGCTCCGGAGCAATAACTTAGCAGCTCATTAACTGAAACTTTGCCACCAACTGAGCCAAATAAATACACACAAATGCTCTCAATTCATTGCACTGCCCTTTAGATGCCTATTCCATGAAGTTAGGCAATAGCAGTAAGTTGTTTAGTGATAAAGTAATACCATTTGTTATTCAGGATGCTGGGGTTTTTATACTAAGTTGCAGGGATCAGATATATAAATTTTGAATAAATGTATCCAATTCCCAAATCACTCATGTAACATAGTTCATAAGGTTGAAAAAAAGACCAAAGTCCATCAAGTTCAACCTATATCCCTAATGAGACCCTACTGAGTTGATCCAGAGGAAGGCAAAAAACCCTCATACTAGAGGTAAAAATTCCTTCCCGACTCCAATATGGCATCAGAATAGATCCCTGGATCAACGTTCTGTCCCTATAGATCTAAAATCCATAACCTGTAATGTTTTCACTCTCCAAAAATGCATCCAGACCCCTTTTGAAATCTTTCACAGAGTTCCCCATGACCACCACCTCAGGTGTGCTGTGCAGTTCCCATGGGGATATTCTCCCATCATGCACAGCTCCCGGGACGTGACATCATCATTGAGCAGTTAGACAGAAAACTTCAGAAGCTAATAACTATTGGAAGGATTAAGATTTTTTAATGGAAGTAATTTACAAATCTGTTTAACTTTCCGGAGCCAGTTGATATATATATATATATATATATATATATATAAGGTTTTGCCTGGAATACCCCTGATACAATGGTGTTTGCTACTTACAACCAAAAATGGGGTTGTACCAACAGAGACTGAAAGAGCGCTGTGGCCGTAGAGGAGCCAGAACTATGAGATTCATACCTGGGCTGTGAAGATAGAGTGCACCATGCAATTCCTAATAGTAACAGCAAAGGAGCAGCAATGAAGACTGCTGGGGAGTGCAGCAGGATAGACAGCTAGGCCCAAAGACTCCTGGTGCAGTAGTGAACCATCAGTATCATCAATACCACCCATAACATCAGTAACATCAGAGACATCCATGTGAGTAGTGCTGGTAAAGCGACTGAATGGAGAATTTTACACCCTGAAGCTGGGCTTATTCCCAGAGCCTGCAACTGCTATGATAAAGACCACTTCATCAATTTCTGTGCACCTATAGTAAAAGTACCACAACCACCAAACTGTCATTGCTGTGATCTTATCAGTAAAGCAGTGACCCACTAGGTCCCTCTCAGCAACAGCAGACAACATTAGTTAACCATTGTGCCATCTTTGCTTTTACATGATTAGTTCAAGGATTATTATTTTTTTTATGATGTTGGATGACAATTGGTAGGCAATTGGTGTATGTATATATATACACAGTCCTCCTCATTCATATGTCCAAAAGCTTAAAACGAAAAAACAGTCATGAAACCTGCTCTGCACATAACTTCTTTAAAACCTACAGTACGGTTTTTACATGAAGTAAGTGACTACATATCCACAAATTAACATACACATCAAATACATGAGTTTTACATTTTTCGGTACATAACTTAATGGGGTATTCCAGGAATTGTTTTCATTTGACTATGCTACAGGGGCTTTAAAGTTAGTGTACTTCATAATATAGTGTCTGTACCTGTGTGTGACGGTTTTCTCACAATTCTTCTGTGATTTTCACCCCAATATTTATTTTTAACAGCATACAAAATGACTGTTGTCTCAGATTTTTCCCAGGTTGCAATGCGGCAGAGACCTGACTCACTAGTCAGCTGATGAGAGGGAGCCTGTCTGCTTCAATGGGTGGAGGGATCGCTTGGTGGGAGAGAGATCAATCTGCAACTAATGTGACAGCTGCAGGCACCCTGATTGAAACCACAGGTCTTTTGAATGGATGCAGGTCATTTATGTTTCAATGGGTGGGGTCACTAATGTGTGGGGAGGGAGGGAAATGGAATTATGGGATTTTTTAGGCAAAAGAAGAAAACTCAAACAGGAAATACCAGTTCACAAAAAGCTAGCCACAGTGTTATAGTAATCTCTCAACATAGCCATTTAGCCCCAAGACAAGCACAGATCCTTCCTACGCATGTCCAATACTGCCTGCCAGGTACGTACTAAAATCACCTTATGTTTGGATAACCCCTTTAAAGAGTACCTGTCATCAAACCATATTTTCTAAACTAACTTAGATTATATTTCCTAACTACTCCTAAGGCTAGGTTCAGACTATGGAATTTCCGACAGAAATTCCGTTTTTAAATGTCCGTTCGAAATTCCGCTTGCTAAAAAGTACATGCGAGTCAATGGGATTTTCGTGCACCTGTTCATACTTCGGATTTTTTCACTCGGAATTTGAGTGCCTTATTTCCGCTAGAAAATTTCCGCATGAAGAAAGGAGGTGCTCTTTCTTCAGACGGATTTCTGCCGCAGAATCCCATTGACTTCAATGGGACTCTCTATTCCCGGCGGATTTTTTTTCGAATGCGGAACGTCGCCAGATTGCAAGCGGATTACATGTGAAAAATCCGTACAGATTTGAGTCAGAAATTTAAATATGATCAGTCCACTGGTTCTTGGACTAGCCCACATTCTTCCTTTTAAATACACCCCTTATCCAGTTTGCAATCTTCATTTTCCTTTTTGGTCAAGGAGTTGTGCTTTTTCTTGTGGCTTGGTGTTTGGCTTCCTTTCAGCTTTTTCTCTACACTAATTTAATATAATGTCGGATCTGACTTCTCCTGCAATCATTCCTGCCGAGGTGGTCCAAAAGGGGCTGAACTTGGCTCTCAGTGCACTCCTATTGTTTTTGGCGTCGAATTTAAGAGAAAATTTAAGGCAGATTTGGTGGCGTCATTTCCGTTCGGAATATTGGTGGATTACTCGCGGAAATGACAAAATTACGCATGAAACTGAAAAACGCCTTTGGAGGCGGAAAATAGTAGCGGAAAATTTTGCAGGCAGACAGTCGGAAATTCTGTAGTCTGAACCTAGCCTAACACCACTCCTGTCTTTAAAAAAAATGTCAGAGCTTTAAAAAGCTGTGTATCATACCTTTCCCCCTGCTCACATTGTGTGAGCTCCTGGCAGGAGAAAGTGGGTGTTCCCCAGCAGACGCAACATCTTGAAAGTTTAGTTTGGTGACAGGTACTCTTTAAGGGCTCTAGCTGCAGGGGTTGTAGAGATAACAGTTGCACCTGGGCCCTGGTGTGGGGGCCCAAAGGCTTTTCACCATATAGATAAACACCAATGATATAAATGGCACAGGGAAGATAAAAAAACTCTATTACAGATATTTTACTGGAGTACAGGAGCCTTCAGTTATGTCTCTGCACTTAGTATTTTCATTTGACGCATGACGATAATCTTTGCTTAGCCTCCTGGTCACTGGCAAAGAACAATTTAATCATCTATTTAAAAAAAAAAATGTCTATAAAATTTTATATTTCAGCCAAAAAATAGTAGCTGCATTACCCAAGGCGAAAAATGTTCCAGTAAATAAAGTAGGTTAAATCTTGATAGCTTTGATTTATTTCATTACTTATTACAATTAGAATATTGTAGATGACCTCAATACAGTGCTTAGTAGGATGCCATATTCAGTCATTAACAAAGTCATATTAGAATTAAATGAAATAAAAGATAAAATATGATTTCGAAGCTATGAGCTGAAAAGAAAAAGAAAGAAAAGTAAAAAAAAAGTAGAAAAAGTGTTTATAGACTAAGAAAATTATCATATTTAGACACTTGGACACACAATTATTGACTGGTGGCAAATACTATTTTAGAGATTATTTCACTGTTGATGGGTTTATAAATCTCAGTCAAAACATTTCATAATAGATAAAATTTTTAGGATAAACTGGCAGGTCATCTAAGTCATACTTTTTGACAGCAACACAGTATGAAGTAAAAGATCCAAGTATAAGAAAATTCAGGAGGCACTCACCCGGAACTATGTGACAACATCTCTTCATTTTTTATGTATAAAACATCAAGAACTGCAGGGAGCAGTGCGGGCACCAAACGGACACAGGAGGTGAGGTTACAGCTGTTTTGCACCTTGCACGGCGCTTCGTCAGACCACACCTACTCTCTCACACCCAGGTAAGTTAATACTGCTCACTTTGTGATGTAAGAGAGGAAATGTTCACAAAAAAGTGTACACAATACAAGAAAAAAATTTGAATATTCTTTACTTATATTGTGCAAACTGAATAAAAAAACACAGGTCAAGTCTGTCATTTAATCTCAAAATCCATTGGACATTAGTTAAAAAGATCCATTTAGCCTCTTAATGTAGGAGAGCCTTATGTCTTACATGCCATGCCAGGTTTTAATGGAATAGATACTGTATGTTCTCTGATATGAATATTCAGAGAAAAGCCAATACACATGATTTAACATCTGTGATAAATTCAGTCGATGGCATAGATATGGTAATTCTTCCAAAAACACACAAAATCTTTTACCTTTATTGTGATACTAACTAGACATCAACTACTAATGGGCATCAACCATAGTTTCGACGCCTGTGGTTGCCAACAGAGATCAACTGGCTCCAGAAAGTTAAACAGATTTGTAAATTACTTCTATTAAAAAATCTTAATCCTTTCAGTACATATGAGCTTCTGAAGTTAAGGTTGTTCTTTTCTGTCTAAGTCCTCTCTGATGACACCTGTCTCGGGAAACGCCCAGTTTAGAAGAGGTTTGCTACGGGGATTTGCTTCTAAACTGGGCGTTTCCCGAGGTGTCATCAGAGAGGACTTAGGCAGAAAAGAACAACCTTAACTTCAGAAGCTCATAAGTACTGAAAGGATTAAGATTTTTTAATAGAAGTAATTTACAAATCTGGGAAATGTAGATATGTGTAGCTCAACCACAAAAAAAAAAAAAATAAAAATGAGCGAGGTTAACTAAAAGCTCTCCCCCACAGAGAGATACAAAAAAATGATAAAAATAGAATATTAGTCCTCAGCTCAATATCAGAAAAATGATTAATGGGGGTGCGGTGAGTGGCACAATCGTGCCAGTGACTTTATTTCTATTTGCAGGCCATTTGGCTGTGGAGTGGAGAAACCGGCAACAGCGATTCAATTTCAATACCCACTATACAAACAATTCATATGTTATAATCATATACCCATCCTACAGGCCATAATTCCATCATCTATAGGACTGTCACTTTTCATCTACAGGACTTGTTGCATTTTTTATTATTATTATTTTTTATCTAGCCATTTTCTTTCCAGGAGGAACGTTTTATATTTATTTTTATTTTTATTTTTGTGCACACTGAATTTACTACCATTCTGATCAGAATAACACTGTATGACACATCATCATCCAGTGTATCATTATACGGCTGTTAGCCATAATAGATACACTCGCTCTGTAGTGTAACAACTTGTTGCATTTTATATTTATTACTTTTTAACTAATTGTGCGCCACCGTAGGGCCCTGCGGGAACGCATTATTTAATATCCATTAAATACCATTTATACATTAATTGTGTTTTTTCTCTATTATTAATTTACAAATCTGTTTAACTTTCTGGAGCCAGTTGATATATATAAAAAAAGTTTTTTCCTGGATAACCCCTTTAAATGTGACTAGTGGTCTATTGCCTGTATACTCTGCAAGGTCTGGGTAGTTTTGGAGGAGAAACCAATTATCCCTTATGACTTTTTTTTTTTTTTTTAACTTAGTAGCTACTAAACTGCATTGGAATAAAAAGGAAAAATGATTGTTAGACTTATAATCATTTTTCAATTTAATTTTTCCTTTTTTTCCAGAAGGAGATCTGAGCATCTCTGCATAGACAATTTCAGGTTGTTTTTTTCCAACAGAGAAGCTGGATAGGGATTTCCGATAACCCCTACTAACTAAAGCACCATTTTCTAACTTCACAAGCACGTCAAGAAACTTGAGCTCCCTTACACCAATCTTTCAAGTGACCTTAATGTTCTTATCTTTGGACAAGTTCAGGGAGGAAATTAGGTCCGCATAGGCGACTCCATGTCCATCCACACAATGAACAGGTTATCCACAAAGCTCGGATAATACAATATGAACTTTAGAAACCATTTTTTTCAGAGAAAATAAATCTGTTCTCATACATGTCATGGGTGTACCCATGGATCAAATAATCCTGTATGGATCCCAGGACAATAATTTATTACCAATAACCCTTTGGAAGGATAACCTCCCTCAGAGAATAGTACCCTATCGGTAAGGCTCCACTGAAATCAATTTTTATTGGTATGCTCTAAAAACTAATATTTATAGTGAAAGAAACAAATAGTGAATTAAAATGATCAGAAATCCTTATGTGGTTAATTATTGGATGTTAGCTGTAATCAATATTGGTGTTGAAGTGCTGATCTCTTCTATTAGTGCCCTATGTTGTATCAATAGGGGTCTCTACCACCCTCCTTTCCAGGGCCCACTATGCGGTATTATGGTATACATACACACAGGGGATTCTACTAACCTCCTTATGAGACACCCTCCACATTTAGGATTCTCTGTGCTATCAGTATTTTATAGCTGCTGTATTTTGCCACAAAGAAGGGGTGTTTAATACTTATAGGGGATCTCACTGCCTCCTTTTGATGGCACCAAATGTCACCTATATACATAAACACTATAGGGGGTCTCTCACACCCTCCTAAATAAATACAGTGCTATGTAAACTATAGGGGGTCCTACACTACCTCCCTGTTATTATGTGCCTCTTTAACCCCTTAAGGACCCATGAGGTATGCATACGTCTCCGCACCCTGGGCTTTAAGGACCCATGACGTATGAGTACGTCATGGCGTTTTCCGGCCCCTGCCGCGCGCCGGGCAGAGATTGGAAGCGGATGCCTGCTGAAATGCTTCAGCAGGCATCCAGGGCAGGCATCCAGGGCAAACGTCGCGAGGGATACCGGGCTCATCGGGTCTCTGGGACCGACCGCCCGGTAATTTTGCATGATCCCGGCTGTCACAGACAGCCAGGATCATGCCGAAGTATAGGAGCGAGGTGGCAAGCCTGCCACCTCCTCCTATCCCGTGCGATTCCTCGGTTAGTTAACCGACCAATCGCAGGGGGGGGGGCGGTTACTTCCCCCGCCCCCTGCCCGGCCCCTGGAAGTCCGGAGAGAACGGCAGGAAGACCGGAGGACGCGGCGGGGGACGGGGGAGTGCTGGGGACCGGCCCCGGTACTTACCTCGTCCCTGAAGACCCGGATCCCGGCGGTGGAGACGGCGGCAGCGGCGACAGGTGAGTGGATCTTCGGCGGCGGCGCGGGACTTTTGCAGCAGTCCAGACCGCCGTAAAGCGATCTGGACTGCTCCATCTGGTCCCCTTACACTACAACTCCCAGCATGCCCAGACAGCCCTTGGCGTCCGGGCATGCTGGAAGTTGCAGTTTTGCAACATCTGGAGGTCCGCAGTTTTGGGACCACTGTGCCCTTCCAGATGTTGCAAAACTACACATCCTCAGCATGCCCTTACTGTCCAGGCATGCTGGGAGTTGTAGTTCTGTAACATCTGGCCCTTCAGATGTTGCAGAACTACAACTCCCAGCATGCCTGGATAGTTTTGGCATACTGGGAGTTGTAGTTTTGCAACATCTGGAAGGGCACAGATTGGGAACCACTGTATTAGTGGTCTGCAAACTGTAGATCTCCAGATGTTGCAAAACTACAACTCCAAGCATGCTGGGAGTTGTAGTTTGGCAACATCTGGCTCTAAAGATGTTGCCGAACTACTACTTCCAGCATGCTTGAGAATGTTTGGGAGTAGTCCGGACGAAGGTCAGCGTGCCGAAATGCGCGTTGGAGTGGCAGCACCCCGCTCCCTGCAGTTCTCCAGTGATTCCATATTTGTTGTGGGTATCTTGCACAGCATAACCTTCATCATTATATACTTTCAATCTGGTGTATAGGTTGTCTGTACACCTTAATATACAGCACCTTATTGACTTGCACTTTTGCACCTTTTTATACTGTTTGTATACATGTTACTATTACTCAGAATGGTGCCTGTATTTATATGTACTGTTTGATTACGGATATATGTGCAATACCCCCATACTACCATCTTTCCTGCAGGGTATCCGGTGGTGCCGTGTTTTGTAATGCATGGTCTTCCTCTTTACGTGTGTATCTAATTTTAGTGTATACCAATAAAATGTGTTTTTATTTTTTCATCAAAGTGACTCTTTTTGGGGCTTTCTTGCTTTCTTCTTGTTAAATAAAAAATTTTGTACAGCCCACTGTTCCAAAGATCTGACAGACAACAGTGGGGGTTAAATGCTCACTGTACCCCTTGTTACGTTCTTCAAGGGGTCTAGTTTCCAAAATGGTATGCCATGTGGGGGTTATTTTGCTTTCCTGGCATCATAGGTGCTTCCTAAATGCGACATGCCCCCCAAGCAAAATTTGCTCTCAAAAAGCCAAATATGACTCCTTCTCTTCTGAGCATTGTAGTTCGCCCGTAGTGCACTTCAGGTCAACTTATGGGGTACCTCCATATTCAGAAGAGATGGGGTTACAAATTTTGGGGGGTATTTTCTGCTATTAACCCTTGCAAAATTTTGGGGGGAAACACACATTTTAGTGAATTTATTTTTTTTTTTTTACGTATGCAAAAGTCGTGAAACCCCTGTGGGGTATTAAGGCTCACTTTATTCCTTGTTACGTTCCTCAAGGGGTCTAGTTTCCAAAATGGTATGCCATGTGGTTTTTTTTTCTGCTGTCCTTGCACCATAGGGGCTTCCTAAATGCGACATGCCCCCGAGCAAAATTTGCTCTCAAAAAGCCAAAATATGACTCCTTCTCTTCTGAGCATTGTAGTTCGCCTGTAGAGCACTTCAGGTCAACTTATGGGGTACCTTCATACTCAGAAGAGATGGGGTTACAAATTCTGGGGAGTATTTTCTATTTACCAGTGGGGGGTAAATGCTCACTGTACCCTTTGTTACGTTCTTCAAGGGGTCTAGTTTCCAAAATGGTATGCCATGTGGGGGTTATTTTGCTTTCCTGGCATCATAGGTGCTTCCTAAATGCGACATACCCCCCGAGCAAAATTTGCTCTCAAAAAGCCAAACATGACTCCTTCTCTTCTGAGCATTGTAGTTCGCCCGTAGTGCACTTCAGGTCAACTTATGGGGTACCTCCATACTCAGAAGAGATGGGGTTACAAATTTTGGGGGGTATTTTCTGCTATTAACCCTTGCAGAAATGGGAAATTTGGGGGGAAACAAGCATTTTAGTGAAATTTTTAATTTTTTTACATATGCAAAAGTCGTGAAGCACCTGTGGGGTATTAAGTCTCACTTTATTCCTTGTTACATTCCTCAAGGGGTCTAGTTTCCAAAATGGTATGCCATGTGTTTTTTTTTTTTTTTGCTGTTCTAGCACCATAGGGGCTTCCTAAATGCAACATGCCCCCCAAAAACCATTTCAGAAAAACGTACTCTCCAAAATCCCCTTGTCGCTCCTTCCCTTCTGAGCCCTCTACTGCGCCTGCCGAACACTTTACATAGACATATGAGGTATGTTCTTACTCAAGAGAAATTGGTTTACAAATGTAAGTATAAATTTTCTCCTTTTACCCCTTGTAAAAATTCAAAAATTGGGTCTACAAGAACATGCGAGTGTAAAAAATGAAGATTGTGAATTTTCTCCTTCACTTTGCTGCTATTCCTGTGAAACACCTAAAGGGTTAAAATGCTGACTGAATGTCATTTTGAATACTTTGGGGGGTGTAGTTTTTATAATGGGGTCATTTCTGGGGTATTTCTGATAAGAAGACACTTCAAATCCACTTCAAACCTGAACTGGTCCCTGAAAAATTGTGAGTTTGGAAATTTTGTGAAAAATTGGAAAATTGCTGCTGAACTTTGAAGCCCTCTGGTGTCTTCCAAAAGTAAAAACTCATCAATTTTATGATGCAAACATAAAGTAGACATATTGTATATGTGAATAAAAAAAAATATTTGGAATATCCATTTTCCTTACAAGCAGAGAGCTTCAAAGTTAGAAAAATGCAAAATTTTCTAATTTTTCATCAAATTTGGGGATAACCACAAAATTTTACCACTATGTTAAAGTAGAATATGTCACGAAAAAACAATCTCGGAATCAGAATGATAACTAAAAGCATTCCAGAGTTATTAATGTTTAAAGTGACAGTGGTCAGATGTGCAAAAAATGGCCGGGTCCTAAGGTGTAAAATGGCTGGGTCCTTAAGGGGTTAAGTGCCAATTTATGCCTCCTTCATTTTTGTGTTGTTCAAATGTACATGCTAATTCAATGTTAGGAGATCCTCTCCAAAGGTCACTGACCCTTCTTAGTGCCACACAGGGCATCAGCACATTATTCCACCTCACTATTTTAAATTGTTTCCAATGTTCTCTTCTCTATTGATGACCACCATAAGATATCTCTCTTTAAAAGGTTAATCACCAGCCTCCCCATTGTTTCACCAGCGGGCTGGCTTTGTTAAGGGCTATGAGGCTACTCCCCCTGTTTGTTTATACCACTGATCCCAACTTAAGAAAGTGAGAACAAAGCAAGCATGTCATAAATTAAGTCTATGCCAGAAAATCTTAGAAATTCTATTCTTTGAACATTCATTTTAGAAACAATGGCCCAGATTTATCAAACTGTGTCAGAGAAAAAGTGGAGGGATTTTTCCACAGTAACTAATCACAGCTCAGCTAACAAGCTCTGGTAAAGCGAAAGCTGAACTGTGATTGGTTGCTGTGGGAAAAATTACTCCACTTTTTCTCTCACACAGTTTGATAAATCTGGGCCAACTCAACAGTTGTTCCCTGTAAAGTGTTGTTGTATTGTGAACACTTTGTGAACGCCTCCTCTCTTATGTCACCAGGTGAGCAGTATTTATTCACCTGGACATGAAAGAGTAGGCGTGGTCTGGCAAAGCACGGTGCTAGGCGTGAAACAGCTGTAACCTCATCTTCTGTGTCCTTTTGGCATTCACACTGCTCTCCACAGCTTTTATGCACCAAAAATAAAAATATATTTTGTTACACAGTCCCCAGTGACTGCCTCCAGCACCATCGAGCATTGAAATTTGGCCAGAATTTCATGTGACTTTACAATTTCTATACCTAATAATATATTTATGTCATTTATAAATCAAATATACTTATCTTTACATCATATATTGACTTCCTTCATTTAACCCCTTAAGGACACCGCTCATTTTGGCCTTAAGGACCAGACCAATTTCTTTTTTGCATTTTCTTTTTCCTCCTTGTCTTTTAAAAATCATAACTGTTTTATATTTTTCAACTACAGACGAGTATGAGGGCTTGTCTTTTGAACAACCAGTTGTCCTTTGTAATCACATCACAAATTTTTGCATAAAATGTATGCCCCAAAAAAAATACTATTTGTGTGGTGAAATTGAAAAGAAAAGTGGAATTTTGCTCATTTTGGAAGGTTTCGTTTTCACCCTCTACAATTTATGGTAAAATAGACATGTTTTCTTTATTCTGTGAGTCAATACAATTAAAATGATACCCATGATTACATACTTTTCCAATATTGTACTGCATAAAAAAATCACATAGTTTTTAACCAAACTAGAACTTTTAAAATCCCTCTATTTCGACAACCTATAACCTTTTCATTTTTTCGTATAAGCAGCGGTATGAGGGCTTATTTTTTGCGCCGTGATCTGTATTTTATTGATACCACATTTGCATATATAAATATTTGAATACATTTTTTATAATTTTTTTTTTTTTTGGAATATGATGTGATAAAAAAGCTTTTTTAATATTTTAATGTTTGCGCTGTTCACCATACAGGATAATTAACATTATATTTTAATAGTTCAGACATGTACGCACGCAGCAATACCAAATAAGTTTTGTTTTTTTTTTTGTTTTTTTTTAAATGTCGCTTTTTGGGGGTAAAATGGGAAAAACTGACATTTTACCTTTTTATTGGGGAGGAGATTTTTCAATAATTTTATTTTTTTTAAACTTTTTTACACTTTAACCCCTTAAGGTCTCAGGGTTTTTCCGTTTTTGCACTTTTGTTTTTTCCGCCTTACCTTTTAAAAATCATAACCCTATCAATTTTCCACCTAAAAATCCATATTATGGCTTATTTTTTGCGTCACCAATTCAACTTTGCAGTGACATCAGTCATTTTGCCCAAAAATTCACGACGAAACGGAAAAAAAATCATTGTGCGACAAAATCGAAGAAAAAACGCCATTTAGTAACTTTTGGGGGCTTCCGTTTCTACGCAGTGCATATTTCGGAAAAATGACACCTTATCATTATTCTGTTGGTCCATACGGTTAAAATGATACCCTACTTATATAGGTTTGATTTTGTTGTACTTCTGGAAAAAAATCATAACTACATGCAGGAAAATTTATACGTTTAAAAATGTCCTCTTCTGACCCCTATAACTTTTTTATTTTTCCATGTACAGGGCGGTATGAGGGCTCATTTTTTGCGCCGTGATCTGAAGTTTTTATCGGTGTTATCGGCGCTTGACTGTTCCTGCCTGGATCTCAGGCACGGAGCAGTCATTCGTCGATCGGACACCGAGGAGGCAGGTAAGGGCCCTCCCGGTGTCCTGCAAGCTGTTCGGGACGCCGCAATTTCACCGCAGCGGTCCCAAACAGCCCGACACTCCCAAACAAAGACCGCTGCTTCTAAAGGGTTAATACCGCACATTGCCGCGATCGGCGATGTGTGGTATTAGCTGCGGGTCCTGGCCGTTGATGAGTGCCGGGACCGACACGATGTGATGCGGGGTCGCAGCGTGACCCCGCTTCATATCACAGGAGCCGGCGCAGGACGTAAATATACGTCCTGCATTGTTAAAGGGTTAATAGTCTCCATAGGGGGCTATTTTTAGTAATCATTTGATTGCAAATACTGTTCAGTGCTATGCATAGAGCATAGAACTGATTAGTTTTATCGGTGATCTTCTGCTCTGGTCTGCTTGATCTCAGACCAGAGCAGAAGACCCATGGAGATGGATGGTGGCAGGTTAGTGGACCTCCGTCCGCCATTACATTGCGCTGCAGGCAAACCGATCATCCATATTAAGTGCCGCACTGCCGCAGATGCTGTGATCTGTGTTGATCATGGCATCTGAGGGGTTAATGGCAGACATCGGCGTGATCACTGATGTCCGCCATTACCGGCGGGTCCCCGGGACCTGCTGAGCATGACGCGAGCACGTAAATGTATGTCATGGTGCGTTAAGCACCACCGCACCATGACATACATTTACGTCCAATGTCGTTAAGGGGTAAAAGAGTTATGGTGGAGTTTGGACAAAATTTTTTTTTAAATGCCTGCAGGGGCACACAAGGCATAACTCTACATTCAAAACATACAGTATACAAATAACATTTTTGTCATACTATGTAGCTCCCCATGTGCTCTATCTTGGTGCACCAAGAATAGGTTGAGCTACAGTAACAGCCATGTAGGTAGTATACCACAGTTCCCTTCATGCATTTCTGACATCTTTTCCAGGCGTTTCTCTCTCTGTATTCCTTTGTTTTCTTAAGCGTAAGGCTCTACCCTCTTGTCTACCATCTTCTGTTGTTTCCTAGACAAACAGCTCATCCTTGTATAAATCCTACTGCTGAAACTGAGCATGTGAGACCAGCAAGCTGACGTAGAACTACAGGACATAACCCTAGATGACCAGCTATGACTTTTTGGGCTAGCCAGTCTGCATTGGAGGCACCGAATGGAGTCTCTAATTCAGATGTATACCTAACCTTGGATTGTAAGCTATTAGGAGCAGGGCCCTCTCTCCCATTGTTTGAATTGTTGAATAGCTTGTGCTAGTGCTGCAGAATATAGAAATATAATATATATATAGATTATTAATATTATCTCAGATTCCATGAGATAGATCTTACTGAAGCCCAGCATTGAACCTAAAATTTCTACCTCAGAGTCATTTAGGTAATAGTCTAGGGTAGGTGGGGGGGATCATAAAGCTTGGTTCTTACAGCAGTTTAAAACCAGTTTTTCTCTCTTCAGCATTTGTTGAAAAACAAAAAGTATTCAAAAACTGCAACAAACTTCCTTGTGTGAACCTGACCTATGGACACCTGTCCAGCTTTTCTTTTGTGACCATGGTAGTCAGTGTGCTTTGCACACATAGCCATTACAATATCATGGTCCTCAAATGGTTTTGAAAGCCTAAGTCTGGGTTCACCCATAATATTTTGGTCTGTATTTTTTGCCAAAACCAGTAGTAGGTCCAACACAATCAAAAAGGTATAATTATTTCCATTATAGTTTTATTTCTCTATTTGTTGATTCCACTCATTGTTTTGGCTAAAAATACGTCATAAAATGAGGATCAAATAGTGACCAAAATACGAGTGAACTCAACCATATACCATATTTTTCGCCGTATAAGACGCATTTTTTCTTCCCCAAAACTGGGGGGGGGGGGAGGGAAAGTTGGTGCGTCTTATACGGGAAATGCACATTAAAACCTTGTCCTATCGTAGCGGTCCCTGCGGCCATCAACGGGCGTGACCCGCGGCTAATACAGGACATCACCGATTGCGGTGATGCCCTGTATTAACCCTTCAGATACGGCGATCAAAGCTGACCGCTGCATCTGAAGCAAAAGTGACACTAACCCGGCTGCTCAGTCGGGCTGTTTGGGACCGCCATGGTGAAATCGCAGCATCCCTAACAGCTTACAGGACACCGGGAGGGACCTTACCTGCCTCCTCGGTGTCTGCTCTGTGCCGGGATCCCCTGTATGGCCGGCGCTCTCCTTCGTCATCATCACGTTGTTGCGCACACGGCCCCGTCATCCAATAGGAGCGACATGCGTAGCGATGTGATGGTGGCGACGGAGAGCGAGGATACCGGGCAGCAGAAACATTCCGGAGCATCGGGGACACCCCGGGGATGCGTCGACAGCGATAGAGAGCAACATCCAGGGCAGCGGTGATGAGCAGTGATGGGTCCGGAGCGGCGGGGACACGTGAGTATTACCTCCTATACCAGTGGTCTTCAACCTGCGGACCTCCAGATGTTGCAAAACTACAACTCCTGGCATGCCCGGACAGCCGGCTGTCCGGGCATGCTGCGAGTTGTAGTTTTGCAACATCTGGAGGTCCGCAGGTTGAAGATCACTGTCCTATGCTTTACATTGTATTTGCTTCAGAATCTTTTTTTTCTAGATTTTCCTCCTTTAAAATTAGGTGTGTCTTATATGCCGGAGCGTCTTATATGGCGAAAAATACGGTAGTAAAATCAGGATGCCACGGTAATTTGGTGTGTTCAATTCAAAGGAAAGCAAATAGTATCTACCACTACTGGCATATACCAAATGCAAATAGGCCGGCATAGCTTTATGTTTGCTTACCTTTCGTGAAGTTTCTGTGCAGCAAATACTCGCAGACACATTTGCCATTCAACAATATCCATTAGCTACACTGTATGAAGCTTCAAAGCCTTGAGGCTAAGCAATTACTGATATCAGATGTGCACTCACTGGGAAAAACTGCTTTGAGTTAAGAAAGAAGAAAACCAATTCCAAGCATATAGAGGCATTCTACAGAGGCATGACACTGATAAAGATATCTCTTGTGTCATGTCGCAGTCTGCTGTTTAGAAATCCCACTGTTAACCAACGGGCTGCCTCATCTCCTGTCTTATCTAATAACCTTCAAATGCCTTAATAAATAGGTTGTTAATAAAAAATAAAGATATATATATATATATATATATATATATATATATAGTATATAATTGGGCCTTAGTAAAATCAGACAATTGCATATATAAAGTGTTTATGCACTGAACAGTTTATGTTTGTTCTTTGCCACATTTAGAAAACCACAGCAATCCGAGGTTGATGATAAGACGTGAGGTTCCAGCACGCCAAGATAGCAATTTATGGATGTAGAGATACACAAGCAAATGCTAACTTGCTGTCTGGATTAAAAGACAAATCTAATCCATTCATACTGGATATGTGTTGGGATTGTTGCACAAAATACAGATACAATGTTTCCCTGACTAAAGAAACCATATGTTAGCTAAAACTTCTGAATTGACTACTAAATGCCATAATTTTTGACAAAAAAAAGGCACCGACAGTGATTTCATAACATTTTACATAAACTGTAAAGGCTTAAACTAACATAATAAAACACAGTTCAGACTCACATTTAAGCAACCAATTGGCCTTGTGATTAGCCGCTTCATGTTGTCCGGTATAATAAGCTCCTGTTTTCACACTGAATGAATCATTGGATGCGATCAACAAAGACTTACCTGCTATAAATCTGCAGAACTGAACAGTGGCTATAATTCTATATAAACCATAGCATTTAGAAGTTTTGTGCTAAACAATGCAACCCTTATGTCTCATGCACTAGAAAGACATCATATTAGGAAGTATTCATCAACACCCGTGGTCAGAATCATGTGAGTAACATTCAAGTTCTTTAAAAGACTCAGTAAATCTTATTTTAAAGAGTAAATCATAGTGTTATGAAGAAGTTTAACGTTGGAAAGCAATTTAACATAGTAAGGGTTGGGTCACACATAACGGATCCGCAGCGTATTTTACGCTGCGCATCTGCCAGTGACCCAACCCATAGTGTGCTTCCAGCTGTTGACACCCCCACCCCGCCTCGCCATGCTCCGCGATATCTGAGTCACTGCAAGTGAACTCGATGACTCAAAGGCCCCTGTCTGGCTGCTCGGAGCAGCGGATTGCCGCTGCAAGCAGGCCAGGGGGTGGGGAGAAGCAGGACAGGGGGGTGTCAATAGCTGGAGGCACACTATGGGTCGGGTCATTGGTGTTTTGTAGGAGTACTGGGGTAATGTCATGGGAAGTGGTATAGAGCTGAGTGTTATAAGCGTAGTGATTGTACCAAATGCGGGCTGTATAAAGACAAAAGAGGAGAAGAGCCAGGACTCATCCCTGAGGAGCCCCGGCAGCAAGGGGAAGAAGAAGAGAACAAGTAGGGTACAATCATATTAAAGATATTGAAGGGAAAACATGGAGAGAGGGAGAGGGGCACAATATGTGAAATAACTTTCATACTAACCTTTGTGCAATTGTATCCATTATCATATAATATGCTTAAAGGCTATAGACACCTTTGACATGACAAAATGACTTTTATATGTCACTGTTCACCTTGACTTGAAAATGTTGCACTAAGTCTGCAATCTTCATTGATTTTCAGACCCCATGATATTTAGTTCGCATTTTGTTTCTAGGCTCAGATTTTCTGATGTGGGTGTGTCCTCCATGTAAGGCCGTGTTCACACATTCTTAGTGTGCTATGTGGCAAAATGCATCATTTGACTGGGAATGGCCATGGGTTTTCAGTGTGATTTTTTGCCACAAAAATGTAAATATGTGAAAACCACATGGCCCAAAACCAGAACACAAAACTGCACTTCACAGTAAGATGTATACGGTTTTGATGCACAATAATTGACTGCATGGCACACTATCAATGTACGTGAAGCCAATTGGATGTGAGGCCTGTGGCCACGAGTTACTAGTGCTGTCTAAAAGTTAGAGAGTGCAAGCTAAGACTAGGCAGTCTAAAAATGAGAGATTTATATCGGTGTCTCAAGCTGTTTGATAAATCTGATGCATCTTCAGAATTTTAGATGTCTTGTCCAGGATTAGAGAAACTATTAGTTGGTTTACTTTATTTTAAAATGTTTGGCCGCATGTTTGGTGCTAAGACATGCCCCCCTTTTCACTAGTGCCCCTTCACCCCTGTTTTACTGAGCAAGTTCATAAAACTGATAATAAAAGTGGTATTAGTCAGGTTAGACAGTTTTTAGGTACAGAATACAACATAAATCTTTAAAACACAATAGTAAATCTACGCCAATGTATTCACTTGTCCTATTTTGTCCCCTCGTAACCAGACTGGGCCCTTTCCCCTGTTGAAAAATGCAAAATAGCCATCCTCTGTCAAATTTGCCTTCTCTCTCAACCCTCTGTATTTGTAAGCCATGTCATTTTCTGACAGCGTACAGACAAGTCACCTCCCTCTCTATCATAGTTCGTCAAGCCATGCTCATTCTGACATTATGCCAGCAAGTCACAAATCTCAGCAGAAAGGACTGCTGGCACATGTATCTTTTATAGGGTATAACAGTGTGCAGAGAAGGACAGTGCATCAGAGAGCAGTGAATGGGGCCAGGAACAAACCAGGGGGGACTATGTATGTACATGCCTCACCGCGTAGAGTACTTTTGTTTTGTTGCTTTTTTTAGGTCCCCGGATAACCTTGCAATGGATACAAATGAATCAGTGAAAAAGTGCCAATGTGGTAGATGAACACTTTTATAAGAAAAAGGAGAGGATATTTTTGCAAAGGCAAAAAATGCAAAAAATTATGGGGACAGGAGAGATACTTGGGGTGTAGGATGATATTGAAGATATTAATTCCAAGTGCTCACATCTAAAAAATGTCAATTCTCAATTCAGTTTATTGGAGGTTTTTTATTTATTTTTTTCCCTATCAGGGAGGTTGAGTAAACACTTTCAAGATGATTGCATTTTATATCATCAACAAATAAAAAGGCAGACAAGGGCACTCTTTACAGGGAGAACTTATATATTTCTAATTCACCTTCTAGAACATATACGTTGCTCTTGTATGATTCTGTTCGTTGTATTTTAGAGATACACCTGAGGACAGTTCTTGCAAATTGATGTTGAAGGCTCTGATAGACTATTATTTTGTTTTTATGTAGAAACAGCACTTAGCTAAATATTTTAGGAGATAACACTGGATTCAGATTGTCTGTTTTGTTACTCGAGGCTTTCTGCTCTGCTGGATCCTTTATATGTTGTCTTATTCCACTAAGGCTCTTCATCGAATAAAACTTTTAATATTGATTGGATCAGCTGAGGAAATCCATCAACACAGCAGCTTATCTCGCTTTATTTGTCTCAGTTATTTGTCTGATTTTTATGCCATTGTTTATCTGTATTGTTTAGAGGTTATTCTACTGAAGTATGATAATAGATATTGCAAATGTAGAACAGGGTGGCATATCTGAAAGGAACTGTATGACATGTTATCCTCAACTGTATACCATAATATATGTGCTCCAGGTTTAGAAAATCGGGGTAGAGGTAATATTTTAAATACATTAAAATGCATTGAACCCACATATAAATCGGGAAAGGGAAAGCATATCAAGAAACTGCAAAAAGGTATGTGATCAGGGCACAGAAAGCTATTGAATTATGAGAAACTCTACTATTTTAGTGTTGTGCTCCAAAATGCACTAACATTTTGTCAAAGTAAAGTAAGGCAACTGAAAAATACTCTTAGCTTAGCCAGTGGTGTCTTAACATGTTGTATGTTTATGAAACAACATGAGTTGACAGAGCACATTATCACGTTTAGATAAGTGTTTTGTATGAAAGTGGCATCTACTAGAATGCCAGGACCCAAGATTTCCCAGCAGAACTTGCCCATAATATCATGTTGACTCGCCTGCTGGCTTGCCATGTTCCCATAGTGCATCCAGGTGCCATTTTTTCCACAAGGAAGTGGCATACAAGCAAACCTATAAAAGCAAATGTGATTCTTCAGTCTACCTTTTTCCATTATTTTATTGTCTAGGTCTGATCCTCATGTGCTCCTTGTAGGTGATTTTGGTAGACCTAAGACTAAGGTCAGTATTGCCACTCGGATCAGTCTACAACTACGCCGCTCCATACACAACAAGATAGGAAGCTCTGATTGCCTTGAAACCTTTTCATCATAGGCATCATTATCTCTTTCAGCAATTCATGTGGCTCTTCTATGACAATGGTCCAAGCAGGATAGCCATTGTCCTAGCTTACATCATTGAGCTTTGGGCATCCATCACCCGTTCCCTCTTTTAGTGGCTGTCCTTCCTAGGATAACTTTTGGTAGGTACTTACTACTGTATACTGGGAAGGCCCCAAAAAAATCTGTTTGTTTTAGGAATGCTCTAACCGTTACAATCTGGCATCTACAAAAGTCCCTTAGATTCTTACACTTACTAATTTTCCAACACATCACCTTCAATTACTGACTTCCTAATGCAGTGCATCACTCACTGCCTAATCCAGCACATCCCACCCCTCAATGACTTTCATTTTACCTATGTACTTACAAATAGAAGTAGGAGGACAATATCAGGGTTGTCACATGCACAAGCAACATGCATAGGAGTCCAGAATTCTTCATCTTGGTGATTTACATTAACCCCACGGTCAATGAGGATTTCAGCTGCGAATGCATTATCATACCGTGCACACTGAAAGAGATAAGAATAGCTTCTCACAGCGGGAGTGACATAGGTACATGTTAAATAATATTTTTTCATTGTAAAGCTGTAATTCAAGGGATAATAGACTCAGCATAATCGAGTATTACATTTTTGATTTTCCGCAGTGTGACATATGGTTATAAGACTATCCAGAAATATGTAATATGGTGGCACCTTTTGGATGTGTGTCAGTACAATGCCAAATGTGCATCATGGTTAAAGAAAATGTTTCTTGTTGAGCAGTCTGGAAGGATAACAGCAGTTACTGACGCCTGAAAACAAAAAGCTAGACATCACACATTGAATTCTGATCACATACATAAAGCCTGAAAAGAGCTGCATACAAATCTTCTCAGAATTAAGATAATTTAGAATGAGTGCTTAAGGAAATTAACCAAAAATTTGGGGGAGGGATGTTTCAAATGAAGCTTTAAAATATATGAGGCTGGGTGACATAAAAATGCAGTTCAAGTGATGAACACAATGTGGAGTGATACTGAGAAGTAAATAGGTTCTGTTCTTAAAGACGTATTCTGAGGGAAAAAATGGACTATAGCATCCTACATGTGTAAACTAACATACTAGAGTATACACGCCTCACCCAGCCCAGCCCTGGTGCACCAGTCTACCCCAGTGCCTATTTACTTGCATATATATATATAGTAGTTAGGAGTAGCCGTATTAGTCCAGTGATGCAAAAAGCTAAATCATCGGTAGTTGCAGTATCTTGTAATATATTTTTTATTGGACTAACAAGATTATGTAGAGACAAGCTTTTGGGATTCCTCCCTTTATCAAGTCATAAGCATTTCTGAGCTCACAAGGAGAAAACACACGTTCTATCTCACAAAATATGCAAGGGTTCAAACAACATATGTGGAGAAAGGACATTAAGTTAGGCCATAAATTGTATAGCTATAAGACGATAGACTACAGATAAGGATGAGGGGGGGCTGGAGAGCAGAGGTGAGAATGGTGGTTACGCTGGACAGAGGAGAAAGGACAATTTTACTACAGGACCATAGACTGAAGATAAGACTTGGACAGGGGAGGGGGAGCAGGGGTGTAATGGTGTTAGAGCAGGGAGAGGGAAGACAGTTTAGCAAATGTTATAGGAAATTTTGATAATTGGGATAAGAAGCTTAAATCCACATTAAGTCCTCTGTTCTTGGAGTCATAAAGAACTATCATTTTGGCTTCAAATGTTTTTCTTTCCTGGGTGTTCTTGAAGTTTCCTTTCAGGATCTTGATTTTGAAGTCCTGTATGGAGTGACCTGTTTGGGTGAAATGGTGTCCAACTGGGGTGCAATAGTCCTTTTCTCTATGGTTGTTGATGGACAATCTGTGGAGGTTCATCCTTTTATTGAGTGGCTGGCTGGTCTCACCAATGTAACATCCCAGGTCACACTTGGTGCATTGTCTCATGTAGACTACATTCTCTGTGGTACAGGAGTATTGTCCCTTGATGTTATATGTCTTGTTGTTGTGGGAGGCCTCAGAATTTGTGCAGATGTGTTGACAGAGTTTACAGCGCGGTTTGGTGCAGCTTTTGTTTTAAGTTGGGTGGTTGTCTGAAGGCCAAGATGGGTGGTTCAGGAAAGATTTGCTTTAACACCTCATCTTCTGCTAGTATTGACTGCAGGTCCTTGATGATTTTGCGTATTTCCTCAAGGGTGGGATTGTATGTGGTTACCAGTGGTATGCGTGATGAGGTTCGTTTCTTTCTGTATTGCAGCAGGTGTTCACGTGGTGTTCACGTCCAGCCCCCCCCCTCATCCTTATCTGTAGTCTATCGTCCTATAGCTATACAATTTATGGCCCAACTTAATGTCCATTCTCCACATATGTTGTTTTAACCCCTGCATATTTTGTGAGATAGAACGTGTGTTTTCTCCTTGTGAGCTCAGAAATGCTTATGACTTGATATAGGGAGGAATCCCGAAAGCTTGTCTCTACATAATCTTGTTAGTCCAATAAAAAAGGTATTACAAGATACTGCAACTACCGATGATTTTGCTATATATATATATATATATATATATATATATATATATATACAGTAGCATGCTATTCTTTTTTAATTAAACCAGAATACTGAAAGTGCACCACTAATCCATGAACCCTACTGGTATACAGATGCAGGATGCAGTCATCTAAACTGTGTGGGAGGGAATTAGGATATATAGTAATTCCTATAGTGATTCTTTAAACCAGTGTTTCCCAAGCGCGGTCCTCAAGCACCCCCCACAGGTCATGTTTTTGGGATTTCCTTAGTCTTTCAAAGATGATATAACTGTGGTGAGGCCCAAAGCCTTGACCATAATTATATCACCTGTAAAAGACTAAGGAAATTCAGAAAACTTGACCTGCTGGGGGTACTTAAAGGGGTACTCAGGCGCTAAGACATCTTATCCCCTATCCAAAGGATAGGGAATAAGATGCCTGATCGCTGGGGTCCCGCGGGGATTGTGAGGGGGCATGACAGCTGTCACACCCCCTCCCATAGGCTTGCATTGAAGGGGCAGAGCGTGATGTCACATGGGGGCGGAGCCGTGACGTCACAATACTCCGGCCCTGTGATCGGCAGTCATCAGACCCGGAGGGAACATGCTCCGGGGGCTGATGGTAACAGGGTGCTGTGTGAAAGATCACGGGGATCCCCAGCGATGGGACCCCCGTGATCAGGCATCTTATCCCCTATCCTTTGGATAGGGGATAAGATGTCTAAGCGACGGAGTACCCCTTTAAGGACCGCGCTTGGGAAACACTGCTTTAAGTGTACCAGATTTGTTAGGGTATGTTCACACGGCCGAATTTCTTTCAAAATTTGCGGAATGATGGCGGAATTTATTGGTGGCTAACTTAACATTAAAAGTTAAGCCTCATTGATTTCAATGAGATTCCGCTATGGAAATCCACAAAATATAAGACTAGTCTTATACTTTGATTGAATGCGGAAAGCAGAATTTCCCCGGCAGATATTATGCTGTTTGAATGGGACGGCAGAATCCCGTTAAAATCAATTTAAAGTAAATTACGGCAGAATTTCTAGGGGAACTCTTCTGCGGAATTCCGAACCGGAATTCCGCCATATGAACATATCCTTATTGTTGTGACTGCTGGACAGCTTTTTTTTTTTTTTTTTTTACCCTTCATTAAAGTACTTCACAATGGAGACATTTAAAATATTTCACCATATTTGATACACAGCATAAAATAAAATAAAGTTGTTTTAGTTTTTTTTATCACACACACTCCTCTGTTAGCTCCAGAAACAATAAAAAAATGTAAACTCAAATTTTTCTGTGGTATCCCAGCAGATCTATCAGTAAAGACAAACTGTTTTATAACAGCCTTAGTCTATTCCTAGAATACAAATAGTTGTAAATGACAGCCCACGGTCTACTGATATGATTGTGACATTTTCTATATTAGTTGTCTAGCAGATTTTTTTTCCCTAAAAAGTGGGCATGGTTTTAAATTTTTTTCACTAACCAAGTGGTTTATGAAATTGCTGTGATTTTCACTTTTAACAGGGAGGTTAAATAAATGTACACCAACAAAAGAACTAAGGCTGGGTTCACACAACGGTTTGTCATTACTGTTCCCGTATACGGCTGGGAGGAGGGGTGGGCGGGGCTTAATCACGGCGCCCGCACTCAGCCGTATTCGGGAACCGTAGTTAATGTATGTCTATGAGCCAACCGAAGTGAACCGCAGCCTCCGATCGGCTGCTTTTTCGGCCGTATACGGTTTCCCAACCGCAGGCAAAAAACGTGGTCGACCACATTTTTGCCTGGGGTTGGGAAACCGCATACGGCTGAAAAAGCAGCCGACCGGAGGCTGCGGTTCACTCCGGTCGGCTCATGGACATACATTAACTACGGTTCCCTATACGGCTGAGTGCGGGCACCGGGATTAAGCCCCGCCCCCTCTCCTCCCAGCTGTATACGGGAACCGTAATTACAAACTGTAGTGTGAACCCAGCCTAATTATGTAAAATATCAAGTTTATTAAACATGTATCAAAATAGACATACATTTAAAAATAGACAGAAATATTAAAATATAGGCACTGAGGTTGACAAAAAACAGATGACTGGAGATGGTACAAGTGGCACATCAGTACATGGAATACAGGAGGGACATAAATCCAAAATAAAGAAGACAGCTCTCTTAAATGATACAATAAATCAGTCAGCATAAATGTGGACAGCACTCCACTATGTGGCGGAGAGAGCTATGTGTCTGCCATGCAAAGAATAATGGACACTGAAGACTGGAGCATAAGGAAAGGAAAAGCCAGCCAAGCAATAAAAAGACTGTCTGCCATGCAAGTTGCCACCTACCAGCTCCAACCCCAACGTACGTTGTGAGTCTAAACCTCATTACAGGTGGGTATATATATCCAACATCAGCCAATCAGCACATCACTCATATCAGATTAACAGCCTGTTCCTCCAATCATTGCGCAACAAGGTTCATATTCCAGCCCATAATAATGGTTACCTAACGTTAATCCTACCTATTGTATGTGTTCCACGACAGTGTGTGAAGTGTTAAGAGTGCACCCGTCACATCCAGATGTGACCGGAGCACTAGTATCCCTGTCAGGGCTAGGGCGTAGTACAGTGGGGCGGGGGGGGGACACACAGAGCGGTCATATGACCATATCACGTGACCGGGTAAGGGTCACGTGATGCACTGGCAACTCCATCAGAGAGCGGACCAAATCGTCTCCGTCCCAGGGTACTAAGGGAAACTGTGCTGCAGTTTAACCTATCATTGGGAGATTCACCCATAATGGGGCAGGTGCACCTGTGTGGAAAGTAATCCACATACCGGGAGGCCTCCTGGGAGTAGCTAATGGCAATCAATGTATATATATATATATATATATATATATATATATATATATATATATATATATATATATAAAGGACAGACAGACAAACAACAAAAAACACCCAGTGACATATAAGTGCAATAAATTAACCCCCTATGTGCTGTGACACAAACAAAACCACAACCCAAAGAGAAAAGATAAATATATTGAGAATGCGTATAAATGTGTGTAGGTGTAGAAAAGGGGAATAATGGATGAAAGTGTAAAAAGAATAGATGCAAAAAAGTGAGAAATGTAAGTATGGGGGCTAAAAAATGTGACATAAAATGTTTTAATATAAGGAAAAAAAACTAATGTGTACAAAGTAATGGTTGATGGTGCGATGTGATAAAAATGAGTGAATGGGATAAATGGGATAAATGTAGAGTGAATGACAAAAGTGTGACAATGAAAAAAAAATAAAGATGTGATCACAGTGAGTCAGTGAGTGAGCGGGAAAAGGAGTATATGGATAACGTATATGAATGCCGTAGGTGTATAATAGTTATACAGCAAAACATGCAAGAATATTGAAATATAATTTATTTAAAAAAATACTTTGTTGTAGATATGGAAACATAGAGAATAAGGTGAATGAGTGCTATGAACTAACCGTCTACTCATAGCAGCAAAATTGACAAGTGGGACAAGAGCCGTCATAAGAAATGGACAGTGGGGACCTAAAGTGCATGAGTGTAAAAAATAACAACACAGTGAAATAGGGGACCTAAAGTACATGGGTATATAAAAAATGGCCCCACTACTATGGTCACATAGAATAACGTGTGTAAATATTAAAAACATGACCATCAACTATTAGCAGCATAATTACAAGAATTACAGGCCAAATAGGAGCAAAGACTATGAATAAACATAAGAAACTAAAGTGTCTAAATACCACAGAATGGCCACATTGCTGAACTGGCAACAATTTAGGACATAAGAAGAAGTAGATCTGCCATAGCAGAAAGATAAGGTAAGAGGCCAGCAGACAGATAATAATATGGGGGCATGAACTGATGATGGCATTGGGCAGCATGCATGGCAGTATGGAGGTAAGATCATCAAGAAACAAACGAAAGAGGGAGAGACAGGTATAGTTCTTCAATAAGGGAACGGCTGATGAATCTAAAAACAAAAAAGGAAAAGACTAAATATCTGGCGCACACAGGCCGAGAGCTTATTTGGCACTTGGGTGACCACTACAGTTAGTTCAGATCAAGAGCTTTTAGAAACCTGAAAACTACACTGAGGAATCTACTACATAGATGCACAAAGGTCTGGTGGAATAGAGCCTCGCGGGAACAATACAAATCTAAAGGACTGATTCCCAGGCGTCAGAGGATTCAGACCTTCCCGGCATATGGCAGAGAAGACAGCACCTTTTTGCCACTATGGGAAGAAGTAAGTCATAATAGTTCCAAGACGTTTATTCAATTGATTCTCGATTGAAATACAAGAACTTTGGATTCCATTTCGGCGGAGATTGATACGAACAGTAAACAACTGCGCGATATGTTATCTCCTGGTGACAATGACTTATTCCGGAAAGAAATGGATGACCTATACACAGTGTGGGAAAAACAGATTCAAGAACAAAAAGCAAAGAAATTCCAGAGGGATGTATTAGACTTTCAGAATCAGTGAGTATACAAATGTAAATTTAACCCCTTAAGGACCAGGGTTTTTTCAATTTTTGCACTTTCATTTTTTCCTCCTTACCTTTAAAAAATCATAACTCTTTCAATTTTACACCTTAACCCCTTAAGGACCCAGGACTTACGGGGACGTCCCCGCTCCCTGGGCTTTAAGGACCCAGGACATCCTGGTACGTCCTGGCGTTTTCCGGTCCCTGCCGCGCGCTGGGCAGAGAACGGAAGCGGATGCCTGCTTAAATGCTTCAGCAGGCATCCAGGGCAAACTCAGAGGGGGGCCATGTAGGCCCCCCATGTCGGCGATCGTCGCAAATCGCATGGGAAATCGCCCCTGCGATCTGCGGCGATACCGGGCTGATCGGGTCTCTGGGACCCGACCGCCCGGTAATTTTGCATGATCCCGGTTGTCACAGACAGCCAGGGCCATGCCGAAGTATAGGAGCGAGGTGGCAAGCATGCCACCTCCTCCGATCCCCTGCGATCCGTCGGTTAGCTAACCGACCAATCGCAGGGGGGGGGGGGGGGCGGTTACTTCCTCCCGCCCTGCCCAGCCCCTGGAAGTCTGGAGAGGACGGGAGGAAGACCGGAGGACGCGGCGGGGGACGGGGGAGTGCTGGGGCCCGGCCCCGGTACTTACCTCGTCCCTGAAGACCCGGATCCCGGAAATAAAGACGACGGCGGCAGCGACGGGTAAGTTCCTCTTCAGCCGCGGTCAGGCCCTTTACAGCAATGCACGTCGCCGTAAAGCGACATGCATTTCTGTAATGGGACCCTGTATACTACAACTCCCAGCATGCCCAGACAGCCCTTGGCATCTGGGCATGCTGAGAGTTGCAGTTTTGCAACATCTGGAGGTCCACAGTTTGGAGACCACTGTGCCCTTCCAGATGTTGCAAAACTACACATCCTCAGCATGCCCTTACTGTCCAGGCATGCTGGGAGTTGTAGTTCTGTAACATCTGGACCTTCAGATGTTGCAGAACTACAACTCCCAGGATGCCTGGACAGTTTTGGCATACTGGGAGTTGTAGTTTTGCAACATCTGGAAGGGCACAGATTGGGAACCACTGTATTAGTGGTCTGCAAACTGTAGTCCTCCAGATGTTGCAAAACTACAACTCCTAGCATGCTGGGAGTTGTAGTTCGGCAACATCTGGCTCTAAAGATGTTGCCGAACTACTACTTCCAGCATGCCTGAGAATGTTTGGGAGTAGTGGTTTTGCAACAACTGGAGGCACACTGGTTGGGAAACATTGTCTGTTTCCTAACTCAGTGTTTCCCAACCCGTGTGCCTCCAGCTGTTGCAAAACTATAACTACCAGCATGCACTGATAGACTGTGCATGCTGGGAATTGTAGTTTTGCAACAGCTGGAGGTCCCCCCCCCTGTGAATGTACAGGGTACATTCACATGGGCAGGGGGCTTACAGTGAGTATCAGGCTGCAAGTTTGCGATGCAGCAAGTTTTGCGCGGCAGCTCGAACTCGCAGCGGGAACCTCGCTTTAATCCCCTGCCCGTGTGACTGTACCCTAAAAACACTACACTAACACAAAATAAAATAAAAAGTAAAAAACACTACATATACACATACCCCTACACAGCCCCCCACCCCAATAAAAATGAAAAACGTCTGGTACGCCACTGTTTCCAAAATGGAGCCTCCAGCTGTTGCAAAACAATAACTCCCAGTATTGCCGGACAGCCGTTGACTGTCCAAGCATGCTGGGAATTTTGCAACAGCTGGAGGCACACGGGTTGGGAATCACTGGCGTAGAATATCCCTATGTCCACCCCTATGCAAATCCCTAATTCAGGCCTCAAATGCGCATGGCACTCTCACTTTGTAGCCCTGTCGTATTTCAAGGCAACAGTTTAGGGTATCACCGTACTCGGGAGAAATTGCCAAACAAATTTTGGGGGGCTTTTTCTCCTTTAACCCCTTATGAAAAGGTGAAGTTGGGGTCCACACCAGCATGTTAGTGTAAAAAAATAATTTTTTTACACTAACATGCTGGTGTTGTCCTATACTTTTCATTTCGACAAGAGGTAAAAGTAAAAAAAGCCCCTCCCCCCAAAATTTGTAATGCAATTTCTCCCGACTACAGAGATACCCCATTTGTGGGCGCAAAGTGTTCTGGGGGCGCACAACAAGGCAGAGAAGGAAGAGTGCGCCATGTACATTTGAGGTGATTTGCACAGGGGTGGCTGATTGTTACAGCGGTTTTGACAAACGCAAAAAAAACAAAACCCCACATGTGACCCCATTTCGGAAACTACACCCCTCACGGAATGTAATGAGGGGTGCAGTGAGAATTTACCCCCACTGGTGTCTGACAGATCTTTGGAACAGTGGGCTGTGCAAATTAAAAGTTTCGTACAGCCCACTGTTCCAAAGATCTGACAGACACCAGTGGGGGGTAAATGCTCACTGTACCCCTTGTTACGTTCCTCAAGGGGTCTAGTTTCCAAAATGGTATGCCATGTTGGGGTTATTTTGCTGTTCTGGCACTATAGGGGCTTCCTAAAAGCGACTTGCGCCCAAGCAAAATTTGCTCTCAAAAAGCCAAATATGACTCCTTTTCTTCCGAGCATTGTAGTTCGCCCGTAGTGCTCTTCAGGTCAACTTATGGGGCACCTCCATACTCAGAAGAGATGGGGTTACAAATTTTGGGGGGGTATTTTCTGCTATTAACCCTTGCAAAAATTTGAAATTTGGGGGAAACACACATTTTAGTGAAACATTTTTTTTTTTTTACATATGCAAAAGTCGTGAAACACCTGTGGGGTATTAAGGCTCACTTTATTCCTTGTTACGTTCCTCAAGGGGTCTAGTTTCCAAAATGGTATGCCATGTGTTTTTTTTTTGCTCTTCTGGCACCATAGGGGATTCCTAAATGCAACATTCCCCCCAAAAACCATTTCAGAAAAACGTACTCTCCAAAATCCCCTTGTTGCTCCTTCGCTTCTGAGCCCTCTACTGCGCCCGCTGAACACTTTACATAGACATATGAGATATGTGCTTACTCGAGAGAAATTGGGCTACAAATATAAGCATACATTTTCTCCTTTTACCCCTTGTAAAAATTCAAAAATTGGGTCTACAAGAACATGCGAGTGTAAAAAATGAAGATTGTGAATTTTCTCCTTCACTTTGCTGCTATTCTTGTGAAACACCTAAAGGGTTAAAACACTTACTGAATGTCATTTTGAATACTTTGGGGGGTGCAGTTTTTATAATGGGGTCATTTATGGGGTATTTCCAAGATGAAGACCCTTCAAATCCACTTCAAACCTGAACTGGTCCCTGAAAAATTGTGAGTTTGGAAATTTAGTGAAAAATTGGAAAATTGCTGCTGAACTTTGAAGCCCTCTGGTGTCTTCCAAAAGTAAAAACACGTCAATTTTATGATGCAAACATAAAGTGGACATATTGTATATGTGAATTAAAAAAAATTTGGGGAGGAATATCCATTTTCCTTACAAGCAGAGAGCTTCAAAGTTAGAAAAATGCTAAATTTTCAAATTTTTCATAAAATTTTGGGATTTTTCACCAAGAAAGGATGCAAGATAGCACAAAATTTTACCACTATGTTCAAGTAGAATATGTCACGAAAAAACAGTCTCGGAATCAGAATGATAAGTAAAAGCATTCCAGAGTTATTAATGTTTAAATTGACAGTGGTCAGATGTGCAAAAAATGGCCGGGTCCTAAGGTGTAAAATGGCTGGGTCCTTAAGGGGTTAAAATCCATATGATGGCTAATTGTTTGCACCACCAATTCTAATTTGTAATGACATCAGTCATTTTACCCAAAAATCTATGACGAAGCGAAAAAAAAATCATTGTGCGACAAAATTGAAGAAAAAACACAATTTTGTAATTTTTGGGGGCTTCTGTTTCTACGCAGTACATTTTTTGGTAAAAATGACACCTTATCTTTATTCTGTAGGTCCATACGATTAAAATGATACCCTACTTATATAGGTTTGATTTTGTCGTACTTCTGGAAAAAATCATAACTACATGCAGGAAAATTTATACGCTTAATATTGTCATCTTCTGACACCTATAACTTTTTTTTAAATGGTCAAAGGGAGGTGATTAGGGAAGGGGTTAAATGATCTTTATTCCCTTTTTTTTACTTTGTTTGCAATGTTATAGGGGGCTTTACACTATACAGGGGGCTATGCACATACTGATCTTTTACACTGATCAATTGTTTCTCATAGGAAACTATTGATCAATGATTCTGCCGCTTGACTGTGCATGCCTGGATCTCAGGCACTGAGCAGTCATACCGCGATCGGACACCAGGAGGCAAGGTAAGGGGACCCTCCTCGTGTCCTACAGCTGTTTGGGATGCTGAAATATCACCACGGCAATCCCGAACAGCCTCCTGAGCTAACCTGCATTAGTTTACCTTCATTATAGATGCGGCAATCAACTTTGAATGCCGCGTTTAAAGGGTTAATAGCACGCTGCACTGCGATCAGTGCCGCGCGCTATTAGCCACAGGTCCCGGCCGTGGCCCCACGTTACTGAAAGGGAAGGGACCCAGGACGTACAGGTATGCCCTTGGTCCTTAACAGGTTAACAATCCTACCGATAGAACCCGCAGTATGTCTATTCAGCCGGGATATCCCAGGAAGTAATGTCAGACACATCATCAGTGTCGTCTCATTTCTCCCATTGCAGATATCAGAGAAACAACTAAGACTCATATCGAGGACCCACCACAAGGAGGAGAATTGACAGAGCAAATTCACAGGATGCTCAGACAGGATTATCCAAGGTAATTAACCTGTCTAATCATATTTTTACTGATGAACAACTGCACATTCTTAATTGGGGTTTATCTTTTTCCTCCAGCGTGGATGCTTTTGAGGTTCTTAAAGGGGTACTTCGCCCCTAGACATCTTATCCCCTATCCAAAGGATAGGGGATAAGATGTGAGATCACCGGGGTCCCACTGCTGGGGACCCCTGGGATCTCCGCTGCGGCACCCCGCTATAATTACTGCACAGAGCACACTCACTCTGTGCGTAATGACAGGGGCCGGAGCATCGTAACATCACGGCTCCGCCTCTCGTGACATCACGAACCACCCGCTCAATGCAAGTCTATGGGAGGGGGTGTGGTGGCGTTACAATGCTCCGGTCCCTGTCATTACGCACAGAGCGAGTGTGCTCTGTGCAGTAATGATAGCAGGGTGCCACAGCGGAGATCCTGGGGGTCCCCAGCAACAGGACCCCGGCGATAAGAGGATAAGATGTCTAGGGGCGGAGTACCCATTTAAGGATACACAACTTTTTGTTAGAAAACTTATTTTCAAAAATATTTATCATAATTGCTCATTTTTTTGTTTTGCATGTGAGGAAACCCTAGCTCTACAAGCACTTGAAGAGTTGTCGGAGGAACAGAACACATCTAACACCGGTTGGTTTCCCAGCAAATTTAAATGCACGTTCACGTAAGTCCCCCCATTATCACTGTCGTCTAATATTGATATTTTTGTTCAGGTTATATCAAGGGAGATAGAACAATTGTCACCTATTCGGAATTTTGATAATTGCTCATATTCTGATTAATCAGCCATTGAACAACTTCAAGCAAATTCTGAAATTTTGATTAAGCCCTCAGACAAAGGGAGAAATGTTGTTTTGTGGCCCCTTGATCTTTATGAAAAAGAGGCCTATAGACAGTGACTTTCAATCCTTTAAATACATTTAGGGGGGAACTTTTGTGTATATTACTACAGGCTACCACCAAAGGTGTTATACCTTCCAAACAACAGACATATCTGATAATTGACAACCCCACGATTGCTACTTTATACCTATTTCCCAAAGTACATGAACAAGCTGCAACTCCTCCAGGTAGGCCTATTGTGTCTGGGCGTAACAATATGTGTGAGCCCATTTGTAAACTAATTGTTCATGTTCTTAGAGCCCTGGTGGAGATCATGTTCTTAGAGCCCTGGTGGAGACTCTGCCATCCTACATCAAAGACACCACTGACGCCCTATGAACATTGGAAGATATCCAATTAGATGACATGTGGATTGTGACAAGCAATATGGAGTCCTTGTATACATCTATCCGTCACCATGATAGAGTTTTGGCCATAGGTGATTTCCTGAGGATGTCCGGAATTGACAGAGATATAGGTGAGTTTGTGCGTGAACTCCTCAATTTTGCCCTGACTCAAAACGTCTTTTTATTTAAAGAAGTAGATTATTTACAAATGCAGGGAACCTCGATGGGCACGGCATGTGCGCCATTGTATTCAAATCTATTTTTAGGGGCATGGGAAAGATCTATATTCCTAACAGATCTCCCTCCTGGTATTGAGAAAGTACAGATGTGGGCTTGGTAAATTGACTATGTCATTTTTGTTTGGAAGGGATCGCTGGAGGAGTTGCAGACATTCATGACAACGTTGAATACAAATGACCAGAACATTACACTCACTTATAAAGCAGGAAGAAAACATATGGACTTTCAGGACATCTCATTCAATGTTGATGAACAGGGGTACGTACAGTCTAACCTCTTCCGCAAACCCACTGCTACCAATTCTTTATTACATGCCCAATCATCACATCCCCAAAACCTCATCAAGGGTATCCTCGTTGGTCAATTTCTAAGACTTAAACATATCTGTTCAATAGATGATGCATTTGAGAACCATGCTATTGAACTATGGAACAGATTCTCTGAAAGGGGTTACAAAGAAAGTTGGATCCGCCAGGCATATCTGAGGGCCAAACACACCAGCAGGAGAAGACTTCTGCAACCCAGGATGAGAAGTACTAAGGATGACCAGGTAAGATTCATCTCTTCTTACCATGCACAGGTTCCCCAAGTTAAAGAGATTTTGTCTAAATATTTGAACATCTTATTGGCCGATCCGGTACTAAGATTGTATCTTCCCAAACAACCATCCATTACATTTAGGAGGAGTGCCAACCTTAGGGAACTGTTGGTGCATAGCTACCATAAAGTCAAAAAACCCACAAATCCATTGGGATCAGGGATATCAAAATGGGGCTGTCACCCCTGTGGGAAATGTGTAGCTTGTCCCAATGTTTGTTCTGACCCCCCCCCCCCCTTTACGAATTTTGATGGAACACGTTCCTTTGATATCAGACATACTATCTCATGTAACACGATGGGGGTTATATACCATGCTACCTGCCCAAGTGGTCTTGTTTATGTAGGCATGACCACCCGTGAATTAAAGAAAAGAACAAGAGAGCATGTCCTGGGAATTCTAGCGGCCAGGGATGAAGCCGACCACGGTTCCCCGACATTTTAAGACTTACCATGGGAGTGATCCAAGTGACCTACAGGCGAGGGGCATTGGCCGCATTTTTGGGGGCATTAGGGGAGGCAACTGGAAAATCAAACTTGCAGAACTCGAAACCAAGTGGATCTACAGATTTAAAACTCTACAACCAAATGGGATAAATGATCATGCCAGCTTTGTGCCCTTCATCTAAATATGAGATTAGATCTTTGATATATCTCCCCTTCTTTACACTTAGGTTTTTCCCATTCGCTCTTGATCGTGTGTTTATTCCCCTCCTTAGGGTGGGTGTTTTGTTTTTACTATTTGTGTGTTTTTAATGCTCACCTTTTACTTCTGTTTTTTTTTGTTTTTAGATTCATCAGCCGTTCCCATATTGAAGAACAATACCTGTCTCCCCCTCTTTTGTTTGTTTCTTGATGATCTTACCTCCATACTGCCATGCATGCTGCCCAATGCCATCATCAGTTCATGCCCCCATATTATTATCTGTCTGCTGGCCTCTTACCTTATCTTTCTGCTATGGCAGATCTACTTCTTCTTATGTCCTAAATTGTTGCCAGTTCAGCAATGTGGTCATTCTGTGGTATTTAGACACTTTAGTTTCTTATGTTTATTCATAGTCTTTGCTCCTATTTGGCCTGTAATTCTTGTAATTATGCTGCTAATAGTTGATGGTCATGTTTTTAATATTCACACACTTCATTCTATGTGACCATAGTAGTGGGGCCATTTTTTATATACCCATGTACTTTAGGTCCCCTATTTCACTGTGTTGTTATTTTTTACACTCATGCACTTTAGGTCCCCGCTGTCCATTTCTTATGAGGGCTCTAGTCCCACTTGTCAATTTTGCTGCTATCAGTAGACGGTTAGTTTATAGCACTCATTCACCTTATTCTCTATGTTTCCATATCTACAACAAAGTATTTTTTAAATAAATTGTATTGCAATATTTTTGCATGTTTTGCTGTATAGCTATTATACCTATTATACACCTACAGCATTCATATACGTTATCCATATACTCCTTTTCACGCTCACTCACTGACTCTGTGATCACATGTTTATTTTTTTCATTGTCACACTTTTGTCATTCACTCTACATTTATCCCATTTACTAATTTTTATCACATTGCACTATATCACTTACACAATCAACCATTACTTTGTACACATTAATTTTTTCCCCTATATTAAATTTTTTGTCACATTTTTTAGCCCCCATTCTTACATTTCTCCCATTTGCATCTATTCTTTTTCACTTTCATCCATTATTCCCCTTTTCTACACTTACACACATTTATACGCATTCTCAATATATTTATCTTTTCTCTTTGGGTTGTGGTTTTGTTTGTGTCACAGCACATAGGGGATTAATTTGTTGCACTTATATGTCACTGGGTGTTTTTTGTTGTTTGTCTGTCTGTCCTGTTTTTATATATACATTGATTGCCATTGCTACTCCCAGGAGGCCTGCCGGTATGTGGATTACTTTCCACACAGGTGCACCTGCCCCATTATGGGTGAATCTCCCAATGATAGGTTAAACTGCAGCACAGTTTCCCTTATTACCCTGGGACGGAGCCAATTTTGCCCTGCCCCGCTCTCTGGCGGAGTTGCCAGCGCATCACATGACCCTTACCCAGTCACGTGATTTGGTCATATGACCGCTCCGTGCATCCCCCGCCCCACTGCACTATGCCCTTTCCCTGACAGGGGTACTAGTGCTCCGGTCACATCTGGATGTGACGGGTGCACTCTTAACACTTCACACACCGTCGTGGAACACATACAATAGGTAGGATTAACGTTAGGTAACCATTATTATGGGCTGGGATATGAACCTTGTTGCGCAATGATTGGAGGAACAGGCTGTTAATCTGATATGAGTGATGTGCTGATTGGCTGATGTTGGATATATATACCCACCTGTAATGGGGTTTAGACTCGCCCCCTGATGAAGCACAACGCAAAATGTACGTTGGGGTTGGAGCTGGTAGGTGGCAACTTGCATGGCAGGCAGTCTTTTTATTGCTTGGCTGGCTTTTCCTTTCCTTATGCTCCAGTCTTCAGTGTCCATTATTCTTTGCATGGCAGACACATAGCTCTCTCCGCCACATAGTGGAGTGCTGTCCACATTTATGCTGACTGATTTATTGTATCATTTAAGAGAGTTGTCTTCTTTATTTTGGATTTATGTCCCTCCTGTATTCCATGTACTGATGTGCCACTTGTACCATCTCCAGTCATCTGTTTTTTGTCAACCTCAGTGCCTTTATTTTAATATTTCTGTCTATTTTCTAAATGTATGTCTATTTTGATACATGTTTAATAAAATTTATATTTGACATCATTGGTTCTTTTGTTGGTATACATTGTTTGAGTGAACCAATTATGGCATCATAGCCAGTACTTGGTTGGTGGTATAATATGAGGTTAAATAAATGAAAACCGCCAATGTTTCACAACATGAATGAACTCGTTAATACATGAGGGGAAAAATTTGTATCAGAATCACTATAAAAAAGGTAGAAAAGATAGAAAAATCATAAATTAAGTAAGTTATTAAGTAAGATAAGCTATTATTATGTAAATTGGACTGCATACACAGTAGTTTAGGTCTTATACTTACCAGATGAAGCAGGCATCCCCCTGAAGTGATATGCGTTTGTGGATTGGCTCCATCCTTTAATAGCTGCAAAACTGTTAGAAATGAATGAAAATGCTCATTATAATTATTATTTATTATTATTATACAAAATAATATGCTTATTGTAAAATATTGGTGCATGAGCTAAAGGTATCAGAATCAGTAGAGTGCCTACGTCATTTGGACAAGACAGATTTTTCTGCTTTAAATCTAGACCTTAAAGCTTTCATCCACTGACAACAAGCAGAGATTTAAACATGGTGAATTGAAACATGAACTGTTTTAGAATAAGCTTTGTTTACATTAGTCAAAACCTCTTTAGGAAACAATCTGCACTGTATAATTCAGTTTACTTTGGGATATGAATTCCGACTGGCTATACAAGTCATAATGTGATCCTCCATCTCAGTAATATAAAGACATCTTAACTAGTTCTAGAGTTCAAGGATCTAATATCTGCACCACTGTAAATATTTTTTTAGGGATTCAGGGGGCACTTAACCTGGGGCTTGAACCGCACAACTTATATGTCACAGAAACACAGTTGTATTTCTTCTTATTACATTGTAACTAGAGATGAGCGAACTTACAGTAAATTCGATTCGTCACGAACTTCTCGGCTCGGCAGTTGATGACTTTTCCTGCATAAATTAGCTCAGCCTTCAGGTGCTCCGGTGGGCTGGAAAAGGTGGATACACTCCTAGGAAAGAGTCTCCTAGGACTGTATCCACCTTTTCCAGCCCACAGGAGCACCTGAAAGCTGAACTAATTCATGCAGGAAAAGTCATCAACTGCCGAGCCGAGAAGTTCATGACGAATCGAATTTACTGTAAGTTCGCTCATCTCTAATTGTAACAATGGCTGTGCAGCATTCATTGCATCAATGTACAACTCATTAAGCATAATTTTACCTTCTTTGTCATCATGGTGGATTATTGCATCTTGTATTTTGTCAGAAAGCTGAAAATTAACCTTATAATTTTTTCTCTGTTTGCTTTTTCTTCTATAGGCCTCTTGTTTTTGTAAAGCCTTTTCACGCTCATAATAGGCCTTAATCTGTTCACAGCGCATACGTCTCACCAAACGCTGGCGCTGACCCAAAGGAAGAGACTCCAGCAAGCATTGGTCAATTTCCATGTCATGTGATCGAAAAACATTACATAGCTGGAAACAGCCTACAAGAGAAATAGTGAACGGGAGAATTATCAGGAGGTCCACTCATTTATCATATTTTAATTTATAGTTAAAGGTGGAAAAAAAAAATTTTTCAAATCAACTGATGCCAGATTTGTAAATTACTTCTATAAAAAAATATTAATCCTTCTAGTTCTTATTAGCTGCTGCATGCTCCAGAGGAAGTTAAGTTAGTTTAGTTTCAGTCTGACCACAGTGCTCTCTGCTGCAACATCTGTCCATATCAGGAACTGTCCAGAGCAGGAGAGGTTTGCTATGGGGATTTGCTCCGACTCTGGACAGTTCCTGACATGGACAGAGGTGTCAGCAGAGAGCACTGTGGTCGGACAGAAAAGAACAACTTAAAGTCCTTTGTAGTATACAGCAGCTGATAAGTATTGGAAGGAATAAGATTTTTTAATAGAAGTAATTTACAAATATGTTAAATATTTTGGAGCCAGTTTATATGAAAAAAAAATTGTTTTACATCTGAGTACCCCTTTAAAGACTATGGACACCTTAGAGTGCAATTTTTTTTTTATTAGATTTGATTTAAAGAACATTTTCCCTTAAAAATTCTAATTAGTTTCTCTTTTGCAGCAGGCATATTTTCATGTATAGTTCAGGTTGCTCTGTCTAATCCAGGCTAAAATACATCAGACTTGTTAGGGGACGGCTTAGTCTCTAGAGCAGTTAATAGCTGATTGAAAGTAAGAAAACAATATACTGACAGTATACCCCAGGAGCTTTAAGTTATTCCTCTGAGAAGAGGCTACCCATGGAATCACCACCTTGACCCACAGAAGCCCAGTAATATATCACTGTAAAAAAATATAGTGACAATACACCACCATCTTCATTACAGAAATATGAGTTATTGGAGACATATTAATAAATATATATCTTCTGCTTTCATTCTTCCCACAAATTACAGCTTCCCTACCTTATAAAAGTAGCCCCTACTTAGGGAATGAGAAGGACCCTTACTCAATGTTTTTGGACAATGGCTTCCACCTAGGTAAATCAGTTCTGCCAGAAAATGTCATTCATTAAAGGGGTACTCCACCCCTGGCATCTTATCCCCTATCCAAAGGATAGGGGATAAGATGTCAGATCACCGTGGTCCCACTGCTGGGGAGCCCTGGGATCGCCGCTGCGGCACTGCGCTATCTTTACTGCACAGAGCGAGTTCGCTCTGCCCGTAATGACAGGCGATACAGGGGACGGAGCAGCGTGACGTCATGGCTCCGCCACTCGTGACATCACGTCCCGTCCCCTTAATGCAAGTCTATGGCAGGGGGCGTGACGACCGCCACGCCCCCTCCCATACACTGGTATTGACGGTGGCGGGGCGTGATGTCATGAGGGGCGGAGCCATGACGTCACGCTGCTCCGTCCCCTGTATCACCTGTCATTACGGGCAGAGCGAACTCGCTCTGTGCAGTAATGATAGCGGGGTGCTGCAGCAGCGATCCCCGGGGTCCCCAGCAGCGGGACCCCGGCGACCTGACATCTTATCCCCTATCCTTTGGATAGGGGATAAGATGTCTAGGGGCAGAGTATCCCTTTAAAAAGAAATTCCCTTTTTTGTATTGATCTTCATGACTAGTCACATGCATCATCCATTCTTTTAATACACTGGCATAATTGTATATTGAATCTACAGTATGCTTCCATTACAGTGAGAATAACATGCTGCTCCATCTATTTTTCCTGACTTGGCACCCACCTATTCATTCTCAGTTACTGTGGTGCCCAGAGAACATTGGCAGTATGTATACAGAATTGCCTTGTAGGCCTTTATGACTATGGTAGAGTATATTGGATGTAACACTATGAAAAAGAATTAGTTGTCTAGCAGTGTTAGTATTGTATCCTGCGAGCCCCCTGTGTGTTTAGTTGCATTTACATGCTTTTTATATTTACTATACTAATAAATCTCACATGGGTTAAAAAGGAAAATTGAGTAAATCTTTGCTTATAATTGATAAAACAGATTCTCTAAGCATATACTAAATTTTTCCACGCTTCATAGGGCTTGAGAAGATTTCATAATAGACTGCGGGGCTCTCTGGGTAATACCTTTGCAGGATAGCATACCATCTTTAAACCCTAATCATGCATGTAATACGGATATGTATACAGTGGTCCCTCAAGTTACAACATTAATTGGTTCTCGGACAACCATTGTATGTTGAGACCATTGTATGTTGAGACCAGAACTCTATGGAAACCTGGTAATTGGTTCTAAAGGCACCAAAATGTCATCCAAAAATAGGAAAATGTGAGAATTAAAGAAAAAAAAGTAGATAACTAATATAGATAAAGCAAGTCCTTACATATAAAAGTAAGAAAGATCTGCTGGGAGCTGTAAATCACTGTCAATGTCAGTGTTTCCCAAGCAGGGAGCCTACAGCTGTTGCAAAACTACAACTCCCAGCATGCCCGGACAGGCAGAGGCTGTCCGGGCATGCTGGGAGTTGTAGTTTTGCAACAGCTGAGGGCACCCTACTTGGGAAACACTGGTCTATGTAGAGGACAGGAGCTTCTTCGGGGTCCTGTACAGTAGACACAGTGTCGTAAAAAAGTAATGGAGTCGCCCTCACCTGGTGTACAAAGGAGCAGCTAACCCTGGTACAGGTAAAGTGTACAGAACATGTAATACCTCCCTGTACTGTAGGGGTTTCTACCAGACATCAGTCAGTGCATACGCTTCAGTAATACAGGTAAAGAGTACAGAACATGTAATACTTCCCTGTTACAGTGAGAGGGGGTGCTACCAGACACCAGTCAGTGCATACGCTTCAGTAATACAGGTAAAGAGTACAGAACATGTAATACCTCCCTGTACTGTAGGGGGCGCTACCAGACACCAGTCAGCGCCTGCACTTCAGTAATACAGGTAAAGAGTAGTGCAGAACATGTAATACCTCCCTGTACTGTAGGGGGCGCTACCAGACATCAGTCAGTGCATATGCTTCAGTAATACAGGGGTTTTACCAGCGAATGCCCATTCTGATTGGTCGGTTCTTCCAGTCACTGACACGTTTCACAGATCTGGACTGTCTGTAGCATTGTATGTTGAGTCTGGTTTCAACTTACGATGGTCCAGAAAAGACCATTGTATGTTGAAACTATTATATGTTGAGGCCATTGTAAGTTGAGGGATCACTGTATAGTACAGTATTTTGTTGAGATAACCTTCTTCTATGTGCTTTACTGAACATTATAGAACAGCTGAAACAGAAATAAGTAAATTTTTTTTCCCAAATGAGGCAAATTTACATTAGATCAATTGTTTGAAGAGCTCTAAGTATGTCAACTTTTACGTAACGGACTCTTTTGTGTTAATGAAATGTTCATGGTGAAATGTGCCAAAACCCATGGGAGACCCATAAGATCTCTATAATATGAACAAAGATGTATCAGCATGCAGTTATACACATAGTTTAATAGATAACACACAACTGGGTTAAAAGGACAGGCAATACAGAGCATAAGTCATGCTGGCAGAGCTATTTTAAACCCCATTTTCTATGTACTAGAAGGAAAGAATTTACTTTTATCTACCACTATGTGGATTTCCCTTGTAATCCTGATCACTGTGGCGAAAGGTTTGTTACACCAAAGGAAGTGAATATCGCACAAAGCATGACTCAAATGACCTTGTCCAGTGATGATCTCCTCAATTTCCACATAATCATTTCAAGATATGGAAAGAGATAACAAATTATAGCAACAGTTCCTATGATGCTGTCCATGCAACCACCTTCCGAACACAAAAACAGGCCTGCAGCCATAGACTAAGGGTACGTTCACACGCGCAGATTTTTTAGCGGGTTCTCCGCTGCGTATTGAAAGATGGCGGGCTCTTCTCGGTCCGCCACAGTCCCTACTGACTTCAATGGGGCTTGCGGCGGATTTTCCTCAGTGTACATTCCGCCGTGGAAAATCGGCTGCGGACAGCCGAGAAGAGCCCGCCCACTTTAAAATACGAGGCGTAAATCCCGCTAAAAAAATCTGCGCGTGTGAACGTACCCTAATAATCTATCTATCTCACCTGAGTGAGGTAAACTTGCAGGTGAGCTCACAGTTCTAATACAATAAGCACTAAGTTCAAATTCATAAGTACTGCATAATAAATATAGAAATAATATAAATAAAAAAATATGGTTGCAGAAATCTTAGTGTCATCTTACTGCTACTGCAGCTGAATTTGCTTCTTGCATTGCAGTCTTACATTGTGTAGATGACGGATAGGCAATACCGGTTATAGTAAAAGAAAAGAAATAAAAACCTTCATACAGTATTTGCAATGATAACACCTAAAAGTGTTACAAACTACAAAAGTGGCGCTCCTCGGAAAAGCTGGATACTTCTTGGCACTGTGCTGGTGGACAATATTAAAAGAATCCCAATTAAGACAAGACGTGTACATTTAAAAAAAAAATGAAAACCAGTTCCTGCTCATCAGCTTTCTTGTGGAATTTAGATCACAAATGTTAGACCAACATAATGGATGGTAAACTGGTGGAACATCGTCTGCCCACAGCCTGAAACAACCCATGGCTTTCTCTCGCTGCCTGCTCCTACTTGACACAGCTCTGTACATCACTTGTGTAGTGAAACAAAACTAACAAAGGATAAGGAAAAAGTTATAGATCGCGGGGGGAATCCGACTGCTGGGACCCCCCGTGAACTCCTGAACGTGGCCCAGGCAGTCTGCCGGAAGGGGCCGTTCCAACCCCCAAAGGAAGCCACGGCCAACACGCCCCCTCCATGTATCCCTATGGGATACATAGAGGGGGGTGTCAGCCACTGTTCCGTGCAGGGGTCGGCACGCTCACTTCCAGCAGACTGCCAGGCCCCATTCAGGAAATCGGAGGGGGTCCCAGTGTTTGGTATGAGACGCTGTTCTACTGCAGACTTGAATGGCTTCTGCCTGATATTGTTCTGCATAATGTAAAGCCGGCCTGTCCTGAAGACAGTCATGAGGCTCCATACCATGACCTGAGTGGGTGCTTGGCTCACTGGATTATGCAGTTTTTCCTTATATGTTCCCCATGGTGTTGTCTGGTATATTGCACTTGCTGCTCAGAAGACTGGATGATGCAACCTGAACATCATCATAATCTTTATAAGCATCCAAAAATACACAAATACATATATGTTTTAAATAATTTTTGTTAACCAAATGAAAGAATTAATGCTAAAAAAAAAGTCTATGTTTTTCACTAGATCCCCGTCTTCTGTTGATCAGTTTTCACCCTGTTTAGCCCAGTCTAGTCTTTTTTCAATCAGGTGTTTAGTCAGTTGTTGTTTTTCCTGAAAGGTCTGCAGAATCCAGATGTCTTTGTTGAACGGTTCTTACACTTTTATAAAACTCCATGTTGTCCCAGCAAATCCTTCAGCTGTCTGCTGGGTGCTCTGCGACCCTTTTGGGATTCCTTGATCCAAACTAAGTAAGTTGCTTTCCTTTTGTGACCACATTTACCAGATCATCTGGGTGACAATGGTCCCTATTGCTATTAGTTTCTTTTGACTGCAGCTGACAGATGTCCTACCAACATTTATCTTATTGTCAATTTTTGTAGCAACATTTTAATTTTAGCACACTTTTGTGGTGTCACAGTATCTTCATGTCACAAACAGTCCAGACATTAATTTAATAGAGGAATTATGGGCAGTTCTAAGGTCTGATCCTGTTAAGGTGGCCATACACCTTCAATAGCCATCTCTCCTGATTTCCACATACACATGCACATTCAGCAATTCTGAGCATTAATGTATTCTCAATGAAAGGAGGAGGGGTAGAACCCTGTCAGACAGTTTTGGCAGCAGCTTATATCTTCCAGAACAATGGGGTCCGGCAGTTAAATATAAGACGTCTGACCCTTCTATCTCCTGACATACACTTTAGACAGTTGTCTGAAATGATTTTTGCCTAAAGTTTAGGTGCACTTTAAAGAAGCATTTTAGTTTTTTGTTCGATATCATGCACACTTATCACTAGTCCTACCACACAATATATTTTATACCAGCACAGCTGCACATGTGTATTTAATTACTCTTGATCATTACTTGGTCATGTGATCACCAGCCTGACTCTCTAAATTTTCCAGTTGTTAAATGGGTACTCCGATGGAAAACATTTTTATTTTTTTTAAATCAACTGGTGCCAGAAAGTTAAACAGATTTGTAAATTACTTCTATTTAAAAATCTTTACCCTTCCAGTACTTATTAGCAGCTAAATGCTACAGAGGACATTATTTTCTTTTTGAATTTCTTTTTTGTCTTGTCTTGTCTCTGCTGACACCTGATGCCCGTATCAGGAACTGTCCAGAGCAGGAGAAAATCCCCATAGCAAACCTATGCTGCTCTGGATAGTTCCTGACACAGACAGAGGTGTCAGCAGAGAGCACTGTGGACAAGAATAAGAAAGAAATTAAAAAAAGAAAAGAATTTCCTCTGTAGCATACAGCCTGATGAAACTCCATGGTGGAGTGAAACGGCTGTAGTTGTGAAGCCCGGGCTCCGGCGTCTGTGCCTGACCATGCGGATGTATCTGCATATGAAGAATAAAGCTTATCTTTTATTGAAGCCTGGTGAGTGCCTCCTGCTACTCTCTTTTACACAGCTGCTAATAAGTACTGAAAGGATTAAGATTTTTATATAAAAGTAATTTACAAATCTGTTTAACTTTCTGCAACCAGTTCTTTAAAAAAAAAAAAAAAAAAAAAGTTTTCCACAGGAGTACCCCTTTAATGGTGACAACTGGATATCAGTTCTGTGTCTAACTTCCTGTAAACTTCAAGATCCCTCCCAACAGCTCATAGACCCCCCTCCCAGCTCCATCTGCTATCTCTATGGGATCAGGATATATAGTAGATATACACCTCCTCTGAGGCATTTTTTTTTTTTTTTTTGCTGCATTTTGTATGTTTTTTGCCATGAATTTCCCGATATTGTGTCACAAATTGTACTGCAATTGAGCAAATAACAGTAAAAAACTGTGATTTTTGCCACAATTATTGAAAAATGCTGCAGAACGTCCAAAAATGCAGTACACACATAAAAAACTAAGTTCATCTGGTTAACATTCAGCACTTGCAGCCTAATTAGACCAGCTGGAGTGATCAAACATCTAATCCTCAGACAGAGGATTTATGGGAAATGTAGGCTGCATTACAGAACTCACATCATTTGTGCATTTGTAAAGCATAATAGAGACTATCCCTTGCCTGCCAAATACGCAAATAGAGGTTAGCACAAGAACCTTTACATTATTCTCTAATAATAGCCTATATTATTACACTATGTAAGGAGAAATCCCGGAATGCTTCTCTAAGTGTTGAGCCAGATGAGAATACGAGGTTGTCTTGGCGATATGGTCAAGTCATATGAGGTGGGATAAGAGAGGGACCGTGTGTTTTCCTGATCTTGGGTCCTGAATGGCATCTAAACATTATAGCTCCCATAAGTCAGTCATATATCAAGGGTGATTGTCTATTATAACCAGACTCTGTTCTACACCAGTATAATGAAAAGTTGTTATCACCTCAGTACCCTGTTGCATGAAATAATGCGACATCGTAAATCTTAAGGCTTTATTAAGTTAGGAATTTCAGTGGGATTCATGCATGATAGTCAAATTCCGCTTTTATGATTGAAAACATATATTCCCATCAGGAATTGGAGAAACTGAAGAATCATTCCTGGGTGAGAATATATGAACCATTAATCTATTCTATGTTTCATAATAATAATCTCCCATACAAAAGATTATAATTTTGAGCTATATTTGCAATAGGATTTCTGCACAGAAGCAATCACTTAGATCAGATACAATTAGACACTTAATTACACCTCATTCTTTTGGCCAATTAGGAATAAATACTCATATAGTGTGACCTTTCAGCTTATTAGCACATTGGGAATTGCCCTACTTAGTGAACTTTCATATTTCCAGGAATAATGAGCTCTATAGAGAATCAGATTAGTGATCACTTGATGATACATTACATGGTCAATGATACTTTACTCTACTGTATTAGGCTAGGATTCCACTTGGTTATTTTCTGGCAGTTTTTGAGCCAAAGTCAGAAGTGGATCCATAAGGGAGGAGAAGAAGTGTAAGTCCTTCCTTTATATGTCCTATTCCTTTTGAATACACTTCTGGCTTTGGCTCAATAACTGCCGGAAAAAAAACAAGTGGAAACTTAGCCTTAATATGTAATGTAAAATATAACTTTTCAATTGAATAAAAAAAATATATTTTATTTTCTTTAAAGGGGACCTGTCACTAATTTCAGGCAGCATGAAAGGCAGAATGCCACCCTTATCATTATGATCTATGAATGGCTGTGCTTTCTAACCCCTTAACGACCAAGGACGTATTTTTACGTCCTTGGCAGGCTCCCGCCATATAACGCGGGGTCACGCGGGGATCCCGCGTCATATCTGGTCGGTCCCAGCATGTATCTGATGCCGGGACTTGGGGCTAATAGCGCGCGGCAGCGATCGCGGTGCCGTGCGCTATTAACCCTTTAGACGTGGCATTCAAAGTTGAACGCCGCGTCTAAACCGAAAGTGAAAGCTGCCCGGCTGCTCAGCGGGGCTGATGCGGACCACCGCAGTGAAAATGCGGTGTTCCGATCAGCTGGGACACGAACGGAGGTCCTCTTACCTGCCTCCGGCGTGTCCCCTCGGCGATTGATTGCTCCAAGCCTGAGATTAAAGCTTGAGCAATCGACCGCCGATAACACCGATCACTGCAAAGCTATGGCTTTGCAGTGAACAGGGTATAAGATCAGTGTGTGCAGTGTTATAGGTCCCTATGGGAGCAATAACACTGCAAAAAAAAGTGTAAAAAAAAAAGTTAATAAATGTGATTTAACCCTTTCCTTAATAAAAGTTCAAATCACCCCCCTTTTCCCATAAAAAAACACCATGTAAATAAAAATAAATATAAACATATGTGGTATTGCCGCGCAAAAAAATTCCAAAGTCTAAAATAATGTATTTTTGGTCGCTTTTGATATCATGAAAAAATGAATAGAAAGTGATCAAAAAGTCCAATCAATACAAAAATGGTACCGCTAAAAACTTCAGATCATGGCGCAAAAAATTTGCCCTCATACCGCCCCATATGTGGGAAAATAAAAAGTTATAGGGGTCAGAATATAACAATTTTAAAGGTATAAATTTTTCTGCATGTAGTTATGATTTTTTACAGAAGTACGACAAAATCAAACCTATATAAGTAGGGTATAATTTTAATCCTATGGACTTACAGAATAAAGATCAGGTGTCATTTTTACCGAAAAAAAGTACTGCGTAGAAACGGAAGCCCCCAAAATTTACAAAATGGCGTTTTTTCTTAAATTTCGTTGCACAATGATTTTTTTTCCGTTTCGCCGTAGATTTTTGGGTAAAATGACTGATCTCACTGCAAAGTAGAATTGGTGGCGCAAAAAATAAGCCATCATATGGATTTTTAGGTGCAAAATTGAAAGGGTTATGATTTTTAAAAGGTAAGGAGGAAAAAATGAAAGTGCAAAAACGGAAAAACCTGTGGTCCTTAAGGGGTTAAGAGTAATCACACTGGAGGCGATTTATCAAAACCTGTCCAGAAGGAAAGTTGCCCAGTTGCCCATAGCAACCAATCAGATTGCTTCTTTTATTTTTAACAAGGCCTCTGCAAAATGTAAGAAGTGAACCTGATTGGTTGCTATGGGAAACTGGGAAACTTTTCCTTTGGACAGGTTTTGATAAATCTCCCCCACTATCCTCAGCTGAGAGTCATAGGGGTGGATGAAAGATATATATAGAAAGGGAACTGTCAATCAGAGCCAGCAAACCACCCCAATGACTCCTGGGCGAGGAAATAACTATGATTAAAGGTGAACTCTGGTACATGAGTATCTCTCCCTCCTTCTCAGAATCTAGTATATAGGGGGATAAGTGCTCAATAGCAGTGGGTTCAGGCCACTGAGATTCCCTGAGATGTCATGCCTGGCTCTCCGGCTTTCACCATACATGGAGCAACGTTCATCCACAGATTACTATTGACAACCGCACAAAGCAGTGGCCGACACCTCCCCTCCATGAATCTCTATGGAAGAGCCGGAGATAAATGAACACTGTATCTCCTGATCTCCCATAGAGATACATGGAGGATTCTGTGGATAGAAGATACGTACTCACATATCGGAGTTCCCCTTTAATCTGAAGCAGCATAGCCATTCAGAATGGATCATAGATTATTGTGATAGGGAAGCCTATCACACTGTTTCATGCTGCCGTGGTTCAGGCAGCATGAAAATAGTGAAAGATAATGATGTGTAGCTCACTTATGATACAGAGGGGATATAGTGCTTGAGGTTAAAGGTGATACCCCCACCCAAGGGGCCTAATCTAATATAAGGAAAGAATATATAAAAAAATTATATAGAAACCAGTCCTCTAAAGCACTAGGGGTATATAAAATGGCAAATAGAAGAAAGAGAGAATAAGTTAATAGAATGGGGATCCAATTGTTTGAGTGAAAATATAGATGTATTTATTATATAAAACAATATAGGGTATACAGCCAATCACCTAGCAGGGCCCTTGCAGGTGAAAGGTAATATGATGTTAAAATATTATAGTATTAAAATAATGATGGTAACAATAACAATAAAGCAATAAAATAGCACAAAAATGCAAAAGATGAATGAATATCCGCTTTAAAGATAAAAAGTCTCTTTTCAATAATCACAAGTCTCTTTGAGAAAGGACAAAGTCCATCAATGGTGTGAGCTAGTACCACGAATATAGCACGAATATAGCAAGTGCCGGGAGTATCACAAGTGTCATATAGTCTCATAGAGTCTCAATAGTAGCGCTTATCATCAGTGGTAAATCGTGGGAATAATTCAGTTGTGAGGCCTGCAACAGTGTTGCGGTCTTAGACACAGTAGCAAGTCAGCTCAATCTGTAAGTATATTGTAATAATGTAGCAATGTAGCGAATGTATCGCGGTGCACAGCACCACTCACCCTCCTCAACGAGCTTGTACAGCCGCGATATCTTTAGATGCGGTGCCTGTCCGTATTCCGGTTGGGGTGAGTGGTTCTCCGGGGGCTCCGAGTGTCCTGGGCTGGCACGGAGAGGCGTCCGGGGCTGTGGATGAATGGATGGCTGACAACAGGTGCGTGTCTTAATGATGCGCTAGCAGTGTGCGCGTTGTGGTGGTCCTGATACCGCAGACATCCAGCGGTTGCAAGTCGATTATTGAGCGGATAGAGTCTTTAAAGTGATATTCACTTAATGTCTTTGTGCTTTAAACAGGGTCAGGCACGTTTCAAAGCCATGGGCTCTTGCACGCAGCACCCCAGTTAAAATCAGTCCCCGGAGCATGTTCGCTCCGGGTCTGATTACCGGCGACCATGGGGCCGGCGGCGTGTGGCGTCACGCCTCCGCCCCCGTGTGACGCCATGCTCCGCCCCTCAATGCAAGCCTATGGGAGGGGGCGTGACAGCTTGGAATCTCGTTACGCATTTCCCCCATTTTCTCTGATTTCCAGAGTTCTCCTCCTAGTCAAATCTCAGAAATCGAACATGGTGTCGATGAACCCCCCTGTGGCCGACACAATCATGGTTTCCACAGATTTTAGGAATGTTGATTGATTTTCCTCGAATTCTTCAGGATCCCCTCGGGCATCCTCAACCTCTTGTCACATTGAATATTTTAATTCTGGTAGCTTTGTTCATTTTGGGTCAACAAGACCAGATTCTGATTTTTCTCAATCGACTAGAGACATTATCTCAGACGCTTGGGCCCCAGGTACCAGATCTGCTTACAGATCAGCCTGGAAACTTTGGTCTGATTGGCACTTGCAATGGGATTTGGATCCCGTACATGCACCTGTGACTCAAGCACTTAATTTCCTTTCTGCATCTTTTGATGCTGGTAAAGCATATCGTACCATCAATGTGTACCGTTCAGCTTTATCTTTTCATCACCCTCCTATCAACTATATGTCTTTAGGTAAACACCATTTAATTGGTAAACTAATGAAGGGAATTAAATTCAGACATCCTGCATAGCCCAAATAGCATTTCACTTGGGATGTATCTTTGATTCTAAATCTTCTGGATTCTTGGGGGGACAACAAACCCCCCAAGAATTATCCCTCCAACATTTATCTTTCAAACTTACAGTCTTAATTTGCCTTATTTCTGTGAAAAGTATTTCAGATGTTTGAGTCCTTGATATATCTCATAGACAATTTACCCCTAATGGTGTTCTCTTTTCTATATCTAGACAAACACAAACTAATCTTCATTCAGTATTTTATCCTTCCTTTCCTCTCAAGGAAAATATTTGTGTCATTTGCTGTCTCAAAGTCTATGAACAAAAAACTCCTTTCAGACTTCCTAATTCTACATACCGTATTTTTCGCCGTATAAGACGCACTTTTTCTTCCCCAAAACTGGGGGGAAAAAGTCGGTGCGTCTTATACGGCGAATACACCCCTATCGCGGCGGTCCCTGCGGCCATCAACGGCCGGGAACCGCGGCTAATACAGGACATCACCGATCGCGGTGATGCCCTGTATTAACCCTTCAGACGCGGCGATCAAAGCTGACCGCCGCGTCTGAAGGGAAAGTGACACTAACCCGGCTGTTCAGTCGGGCTGTTCGGGACCGCCGCGATTTCACCGCGGCGGTCCCGAACAGCCCGACTGAATAGCCGGGTTAGTGCTTGCAGGACACCGGGAGGGACCTTACCTGCCTCCTCGGTGTCTTCTCCGTTCAGGGATCCCCTGTATGGCCGGCGCTCTCCTTCCTCGTCATCACGTCGTCGCGTACGTGCGTCGGCGTGCGTAACGACGTGATGGCGGCGACGGAGAGCGAGGATACCCGGCCGGCAGCAGAGACGTTCCGGAGCGACGGGGACACGGCGACAGCGATGGAGCGACATCCAGGGCAGCGGTGACGGGTCCGGAGCGGCGGGGACAGGTGAGTATTACCTCCTATGCAGTGGTCTTCAATCTGCGGACCTCCAGATGTTGCAAAACTACAACTCCCAGCATGCTCGGACAGCAAACGGCTGTCCGGGCATGCTGGGAGTTGTAGTTTTGCAACATCTGGAGGTCCGCAGGTTGAAGACCACTATTGGGTTCAAAATCTTAATTTTTTTAGATTTTGCCCCTAAAAATTGGGTGCGTCTTATACGCCGGTGCGTCCTATAGGGCGAAAAATACGGTAATTGCTTATATCTTTTTGCAAACCTTTTCTTCCTGTGACCTTCCACCACTTTAGCTAGAAGGGTTAGACAAACTATGTCTTTAGCTGGAATTGACATCTCTTTATTCCGCGCACATTCTACCAGAGGTGCTATGTCGACAAAATTCTGTCAAGTAGGAGGATCTTTGTCAGACATTATGAAAGCTGCCAATTGGTCCTCTGAATCCACATTCAAAACCTTTTACTTTAGACAAGAACCTCACGTTTCCATGGCCGCTGTTTCAATATTATTAACTGTGTATACATGTTTATTATATTATTATTTGCTCATTCTAGTTATACTCACTTATATTGTGATAGCTTTAAACAAGCATAATGTTTGTCTCTATCCTGTAATACAATTGAAGATTTTCCTACCTTTAGTGACGGAAAATATAGATTTTATTAAGGACAAGAGAGGAACATTATCCCTCCCTATTACCCTACGCAATGTTATTATTATGTTATTTATTGTTTCTTCCACTTTAATTCATCATTTTGGAAGAATTGTCTTTCAAGACTTCGAAATGTCTTCCACCTGGATTCCGCGTCTGTTTCTCTACCATCTCTTAAAGGGGTATTCCAGGCAAAAACTTTTTTTTATAGATCAACTGGCTCCGGAAAGTTAAACAGATTTGTAAATTACTTCTATTAAAAAATCTTAATCCTTCCAATAGTTATTAGTTTCTGAAGTTGAGTTGCTGTTTTCTGTCTAACTGCTTTCTGATGACTCACGTCTCGGGAGCTGTCCAGCTCCTATGGGGATATTCTCCCATCATGCAAGGGATATTCTCCCATCATGCACAGCTCCCGTGACGTGACATCATCATTGAGCAGTTAGACAGAAAACTTCAGAAACTAATAACTATTGGAAGGATTACGATTTTTTTAATAGAAGTAATTTACAAATCTGTTTAACTTTCCGGAGCCAGTTGATATATAAAAAAAAGTTTTTGCCTGGAATACCCCTTTAAGTTCATCATTCAATACTGAAGTCTTCACCTTCCGGATCTTCAGTAGTCATTTACTGTTCTTGTTTGGACATTCTATGATGAAACTTGTATTGTCTTTTTAATATGTATTTTCCTATGCATCAAAGAAGAGGAAGTACGTTATCTGCACTCTCCTTATATCACCTATGTACCTGATGCTGATTGGTTGTTCTGTATGCCTCATTTGCATATTACCTGTATACCTCATTTGCATATCACCTGTATCATCCGTTTTTTCTTCTGTATACCTGTTCTTTATTCTTGCTGCTATGACTAAAGTAGTAATAAAGAGTTAAGCATAATGGTCATCTCCTGTCCTTAATAAAATCTAAATTTTCTATCACTAAAGGTAGGAAAATCTCCAATTTCAACATAAACATAAAAAAGTATACACGGATACTATATGCATGTTTCCATTGCTGAATATGGAGTAGAAATACTGATGAAAAATACTGATCAAGATGCCCCAGTGTAAAAGTCATATTATTTATGGATGATATTTGTTCTGTAAGTCACCAGTATTAAAGATCCATAATACAGTCTATACAATACGGTTGACATACAGACACAGTATTCTAAACTAAGTGGCAGAAAATACAAAATACAGATATATGATGAAAAGTGAATTGATACAGAATGATACAGAAAATGATTAATAGTGAACTGAGTGAAGAGGATCCCACGAGAACCTTGGAATTACAAGTTTTCTAAATGGCATATACCACTTTATTAAAATATTAAAGAATGTTTATTGAATTGTATGGATAACGTGTTTCAAAAGGATTACACCTTTTCTGTCAGAACCATGAGTCAAAGGGGTAATCCAGGAAAAAAACTTTTTTTTTTTTTATATCAACTGGCTCGAGAAAGTTAAACAGATTTGTAAATTAGTTCTATTAAAAAATCTTAATCCTTTCAGCACTTATGAGCTGCTCAAGTTGAGTTGTTCTTTTCTGTCTAAGTGCTCTCTGATGACACCTGTCTCGGGAACTGTGCAGACTAGATTCAAATCCCCATAGCAAACCTCTTCTACTCCCGAAGACAGACAGAGATGTCAGTAGAGAGCACTGTTGTCAGACAGAAAAGAACAACTCGAGTTCAGCAGCTGATAATTAATAGAAGGATTAAGATTTTTTAATAGAAGTAATTTACAAATATGTGTAACTTTCTGGAGCCAGTTGATATTTAAAAATAAACATTTTTCCTGGAATATCCCTTTATTTATAAAGAACCTGCAGTAAGGACCCTATAAGGCAGCATGAGGGGTCCTCATGTAGGTACTTCATGTGCCATGTTACAAATTTCAATGATCTGAATCTAGTTGTCAGAGCCAGCCTTACTGTGGGCCCGACTGGGTTCATTGGACAAGGTACTTTCAAAGGGTTGTGACACTTAGCCACCCAAGATGTTTTTTTTATTTATATATTTTTTGGTTCTTCTGCCCACACTCTTACACTAATGGTGAATCCAGGACAGATCCCCAGGGCGAGCAGGAGTCTTACTAGAGTATGCTGCCCTTAGATAGCATGACATAATCCTGGTGTCAGATCCATTTTAGTTAAACAAAATAAATAATATTTAACCCCTTAAGGACTCAGCCCATTTTGGCCTTAAGGACTCAGACAATTAAATTTTTACGTTTTCATTTTTTCCTCCTCGCCTTCTAAAAATCATAACTCTTTTATATTTTCATCCACAGACTAGTATGAGGGCTTGTTTTTTGCGCGACCAGTTGTCCTTTGTAATTAAAAATAACTCATTATATCATAAAATGTATGGCGCAACAAAAAAACACTACTTTTGTGGGGAAATTAAAAAGAAAAACGCAATTTTGCTAATTTTGGAAGGTTTCGTTTTCACGCTGTACAATTTATGGTAAAAATGACATGTGTTCTTTATTCTGAGGGTCAATACGATTAAAATGATACCCATTATTATATACTTTTATATTATTGTTGTGCTTAAAAAAAATCACAAACTTTTTAACCAAATTAGTACGTATTTAATAAAATTTATTAAAAAAGTAGCAATTTTGGACTTTTTTTTTTCGTTCACGCCGTTCACCGTACGGGATCATTAACATTTTATTTTAATAGTTCAGACATTTACGCTCGCGGCGATACCAAATATGTCTATAAAATTTATTTTTTACGCTTTTTGGGGGTAAAATAGGAAAAAACGGACGTTTTACTTTTTTATTGGGGGAGGGGATTTTTTTTTACACTTGGATAGTCCCCATAGGGGACTATTCATAGCAATACCATGATTGCTAATACTGATCTGTTCTATGTATAGGACATAGAACAGATCAGTGTTATCGGCGATCTCCTGCTCTGGTCTGCTCGATCTCAGACCAGAGCAGGAGACGCCGGCAGCTGGACGGAGGAAGGAGAGGGGACCTCCGTGCAGCGTCCTGAATTATCGGATCCCCGCAGCAGCGCTGCGGGTGATCCGATCATTCATTCAAATCGCGCACTGCCGCAGATGCCGGGATCTGTATTGATCCCGACACCTGAGGGGTTAATGGATCTCGCGGGCGTCGGCCATTGCCGGCGGGTCCCTGGCTGCGATCAGCAGCCGGGATCAGCCGCGCATGACATGGGCATCGCTCCGATGCCCGCGGTTATGCACAGGACGTACATTTACGTCCTGCGTCCTTAAGGGGTTAAGCTAAAGGTGTTTTCAAACAGCGGTGCCTTTTATATAAATGTAATTTTCTTTAAAAAAAATCATGTAAAAAAAAAAAAATGTAACTGCAGTACTTCTCCATACTCCATCAGTCTGCTGACTATCCTCGTTTACTGTCATCACCATTGCCATGACCGCAACTGTCTGCAGCAGTGTCAAGGTCATCCCCCCCCTCACTGGAACCAGGTGTAACAGATGCATTTTCTTACTTCTTTCTCTATACTAAACCATTGCCCTTAGTTGCCCTTTAGTAAACTATTGCCCAGCTGATTTTAAACCAAAATACAAAACACTCACCACAGGGGTATATTATAAGGTAATGCAAGTGCGTAGTAAAGTACCAGTAATGCTATTAACCCCGTATGTATGGGCATAGTACTATGTGAGCTCCCACAACCAAACAAACCAAAAAGAAAGAACCTTCGTCCGGGAGTGGACAAAGGTTAGCGTGCCAAAACACGAAATGGAGTGGCGCCATCCCGGTCCTTGCTGTATACTCTTTTGTTGCACTTTAGTGGGTACCGTATAATTTGTAATATATACTGATGTAATTTGCACTTTATTTGTTTAGTGGCACTTTATGCATGTGTCAACTTATTCTACTGTGCACTGATGATTACTTATGTTATATATCATGCCAATTTGCTGCCCCTTCATACATCATTATAGATTTATGTAATTGTTACCCAAATACCATCATCTACTTCCCAAGCATTTGTACCAGTGATGTTGCTCCTTTTTTAAGTGTAATATTTTAATGCATATCAATAAAATCATATTTTTATAGCTATTTCAGTGACTCCATTAGTTTTCTCTTTTTGGTTTGTTTTTATTGCCCAGCTGAAAACAGGACCTTCTCACAAGCCAGTCTACACCAAATTAATCCCTTAAGAATCTATGAGGTGCATTTTCATCATGCCCGCCTTTGTGCATTGTGATGAAAATGCTATCAGTAGCTGGCACTTACTGTCAATGACCAACATCAGCGATCACGTTGATGTCGGTCATTTAACCTTTTAAGTGCCACGATCAATAGCAATCCCGGCCTGCAAGAAGTGAATTGACTGGAGCGGCTTCTGTCAACTGTCTAATAGGCACACCCCCAAAGTATTAACAGGCTGCAAATCGGTTTCTATGACAGCTGCCATGGTATGAGCTGTTGATACAGCCTCCCATGTGCAGGGTGTACCAGCAGGGCACCGATCTAAGGCTAAGTTTCCACTTGTTTTTTGGGGGGCTTTTTGCCCAAAAAAATGCCAAAATGGCCCCATGGCTTTTTTTCTGTGAGAAAATGCTGTGGCCAGATGTTAGCTGCAAGTCAATAGAAAAACGCATATCCACTTTGCATTTTTCAGTTTTGCATTTTTTTTTTATCCTTATGGCGTTTTTAAGCTCCCTGGCAGTTTTTCAAAATTACAGCATGTTGAGCCTATGGCCTTTTTTTTTTCACTTTTTTCATGTGGGTTTTAACTTTGGCGTTTTTGCAGGTGGTTTTTATTCTTTTTTGGACTTTAGTGATACAAAAAAGTGATGGACATTTCGTAGGGTACCATTTGAAAAAAAAAAGATTTATATTTTTTATAACGAAATTTTAATACATTTTTAAACAGGGATCAATTTATTTGGGCGGGCAGGGAACTAAAAATGTAGCCGTCAATAATAAAAATGTAGAAAAGGGCCATTTAAATGTAAACATTTTATATTTTTTATAATTAATTTTGTTAAACTTTTTATTAGTACTTATATTTAATAATGTGTTTAATAAAGTGTGTGTGTGTGTGTTTTCACTTATATTTCTTTTTAATTTTTTTGGTAGTACTACTACTCCCAGCATGGAACACCATACCTACTATGAAGTATGGGGGTGGAAACATCTGCTAAGGGACCAGGACGACTGATCCATGTACAGGAAAGAGTGAATTGGGCCATGTATTGTGAGATTTTGAGTGAAAACCTCCTTCCATCAGCAAAGGCATTGAAGATGAAACATGGCTGGGTCTTTCAGCATGACAATGATCCCAAACACACAGCCCGGGCAATGAAGGAGTGGCTTCAAAATGAGCATTTCAAGGTCCTGGAGTGGCCTAGCCAGTATCCAGATCTCAACCCCATAGAAAATCTTTGGAGGGAGTTGAAAGTTTGTGTTGTCCAGCGACAGCCCCAAAACATCACTGCTCTAGAGGAGATCTGCATGAAGGAATGGGCCAAAATACCAGCAACAGTATATGAAAACCTTGTGAAGACTTACAGAAAACATTTGACCCCTAGCATTGCCAACAAAGGGTATAAAACAAAGTATTGAGACAAACTTTTGTTATTAACCAAATAGTTATTTTCCACCAAAATTTAGCAAATAAATTCTTTAAAAATCAGACAATGTGACTAGAGATGAGTGAACTTTAGAAAAATTCTATTCGGGTCGAATTTATTGGTGGCAAATCAATATTAAAAACGGCTATTTCTGGTGTATAACACTTTGCTTTATTCTAACACGCATATGGAGTATGCTGGGGTAGTGAAATAATACTGTTATTCAGTATGACATGCAGATTACAGACATCGCTATTAGAATCACTGTCCCAGAGCGGCACTGTGAAAGAGCCTGGAGTTGGCATCAGTATGAGGAGACCATATAGTGGCTGAATGACACAGCGTGGAGGTGTTGGCAGCATAAGGAGACCATATAGTGGCTAAATGACAAAGCATGGAGGTGTTGGCAGCATGAGTGTTACGCCGAGCGCTCCGGGTCCCCGCTCCTCCCCGGAGCGCTCGCAACATCCTCGCAATTGCAGCGCCCCGGTCAGACCTGCTGACCGGGTGCGCTGCAATATCTCTCTCAGCCGGGATGCGATTCGCGATGCGGGAGGCGCCCGCTCGCGATGCGCGTCCCGGCTCCCGTACCTGACCCGTTCTCCGTCGGTCTTGTCCCGGCGCGCACGGCCCCTCTCCTTAGGGCGCGCGCGCGCCGGGACTCTGCAATTTAAAGGGCCTCTGCGCCACTGATTGGAGCAGCAGGCTTAATTAGTGTGTTCACCTGTGCACTCCCTACTTATACCTCACTTCCCCTGCACTCCCTCGCCGGATCTAGTTGCCATTGTGCCAGTGAAAGCGTTTCCTTGTGTGTTCCTAGCCTGTGTTCCAGACCTCCTGCTGTTGCCCCTGACTACGATCCTTGCTGCCTGCCCTGACCTTCTGCTATGTCCGACCTTGCTCTTGTCTACTCCCTTGTACCGCGCCTATCTTCAGCAGTCAGAGAGGTTGAGCCGTTGCTGGTGGATACGACCTGGTTGCTACCGCCGCTGCAAGACCATCCCGCTTTGCGGCGGGCTCTGGTGAATACCAGTAGCAACTTAGAACCGGTCCACCAACACGGTCCACGCCAATCCCTCTCTGGCACAGAGGATCCACCTCCAGCCAGCCGAATCGTGACAATGAGGAGACCATATAGTGGCTGAATGACACAGCGTGGAGGTGTTGGCAACATGAGGAGACGAAATAGTGGCTAAATGACACAGCGTGGAGATGTTGGCAGCATGAGGAGATCATATAGTGGCTGAATGACACAGCATGGAGGTTTTGGCAGCATGAGGAGACCATATAGTGGCTGAATGACACAGCGTGGAGGTGTTGGCAGCATGAGGAGACCATATAGTTGCTGAATGACACAGCCTGCAGCTGGCAGCAGCATGCGTAGACACTAGGGATTCACAATCCCTTAGATTAAAAGATGAATTTTGAAATTTCAAATGAAGATTTAGGGTAGCTAGTGATACCATAAAAAAACAGCAGCATCAGTAAAACATATAGTGGCTTAATGACACAGCCTGGAGTTGGCAGAAGCATGAGGAGACATTGAAATTTAAGATTTTGAAATAGAAATTTAAGATTTTGAAATTGAAATTAAGGATTTCGAAATTGAAATTTTAACTCCCAAGTTTTAGTGTCCCGGGCTCCAGCGTGTGGGTACAAATTACCAAATATAACAAAGAGTCACATGTCACATGGCAGCACAATGACAGAGCCTGGAGGTGGCATCAGTATGAAGAGACCATATAGTGGCTTAATGACTGCCTGGAGTTTGTGGCAGCATGGGGAGACCAAATAGTGTCTGAATGGCACAGCCTGGACTTGGCTGAAGCATGAGGAGACCATATAGTGTCTGAATGGCACAGCCTGGAGATAGCTGAAGCATGAGGAGACCACATAGAATTTGAGTGGCACACCCTGGTGGTGGCTGAAGCATGAGGAGACCCTATAGTGGCTGAATAGCACAGCCTGGAGTTTGTGGGAGCATGGAGAGACCATATAGTGGCTGAATGGCACAGACTGCAGGTGGCTGAAGCATGAGGAGACAATATAGTGGCTGAATGGCACAGCCTGGAGTTGGCTGAAGCATGAGGAGACCATATAGTGTCTGAATGGCACAGCCTGGAGGTGGCTGAAGCATTAGGAGACCATATAGTGGCTGAATGGCACAGCCTGGAGTTTGTGACACCATAAAGAGACCATATAGTGGCTGAAAGGCACAACCTGGAGTTGGCTGAAGCATGAGGAGACCATATAGTGTCTGAATGGCATAGCCTGGAGGTGGCTGAAGCATGAGGAGACCATATAGTGGCTTAAATGCACAGCCTGGAGTTGGCTGAAGCATGAAAAGACAATATAGTGGCTGAATGGCACAGCATGTAGTTGGCTGAAGCATGAGAAGAGACCATATAGTGGCTGAAAGAGACAGCCTGGAGTTGGCTGAAGCATGAGAAGAGACCATATAGTGGCTGAATGGGACAGCCTGGAGGTGGCAGCAGCAGCATCAGGAGTCCTGAAAGTGACCCGGTAACAGAGTGGTGCGGTGGGTGGCAATACCAGTACCAGGTGACGAAGGTGGGTGAAAAAAGGTCTGATGAGGAGGAATGTTTGTAACTGGAGAGCAGCGCCTTAAATCTGTTTGGCACTATCTATATTTGTGAAGTGTTGGTGTGGCACCATGGTCAATCTATGCTGATACATCAGGCATTGGTGGGTGGAAATCCTGGCTGATTCATGCCTGATTCATCTTTGCAAAGGTCAGTCTCTCCACATTTTTCGTGGACAGACGAGTTCTCCTTGGGGTGACTATGGCCCCGGCCGCACTAAACACCCGCTCTGATGGCACACTACTGGCCATCAGGACAGCTTTTCCAGTTGCTAGTTGCGGCCACAAATCAAGTTTCAGAGAAGATAGAAGAATACCCTTAGTAGATGGCACTGCGGCTGTTTCAGATGAAACGGAATAGGACCAAAGCTTAGTTTAAGGTCCACAGTGGAACCAAATTTTATTTGGTAAACAGATTAAAATAATAAAACATGCGATGACGCGTTTCGGGAGGAGCCCTCCCTTCCTCAGATCAGGATGCTGAACAGTGATCATGTTAACACTTAAATGCATTTAAAAAAAAACGCCAAAATACAGGTAAGGGGTGGGAGATGTGAACTTGTTGGATAAAAGCAATTGAGAGGGCATACAGTGGTGGCGCTGTTAATAGCTGGAATGTGTATAAGAGGAGGCGACCCCAATGAACGAATTAAGGGGGGGGGGAAACAGGGGGTGTCCAGTGTACAGGAGGATAAATGAATGTGAGACTGACAGTGTCGGGACGATGTATATGTCAGTTTCAAAAGTCAGAGGACCTTTGCCCAAAAGTATTCTCAGGGGCAAGGATGTACCGTATTTATCGGCGTATAGCACTCACTTTTTAAGCTAAAATTTTTAGCTTAAAGTCTACCTGCGTGTTATACGCCGATAAGCCGCTGCAGTTCAATGATTTAAAGTGGGCGCTTTAAATCAATGAACTGCAGCGGCTTTGCAGGTGCAGAGACCGCCAGCGCTGCCGGCTTCTCTGCCCCTGCCTGTCCTGGGGTCTAGAGCCCTGCTGTCGGCCCTTCTCTCCCCCTGGCTATCGGCACCGCTGCCCGTTCTCTCCCCCTGACTATCGGTGCCGGCGCCCAATTGCCGGCGCTGATAGCCAGGGGGAGAGAAGCGGCGCCGGCAATGGGGCAGCAGCGCCGACAGACAGGGGGAGAGAAGGGGCAGCGGCACCCATTGCCGGCGCTTCTGCCCCGTTGCCTCCCCCATCCCCGGTTGCATAATTACCTGTTGCCAGGGTCGGGTCCTCGCTGCTTCAGGCCTCCGGTGTGCGTCCCCTGCATCATTGCTATGCGCTGCACGGCCCCTGCGTGTGGGTACAAAGGACCAAATCTAACAAGGAGTCACATGTCACATGGCGGCACAATGAAACAGCCTGGAGGTGGCATCAGTATGAGGAGACCATATAGTGGCTGAATGACTGCCTGGAGTTTGTGGCAGCATGGGGAGACCATATAGTGTCTTAATGGCACAGCCTGGAGTTGGCAGCAGCATGAGTAGACACTAGGGCTTCACAATCCCTAAGATTAAAAGATGAATTTTGAAATTTAAATTGAATATTTATGGTAGCTAGTGCTACCATAACATTTTCTAGGGCCAGGCCCAACAGCATCAGTAAACCATATATTGGCTGAATGACACAGCCTGGAGGTGGCTGAATCATGAGGATACCATAAAGTGGCTGAATGGCACAGCCTGGAGGTGGCTGAAGCATGAGGACAAAATATAGTGGCAGAATGGCACAGGCTAGAGGTGGCTGAAGCATGAGGAGACCATATAGTTGCTGAATGGCACAGGCTGGAGGTGACTGAAGCATGAGGAGACCATATAGGGGCTGAAAGACACAACCTGGAGGTGGCTGAAGTATGAAGAGACCATATAGTGCCAGAAGGGCATAGCCTGGAGTTTGTGGCAGCATGAAGAGACCTTATAGTGTCTGAATGGCACAGCCTGGAGTTGGCTGAAGCATGAGGAGACCATATAGTGGCTGAATGGCAAAGCCTGGAGTTTGTGGCAGCATGAGGAGACCATATACTGGCTGAATGGCACAGCCTGGAGGTGGCTGAAGCAGGAGGAGACCATATAGTGGCTTAATGGCACAGCCTGGAGGTGGCTGCCATTCAGACACTATATGGTCTCCTCATGTTTCAGCCACCTCCAGGCTGTGCCATTAAGCCACTATATGTTCTCCTCCTGCTTCAGCCACCTCCAGTCTGTGCCATTCAGCTGGTATATGGTCTCCTCATGCTGCCACAAACTCCAGGCTTTGCTATTCAGCCACCATATGGTCTATTCATGTTTCACAGCCTAGAGTTTGGGGCAGCATGAAGAGACCATATAGTGGATAAATGGCACCGCCTGGAGTTGGCTGAAGCATGAGGAGAGACCATATAGTGTCTGAATGGCACAGCCTGGAGGTGGCTGAAGCATGAAGAGAGACCATATAGTGCCTGAATGCCTGCCTGGAGTTTGCGGCAGCATGAGGAGTCCATATAGTGGCTGAATAGCACAGCCTGGAGTTGGCAGAAACATGAGGAGACCATTGAAATTGAAGATTTTGAAATTGAAATTGAAGATTTTGAAATTGAAATTTTAGTTAACACTCTCAAGTTTTAGTTTCCCGTGCCTCGGCGTGTGGGTACAAAGGACCAAATCTAACAAGGAGTCACATGTCACAGGGCGGCACAATGAAAGAGCCTGGAGGTGGCTGAATGACTGCCTGGAGTTTGTGGCAGCATGGGGAGACCATATAGTGTCTGAATGGCTCAGCCTGGAGTTGGCAGCAGCATGAGTAGACACTAGGGCTTCACAATCCATAAGATTAAAAGATGAATTTTGAAATTTAAATTGAATATTTATGGTAGCTAGTGCTTCCATAAAATGTTTTAGGCCCAGGCCCAGCAGCATCAGTAAACCATATATTGGCTGAATGACACAGCCTGAAGGTGGCTGAATCATGAGGAGACCCCATAGTGGCTGAATGGCACAGCCTAGTGGTGGCTGAAGCTTGAGGAGACCATATAGTGGCAGAAGGGCATAGCCGAGTTTGTGGCAGCATGAGGAGACCATATAGTGTCTGAATGGCACAGCCTGGAGTTGGCTGAAGCATGAGGAGACCATTTAGTGGCTGAATGGCACAGCCTGGAGTTTGTGGCAGCATGAAGAGACCATATAGTGGCTGAATGGCACCACTTGGAGTTGGCTGAAGCATGAGGAGACAATTGAAATTGAAGATTTTGAAATTGAAATTGAAATTTTAGCTAACACTCCCAAGTTTTAGTGTCCTGTGTCCCTGGAGGTGGTAGCATCAGCATGAGGAGACCATAGAGCAGCACAATTAGAGAGCCTGGAGGTGGAAGCCTGGAAGTGGTAGAATCAGCATGAGGAGACCATATGGTGGCACAATGACAGAGCGTGGAAACAGTAGTATCAGCATGAGGAGATCATAGAACAGCACAATGAGAGCGCCTGGAGGTGGCAGCATCAGCATGAGGAGACCATAGAGCAGCACAATTAGAGAGCTTTGAGGTGGAAGCATCAGCATGAGGAGACCATATGGTGGCACAATGACAGAGCTTGGAGGTGGTAGCATTAGCATGAGGAGACCATAAAGCAGCACAAAGAGAGAGCCTGGAGCTGGCAATATGAGCATGAGGAGACTATATGGTGGCACAATGAAAGAGCCTGGAGGTGGTAGCATTAGCATGAGGTACCAAAGAGCAGCACAATGACAGAGCATTGAGGTGGCAGCAGAAGCCACGAGGGCCATGCCAACTGAGGGTTGAGTCTGAGGAACCCACCGACTGTTGACCGGGGGTGTCGGATGTCACTTGGGATGAAGTGGATGACCAAGTGAACCGATCAATCATGGCTGCTGGGTTGCTGGTCGAGACACGACTGCTAGCTGACACTGGGAGCTCAGACCTCTCGCTGCGACTCTGGGTGCCACACGCCCCTACTCTGCTGCGACCTCTGCCTGCGCCTGATGAATTTAGGCCTCTGCCATTCCACTGTGCACATCCTGGCACTACTCTGCCTGACATACTTATTGCGTATATGAGGGGAGTACAATACGCTTCACTATGCTTAAAACAGTATTTGTCTAGAACAGCAGCAGGTGTGTACTATTGGCTGGCCTTTCACAGTATTGACCGATCAACAGGTACAAAATAGTACACTTCTTAGATGTACGTATGTGGTATGCACTTATGAGTGCAGAAAAATAGTACGCTTAAAAACACATATTTTTTCTAGATACCAGCTGTTGATTACTTTTCCCTGGCCTTTCACAGTATCTAGGCCCTTGAGAGTTTAACAGGTACAAAATGGTACACTACTTAGATGTAGGTATGTGGTATGCACTTATGAGGGCAGAAAAATGTGTTAATGTAAAAAAACATATTTTAGTAAAACACCAGCCGGTGATTATTTTTGGCTTTCCTTTCACAGTATGTAGGCCCTTTACAGATTAACAGGTACAACATAGTACACCACTGAAATGTAGGTATGTGGATGCACTTATGAGAGCAGAAAAATATGATACAGTATTGTCATGTCTGTCCTGGTCTGTGTTCACACACAGCTATTGGATTTGCTGTGTGTGAACAGTTTTATGTTCCCTGGTCTTGGAATAGTTAAATGGGCACTGTCAGATACAAAAACTTTTGACATGTTGTAAAGCATGCAAAACCAATAGGTTCTGCAATTGCTTTCATTAGAAAATTTTCAGTATTTCATACCAGAGGCATAGCGTGGGGGGTGCAGGGGGGGCAGGCCGCACCGGGCGCAACATCTGTTGCAAAGCCACCCCCCCCCCCCCCCCCCCGAGATTGTTGCCCTTCTTCCTGAACTATCGCATGGTGGAGTGGGAGCTGTCGGCTGTCCTGCTCCACCACCCCTTTCTCATGCCCGTCACCTTGCTATCACACGCCGCGGCTGCCGCATTCCTGCAGTCAGTGAGAGACAATCATGGCAGGCTGGCGCGATGACATCCCATCATCGCGCTGGCGCCCGGAGATCACGTCCCCGCGGCTCTCACTGACTGCAGGAATGGAGCAGCCGCAGCGTGGGAGAAAGGTGACGGGCGTGAGAAAGCGGAGGGGGGAGCAAATTATAAGTGAGAGGGGCAAATGATGTGTAAGGGGCACATGTCAAGGGGGCATTATATGTGGGGGCACATGACAGGACCCCCCTGTCATGTGCCCCTCATATATAATACCCCATGTCCTGTGCCCCTCACATATACTGCCCCCCCCCCTGACATGTGCCCTTCATATATAATGCCCCCTGTCCTGTCCCCTCAGGGGGCATTATATGTGAGGGGCACATGTCAGGGGGGCATTATATGTGAGGGGCTCAGGACAGGGGACATTATAAGTCAGGGTCACATGTCAGGGGGCATTATATGTGGGGGCACATGACAGGGGGGCATTATTTGTGAGGGGCATTATGTCCTGTGCCCCTCACATATAATGCCCCCCCCTGACATGTGCCCTTCACATATAATGCCTCCTGTCCTGTCCCATCAGGGGGCATTATATGTGAGGGGCACAGGACATGGGGCATTATATGTGAGGGGCACAGGACAGGGGACATTATAAGTCAGGGTCACATGTCAGGGGCACTATATGTGGGGTCACATGTCATGTGCCCATATAATGCACATATAATGCCCCCCTGACATTTGCCGCTTACTTATAATACCCAAAGCCATGTGCCTTGGATCATCTCCAGGGTATGGTTCCATTTTGATGTTTAGTTTTTGTTCTTGATATTTTTTGTCGTTTACGATGGTTGTGAGACAACATATAATAGTATGGCCCATGCTAGGTTACTACATTTGTAGATTTGTATTCATAGACCTGCTGAAAATGTGGAGAATGTGTAATGCATGTTCGCACTCAATAAAGTGTTTGAAAATAAACTTGTATTTAGATGCATTTTACTTCAATTACATCAGTATTTTCATAACAAACAATACATGTGCTTGGGGGTGAGGGTTTCTTTAACTAATCTAATGGAAGAGACTCGAGTGCTAAAATCCACGGCTTAGGGGAGCAAATTACTTGCTTTGCCCCGGGTACAACCCACGCTACGCCACTGTTCATACTGAAAAAGCCAGTCAAACAATTGCCCCCCCCCCCCCTGCCTGCTTGGACACATACTAGTCCTGATGTGTCCATGCATCATCACCTATGTAACATAGTAAAATAGTTCATAAGGTTGAAAACAGACTGGAGTCCATCAAGTTCAAATTATAACCCTAATGAGTCCCTACTGAGTTGATCCAGAGGAAGGCAAAAAAAAAACTCATACTAGAGGTAAAAATTCCTTCCCGACTCCAAATATGGCAGTCAGAATACATCCCTGGATCAATGCTCTGTCCCTATAATTCTAGTATACATAACCGGTGATGTTATTATTCTCCAAAAATGCATCCAGACGCCTTTTGAACTCTTTTACAGAGTTCACCATGACCACCTCTTCTGGCAGAGAATTCCACAGTCTCACTGCTCTTACAGTAAAGAACCCCCGTCTGTGCTGGTGTAGAAACCTTCTCTCCTCAAGACGTAGAGGATGCCCCCTTGTTATAGATACAGTCCTGGGTATAAATAGATAATGGGAGAGATCTCTGTACTGTCCCCTGATATATTTATACATAGTTATTTGGTCGCCCCTAAACCTTCTTTTTTTAAAACTAAAAAACCCTAATTCTTAAAATATCTCTGGGTACCTTAGTCCTCCCATTCCCGGTATTACCCTGGTTGCCTGTCTTTGAACCCTCTCCTGCTCCACTATATCTTTCTTTTACACTGGTGCCCAGTACTGTTGTTAGGATTCGGCAGGCTGGAGGTGGATCCTCTGTGTCAGAGAGGGATTGACGTGGACCGTGTTGGTGGACCGGTTCTAAGTTGCTACTGTTTTTCACCAGAGCCCGCCGCAAAGCGGGATGGTCTTGCAGCGGCGGTAGCAACCAGGTCGTATCTACCGGCAACGGCTCAACCTCTCTGACTGCTGAGATAGGCATGGTACAAGGGATAAGGCAAGAGCAAGGTCGGACGTAGCAGAAGGTCAGGGCAGGCAGCAAGGATCGTAGTCAGGGGCAACGGCAGGAGGTCTGGAACACAGGCTAGGAACACTGAAGGAAAGGCTTTCACTGGCACAAGGGCAACAAGATCCGGCCAAGAAGTGCAGGGGAAGTGAGGTAATATAGCCAGGGAGCAGGTGGAAGCTAATTAGGCTGATTGGGCCAGGCACCAATCATTGGTGCACTGGCCCTTTAAATCTCAGAGAGCTGGCGCGCGCGCGCGCGACCTAAGGAGCAGAGCCGCGCACGCCAGGACGTGACAGCCGGGGACCGGGACAGGTGAGTGACTTGGGATGCGATTCGCGAGCGGGCGCGTCCCGCTATGCGAATCGCATCCCCGCCGACAATGTCAGTGCAGCGCTCCTGGTCAGCGGGTCTGACCGGGGCGCTGCAGAGAGAGGGATGCCGCGAGCGCTCCGGGGAGGAGCAGGGACCCGGAGCGCTCGGCGTAACAACTGTACACAGTGTTCTATGTGTGGTCTGACTAGTGATTTGTACAGTGGTAGAATTATTTCCTTGTCGTGGGCATCTATGCCCCTATTGATGCACCCCATGATTTTATTTGCCTTGGCCACAGCTGCCCGACAATGGTCACTACAGCTAAATTTACTGTTAACTAAGACTCCCAGGTCCTTTCCAACGTCAGTCGTCCCAAGTGCGCTCCCATTTAATACATAATCCCAGCCCGGATTATTCTTCCCCATATGCATAACCTTACATTTATCAGTGTTGAACCTCATCTGCCACTTCCCAGCCCAAACCTCCAGCCTATCCAGATCAATTTGTGACAGTGCACTGTCCTCTATAGTGTTTACCGCTTTACAGAGTTTAGTATCATCTGCAAAGATTGCTACTTTACTATTCAACCCCTCTACAAGGTCATTAATAAATATATTAAATAGGACAGGACCCAAGACTAACCCCTGTGGTACTACCCCACTAGTAACAGTCACCAAATCAGAATAAGTACCATTAATAATCACCCTATGTTTCCTATCACTGAGCCAGTTACTTACCCACTTACACACATTCTACCCCAGCCCAATCTTTCTCATTTTATGAGCCAATCTTTTATGTGGCACCGTATCAAATGCTTTGGAAAAATCCAGATATACGACATCCAGCGATTGCCCCTGGTCCAGTCTGGAGCTCACCTCCTCATAGAAGCTGATCAGGTTAGTCTGACAGGACCGATCCCTCATAAAGCCATTCTAATATGGAGTCATACATTTATTTTTATCAAGATATTCCAAAATAGCATCTCTTAGAAAACCCTCAAACAATTTACATAAAACAGAGGTTACGCTAACAAGCCTATAATTCCTGGGGTCACCTTTTGTCCCATTTTTTAATATTGGCACCACATTTGCCATGCATCAGTCCTGGGGAACAGTCCCTGTTACTATATGAATGTTAAAAATAGGGGTCTGTCTATTACAATACTTCATTCTTTTAGAACACGGGGGGTGAATGCCATCTGGACCTGGTGATTTGTCTATTTATATTTTTTGTAGGTGGCACTGTACTTCTTCCTGGGTTAGACAGGTAACATGTACTGGGGAGTTTACCTTATCTCGCTGTATTTCACCTGGTATTTCATTTTCCTCGGTGAATACAGTGGAGAAGAATTTATTTAATACATTTGCTTTTTCCTGATCCCCATTTATAATTTCTTCCTCGTCATTTTTTAGGGGGCCTCCACTTTCATTTTTGACATTTTTGCTATTTATATAGTTAAATAATATTTTGGGGTTAGTTTTACTCTCTTGGGCAATGAGTCTTCCTGCCTCTATTTTTGCAGCTTTTATCAGTTTTTTACATATTTTACTTTTTTCTCTATAGCTTTTTAATGCTTCTTCACTGCCATCCTGTCTTAATAGTTTAAATGCTTTATTTTTGTCATTTATTGCCCCTTAACGTTTTTATTCATCCATGTTGGTTTTCTTTTATTCCCATAAGGTATATATATCTTACAGTGAGAGTTTCAGATATTTTTAAAAGTCTCACATTTAGTGTCAGTATTCTTGTTTTTGAGGACATTATCCCATTTTATATTGTTAAGGGCTTCTCTGAGTTGATCAAACTTTGCCTTCCTAAAGTTCATTGTTTTTGTGGCCCCTCGCGAGATTCCCTTATTGAAGAACAAGTTATAATGTATTATATTATGGTCACTATTTCCTAGGTATCCTTTTATTTGCACATTAGTTACTCTGTCAGGTCTGTTGGTCAAAATTAAGTCCAGTAGGGTGCCCCCTCTGGTCGGGCCCTGAACCATTTGGGACAGATAATTGTCTTTAGTTATAGTCAGAAACCTGTTTCCTTTACGAGATTCACAGGTCTCAGTCTACCAGTTTATATCAGGATAGTTAAAGTCCCCCATTATTATCACCTCATTCTGATTTGCTGCCTTGTTTATTTGCCTCAATAATTGATCTTCTGTCTTCCATTATGTTTGGTGGCTTATAGAAAATCCCTATGAGAATTTTTTAATTTTTATCTCCATATATTTCTACCCATAATTACTCCACATTATCGTTTCCCTCCAGTATATCCTCCCGCAATGCAGCCTTCAGACTGGACATTACATAAAGACAAACTCCTCCCCCTTTCCATTTTGTCCGATTCTTCCTGAATAGACTGTAAACCTGAATGTTGACCGCCCAGTCACAGCTATCGTCCAACCAAGTCTCTGTTAAACCCACTAGGTCATATTTCTCCTCAGACATTATCAACTCCAGTTCGTCAGTTTTATTGGACAGACTTCTGGCATTAGTCAACATGCACTTCAATGGTGTATGTTTTTTTTTTCTATGAAGCCTATCACTATTAACTAGTCTAAACCCTCCCTCCGCTCCACCCCCAGGTACATTAATAAGTCAAGTCATGGACACACTTCCTTGATTGACAGCTGTGAGCGCAGGGCTCACAGCTGGAGGAAAAATCCTCCCACTGTCAGCTTGTGTCCCGCTACTGTTCGTGAGGACAAGCAGGGAGTTGTAGTTTTGCTAATGCTAGGGGAGATGTGAGCAGAAAGCATACTAAGGGAGGGGGCGGAGACCTGCAAAGTGAGGCCACGCCCCCTCCATTTGAGAGGAATTCAGACTAGTGAGCTAAATTAAAAGTGTAATAAAAAATAAATAAAGGTGCTAGATACATAAAAATTAGATCTACATGGTCAGGATTAGCTACTGAGTGATATATTTAAGATAAATATTTTTGTTGGATTTGACGGGTATGCTTTAATGTCTCTGGCTTTTTCAGCCACAGCCTCTGTTGTCCAATAGCATTCACGGTGTGTCTATTTAAAGTCAGCCCAGCCTAGCCTCAGGGCTGGTGATTGACTTAATTTCATCCTGACTTGCTAACATGCTGGATATGGGGCTGGTGATACTTCATTTGGACTTCATTACATCTTGCTATGGCCATGCTGCTAATGGAGGCTTTGCGTGAAATTCTTCCTATTTGAGCTTTAGATCTACTATCTCTGTTTTAGCATGCACTTTGTATTTTCTGGTTTTAGCCATGTTAGGTGGTATGCTCTTAGTGGATTTTAAGCTGTGTTTGTTTAGTCGGTTTTAGGATTTTATTTTCTCTTGTATTCATTTATGTGAAGTTCTGTGGTTTATATTTCTGATTTCCTACTCGGTCATCATCCTGTCCACACTGGTGAGTGTGCCGCTGGTAAGTAGTCTATTTGGATTTATTATTAATGGCTACTTCGTTAGTGGAGTGGAGTGTCCAGTTTGTGTTTCCAGTGTGAACAGTGTTCCATGCTTGAATCCCTGTTACTGCTACCATTCCATAGGGACTCCTTGTCTACTGGAGGTGTTCTAGGGATTGCTTTTCCTGTCTTGTGTTCAGTGTGAACAGTGTTCTATAAATATATCCTGTGTATCTAAGCATCCCTATTACCTGTCCATGGGGACTTCGTGTCTACTGGAGGTTTGCATAGGGAATGCAAATATTCCTGTTTAGCAATAGATCCCGTTTACCTGTCCGTGAGGACTGTTATTTCTGTCTACCTGAGTTTTTTTCTAGGGATTCTGCTTATTCCTGTTTTGTCTCTGGGGTATGTTCAGACTCATCCGTTTTCCTGACTGGTGTTTGAACTCTATGAGGGAGATTTATCAAAACCTGTGCAGAGGAAAAGTTGTCCAGTTGCCCATAGCAACCAATCAGATTGCTTCTTTCATTTCTTACAGGCCTTCCTAAAAGTGAAAGAAGCGAGCTGATTGGTTGCTTTGGGCAACTGGACAACTTTTCCTCTGCACAGGTTTTGATAAATCCCCCCCCCCTATATGTTTATTAGTTCTATTCAGATCTTTGGCGTTCTGTACATGACTACTGATCTATAGTGTCCTCTGTTCATGACCACAGATCTATAGTGTCCTCTGTTCACGACCACGGATCTATAGTGTCCTCTGTTCAGGACCACTGAGTCCTCTGTTCTTGTCCGTTGATCCATAGTGCCTTCTGTTCATGTCCACTGATAGTGTCCTCTGTGCTGCTCACTGATCTGTGTCCTCTGAACTTATACTATAGAGCTCTATGTTCCTGTTATGTTTTTGGTTTGTGACCGACTATTCATTAGTATGTGTTTTTATAAGGCCCCTGCACTTTAGTTCAGAGAGGGACCGGCGTCCAGTTGTCAATCCACCAGTTAGGGTGGATTGGCAAGTAGGCAGGGAGAGCGGTTTTAGGGTCAGTTTAAGGCTCACTCTCCCTGTCCCCTGGTCGGTCCCTGACAAGTACGTTAAAAAAAATTATAATTTGCCCACCACTGTGTACTAAACCCAAAATTGCAAAACGACTCTCTCTCAAATACTATTAGGAATGGACTGCTGGGTATCGATTATACAGTCTACAGACTAGTACAACCAGCAGACCAGTTATTGTGGAACAAAGACACAGATTTGCCCTAAAAATGTATTTCTCCCTTCTCTGATAACCTTTCTGCAGCTGAGGCAACACACAGCTCTCTGCCCCTCTGTGTAATACAATACAGTTCACTGTGAATCGCTGCAGTTAGAATTAATTTCTGTGCAAAAACGCTGTGCTCTGTGTCCAACAGAAGGCGACTGGGAGGTAAAACGCTGCTGCAAAAAGCTTTTCTGTATAACACACACAGCGATGTCCATCCTATTTCTCTGCAGTGTAATGAATGAAATGACGAGACGGAAAATGGCTGCCGAATATATAGGGCTGTCATCACAGGGGTGACTGGCTGCTGATAGGCTGCATCCTGCATGTGATTTAGGGTCATCCCGCCTACTTGCCTTACCGCCTTGCCTTCCCGCCTTCCCAGCGTTCCTTGCCCCATGTACTGACATGTGGATCCACCATTTTAGATACCCTGGACCGCAGTAAATGGAGTTTAATGAAGCGATTCGCGCGATTGAGTTTGTTGCAAATCGAAACTTTCCTGAAATTCGTAACGAATTTGGGTTTGTCAGCTTCGATTCATTTATCTCTAGTTGCTGCACTAGTAAACATGATATAAGTCCATATAACAATAAAAAATAATATACTTTGTATAACACCCTCTAAGCAGCATAAAATATAATGTTAAACTTGAAGTGAAAACAAAAACAAATAAACAGAAGCAAAATAAATGCATACATTAATAATATAGTATCTCTATTTTACTAAAATAAATCACACACTAATGAATAATTATTTCTCCAAAGTATCACATGTTGGCTCCTCTGCCACCAGTGTAACAGAAGTGCCAAAATACCAGGCGCCAGCACTTGATACTTGATTACACATTCTCAGCTCCCTACAATAGTGATGATTTGACACAATTCTAATGAACACATTGAAAAGTGCCAGATTAGATATAATTCATCTATGTATAATTTATGTATCATTTATTGATTCCAGGAAATCTTTCTCTCCTATTACTTTCATTATTCTTTTTTTAAGGTAGCCTTGAAGATTTATATCAAATGTATTTTTGTTCAATTATTTAAAAATAGATAAGCAAGATTTCTTGAAATAGCATCCACATGAAGATAATTTTCCCTGCATTACATACGGTCACACCAGAGGAAGATAATAAAATCCTATGCCAACATAATAGAAAATTGAAAGTATCCTATAACAGTGAAATGATTATTGTGTCAGATGACATCACCTCCTCAAATACTTATGTGAAGAGCAATGGTTGCAATGTCTAGTTCAAACTATTAGCCATCATTGATTCCACCTTTTTTTTATAATATTCATCACATAACAAGAGTATTCCAGGGCTAATTAAAAATAAATAATAATTTTTAATACATACTTATTTTTCCATTCCCCTTCATTCTAGCACCATTGGTCTTCTGACTTACCACCACTTTTTGTTTGGCATTCTGAGTTACAACAGGTGTTTCATAATTATATCATGACCCAATTGTTGTCATGAGATATGACATCACCAAGCTGGCAGCGATTAGCCGCCACAGTCATATATAATGACGTCACTATAGACATCACTTCACCTCCAAAGGATTCAAACGAGGAGCAGAATATGACTGGAGTGTTTAACAGTCTGCTATCCATTATTTTATGTCACCACTTTTGCCACTTCCAATCCATCTTGAATTTTGCTGCTTGACTAATCCACCTCTTCCTTTTGTGCCGTCTTTTCTTCTCTCCACTGTCAATCCCTTCACTGGCAAACCATTGCTCAACAAATTCATTTTAAACTGTTAAATGTGACATAAAAAGCTGTTCCCAACCTGTTTCTACTGTACATATCTGACCTGATCTCCCAATACCATCCTTCATACAATCTTCCATCCTCTCAGGACCTTCACTTGTGCTCTCCCCTCATGTGCCCCTCACACATACGGCTCCAAGACTTCTCTTGAGCTTTACCAATACACTGGATCTTACTACTCCTACACATTCAACCCTCACCCACCTAAAACCTAAGACCTAAAACCTTTTGCCAACAACAGAACCTTTTACCCCTCCCCCCCCCATGAGGTATATTTACTTCATGGGGCCAGCAATGGTGTAATGGGATCCTGATGTACATACATGGCAGGCCTGGGGGGCTTCAAATGGCCCCCTACTGCCATGGAAACCCATTGGTTCCCAGTGATCATGTTGCCAGGTTGCCAATTGGGTGACAGAGCCTCACAAATCCATTACACTCTGGGGTCATGATTTGACCACAGTGTGCAAGGGGTTAAACTTCCAGAATCTGAGGTTTCCTTGGACCGTTTAATTACCATATGAAACCCATGCCAGGTGGCTAGATTTCCACCATAATGTGGTCTAAAGTCCCGTAGTGACTGAGGTTAAAAAAAAAAGAGCAGTCTCTAGGGGGTTAATTGCCCCATAACCTCTGAGGACATCCCGTATGTGATGAAACATGTTAGGAGGGCTATGTGTAGTGTTTTAACATCAGTACGAAGCACTATTAATTACTGGACACACATTGCAGGTGTGTCCAGCAAAATGTAGATGATACAGTGTATGCTTTAGAGCAACAATGGATACTGACAGTACCATTACTCAATAGTGGTGTAGTGCTGGGTTTTTAACCCCTTTTCTTTGGCTCTCATTTATAGTGCATTTAATAACAGTTATATTTTACCATTATTTTGAGGGAATAACGGACCGAGTTGGATTATAAATATAACAGAAGTTATATATATATATATATATATATATATATATATATATATATATATATATATATATATATGCCTCACCATTAGGTCTTTTGTTTGAGCAATATACAAAATAAAAATTAATAAAAAACAAAAAACATTTAGACACAATTTTTTTATTTTTAAAAGTGCTGCAAAAAATAGTGTATGCAGTTCCTAACTCATAAAGGACCAGGCCCATTTTCACCTTAAGGACCAGTGCGTTTGTTTCTCTGGTCCTTAAGGTCATCTGACCATTGTCACTTTAAGCATTAATAACTCTGGGATGCTTTTACCTTTCAGTCTAATTCCGAGATAGTTTTTTCATGACATATAAATTATATATTGATTCACATATACAACATGTCTACTTTATGACTGCATCATAAAGTTGACATGTTTTTACTTTTTGAAGACTTCAGAGGGCTTCAAAGTATAGCAGCAATTTTCCAATTTTTCACAACATTTTTAAAAATTGGAATTTTTCAGGGACCAGTTCAGTTTTGAAGTGGAATTGAAAGGCCTTCATATTAGAAATACCCCACAAATGACCCCATTAAAAAAAACTGCACCCATCAAAGTATTCAAAATGACATACAGTAAGTGTGTTAGCCCTTTTGGTGTTTCACAGGAATAGCAGCAAAGTGAAGGAGAAAATTCAAAATCTTCATTTTTTACACTCGCATGTTCTTGTAAACCCAGTTTTTGAAATTTTACAAGGGGAAAAGGAGAGAAATCTTCTAAATGTGTAACCCAATTTCTCTTGAGTAAGGAAATACCTCATATGTGTATGTCAAGTGTTCGGCGGGCGCAGTAGAGGGCTCAGAAGGGAAGGAGCGACAGTGGGATTTTGGAGAGTGAGTTTTTATGAAATGGTTTTTGGGGGGCATGTCACATTTAGGAAGTCCCTATGGTGCCAGGACAGCAAAAAAAAAAAAAAAAAACACACATGGCATACTATTTTGGAAACTACACCCCTCAAGGAACGTAACAAGGGGTACAGTGATCCTTAACTTTGACAACTTTTTGTTAGAGTTGGATGTGTAAATGAATTTTTTTTTCACTAAAATGCTGCTTTCCCCCCAAATTTTACATTTTTACAAGGGGTAATAGGAGAAAATGCCCCCCAAAATTTGTAACCCCATCTCTTCTGAGTATGGAAATACCCATGTGTGGAGGTCAAGTGCACTGTGGGTGCACTACAATGCTGAGCAGAGAAGGAGTGACATTTGGCTTTTGGAAAGCAAATTATGCAGAAATTATTTTTGGGTGGCATGTCCCATTTAGGAAGCCCCTATGGTGCCAGGACAGCAAAAAAAAAAAAAAAACCTGACATGGCATACTATTTTGGAAACTACACCCCTCAAGGAACATAACAAGGGGTACAGTGAGCCTTAACACCCCACAGGTGTTTGACAACTTTTCGTTAAATTTGGATGTGTAAATGATTTTTTTTTCACTAAAATGCTGCTTTTCCCCCAAATTTTACATTTTTACAAGGGGTAAAAGGAGAAAATAACCCCCCCCCCAAAATTTGTAACCCCATTTCTTCTGAGTATGGAAATACCCCATGTTTGGACGTCAAGTGCTCTTCTGGCGTACTATAATGCTCAGAATAGAAGGAGCGCTATTGAGCTTTTGGAGAGTGATTTTGTTTGGAATGGAAGTCGGGGCCCATGTGCATTTACAAAGCCCCCCGTGGTGCTAGAACAGTGGACTCCCCCACATGTGACCCCTTTTTGGAAACTACACCCCTCACACAATTTAATAAGGGGTGCAGTGAGTATTTACACCCCACTGGCGTTTGACAGATCTTTTGAACAGTGGGCTGAGCAAATGAAAAATTTAATTTTTCATTTTCACGGTTCACTGTTCCAAAAATATGTCAGACACCTGTGGGGTGTAAATGCTCACTGCACCCCTTAGTTATTACATTACGTGAGAGGGTGTAGTTTCCAAAATGGGGTCACATGTGGGGGGTTCCATTGTTCTGGCACTATGGGGGCTTTGTAAACACACATGGCCTTCAATTTCGGACATATTCTCTCTCCAAAATCCCAATGGCGCTCCCTCTCTTCTGAGCATTGTAGTGCACCCGCAGAGCACTTTACATCCACATATGGGGTATGTTCTTACTCAGAAGAAATGGGGTTACAAATTTTCGGGGGCTTTTTTCCTATTTTTCGTTGGGAAAATGAAAAATTTTGGGTAACACCAGCATTTTAGTGAAAAATATATATATTTTTTCCTTTTCCCATCTAACTTTAATGAAAATTCTTCAAACACCTTTGGGGTGTTAAGGCTCACTATACCCCTTGTTACATTCCATGAGGGGTGCAGTTTCCAAAATGGGGTCACATGTGGGTATTTATTTTTTTGCGTTTATGTCAGAACCGTTGTAAAATCAGCCATCCCTGTGCAAATCACCAATTTAGGCCTCAAATGTACATAGTGCAGAGCATTGTTGTGCGCCCGCAGAGCATTTTACGCCCACATATGGGGTATTTCCGTACAAATTTTGTGGGTCTTTTTTTTGCTTTTACCGCTTGTGAAAATAAAAAGTATGGGGCAACACCAGCATGTCAGTGTAAAAATTTTGATTTTTTTACACTAACAGGCTGGTGTAGACCCCAACTTTTCCTTTTCATAAGGGGTAAAAGGAGAAAAAGACCCCCAAAATTTGTAGTATCTCCCGAGTACGGAAATACCCCATATGTGGCCCTAAACTGTTTCCTTGAAATACGACAGGGCTCCGAAGTGAGCGAGCGCCATGCGCATTAGAGGACTAAATTAGAGATTGCATAGGGGTGGACCTAGGGGTATTCTATGTCAGTGATTCCTAAACAGGGTGCCTCAAGCTGTTGCTAAAATCCCAGCTTGCCTGGACAGTCATTGGCTGTCCGGAAATGCTGGGAGTTGTTGTTTTGCAACAGCTGGAGGCTCCGTTTTGGAAACACTGCCATACAACAAGTTTTTCATTTTTATTGGGGGGGGGGGACAATGTAAGGGGGTGTATATGTTGTGTTTTACCCTTTATTATGTGTCAATGTTGTGTAGTGTTTTTAGGGTACATTCACACTGGCGTATTACTGTGAGTTTCCTGCTAGGAGTTTGCGCTGCGGCGAAAAATTTGCTGCTGCTCAAACTTGAAGCAGGAGACTTACTGTAAACCTGCCCGTGTGAATGTACCCTGTACATTCACATTGGGGGGGGGAAACCTCCAGCTGTTTCAAAACTACAACTCCCAGCATTTACTGACAGACTGTGCATGCTGAGAGCTGTACTTTTGCAATAGCTGGAGGCACACTGGTTGGAAAACCTTCAGTTAGGTTCTGTTACCTGACTCAGTATTTTCCAACCAGTGTGCCTCCAACTGTTGCAAAACTTCAACTCCCAGCATGTACCGTATATACTCGAGTATAAGCCGACCCGAGTATAAGCCGAGACCCCTAATTTCAACCCAAAATCCCAGGAAAAGTTATTGACTCGAGTATAAGCCTAGGGTGGGAAATACATCACCCCCCCCTGTCATCATCCAGACCCCCGTCATCATCCAGACCCGTCATTAACATCCTCATCATCATCACCGCCTGTCATCATCCAGACCCCCATCATCCCCTTGTCATCATCCCACACATCCCCCCTTCATCATCCCCTTGTCACCATCCCACACATCCCCCCTTCATCATCCCCTTGTCATCATCCCACACATCCCCCCTTCATCATCCCCTTGTCCTCATCCCACACATCCCCCCTTCATCATCCCCTTGTCATCATCCCACACACCCCCCTTCATCATCCCCACCCCCCTCCCCCCTTCATCATCCTCTTGTCATCATCCCACACCCCCCCCCTCCATCATCCTCTTATCATCCACCCTCAGTGGTCTTCAACCTGCGGACCTCCAGAGGTTTCAAAACTACAACTCCCAGCAAGCCCGGGCAGCCATCGGCTGTCCGGGCTTGCTGGGAGTTGTAGTTTTGAAACCTCCGGAGGTCCGCAGGTTGAAGACCACTGCGGCCTTCGACATCATCCAGCCCCCTCTCACCCCCTTTAGTTCTGAGTACTCACCTCCGCTCGGCGCTGGTCCGGTCCTGCAGGGCTGCTATCTTCACCGGGGGCTCCTCTTCTCCGCGCTTCCGGCCCGGAATAGAGGCGTTGCCTTGACAATGACGCAGAAGTACGTTGGCAATGAACGCACCTCTGCGTCGTTGTCAAGGCAACGTGACTATTCTGAGGCCGGGCCCGAAGCGCTTAGAAGAGGCCTCCCCGGTGAAGATAAGAGCCTGGAACCACTGTCCCACCGGACCACCTCCTCTCCAGACAGCCCTGCAGGACCGGACCAGCGCCGAGCGGAGGTGAGTACTGTACAGAACTAAAGGGGGGTGAGATGGGGCTGGATGATGTTGAAGGCCGCAGTGGTCTTCAACCTGGGGACCTCCGGAGGTTTCAAAACTACAACTCCCAGCAAGCCCGGACAGCCGATGGCTGCCCGGGCTTGCTGGGAGTTGTAGTTTTGAAACCTCTGGAGGTCCGCAGGTTGAAGACCACTGCCGGTGGGGGAGTTCACTCGAGTATAAGCCGAGGGGGGTGTTTTCAGCACGAAAAATCGTGCTGAAAAACTCGGCTTATACTCGAGTATATACGGTACTTATCGCCGAAGGGCATGCTGGGAGATGTAGTTATGCTACAGCTGGAGGTACGCAACTACAACTCCCAGCATGTTCAGTTTTGGGCACCTGTCCATAAAAGGGACACTGCGGAGTTGGAAAGGGTGCAGAGACTACACTAATATGGGGCATGGAACATCTTAGCTATGAGGAGCGATTAAAGGAGTTACAATTGTTTAGTCTTGAGAAGAGACGTTTAAGGGGGGATATGATAAACGTATATAAGTATATTAATGGCCCATACAAAAAATATGGAGAAAAACTGTTCCAGGTTAAACCCCCCCAAAGGACTAGGGGGCACTCCCTCCGTCTGGAGAAGAAAAAGTTTAGTCTCAAGGGGCGACACGCCTTCTTTACCGTGAGGACTGTGAATTTATGGAACGGTCTACCTCAGGAACTGGTCACAGCAGGAACAATTAACAGCTTTAAAACAGGATTAGATACATTCACGGAACAAAATAACATTAATGCTTATGAAGAAATATAAAATCCCATCCCTTCCCCAATATCGCGCCACACCCCTACCCCTTAATTCCCTGGTTGAACTTGATGGACATATGTCTTTTTTCGACCGTACTATGAGACAGCTGTTTGCTGTTTGGGAATGCTGGGATTTGCAGTTTTGCAACATCTGGAGGGCTACAGTTTGGAGACCACTGCACAGTGATCTCCAAACTGTGGCCCTCCAGATGTTGCAAAACTACAAATCCCAGCATGCCCAGACAGCAAATAGCTGTGTGAGCATGCTGGGAGTTGTAGTTTTGCAACATCTGGAGGACTACAGTTTAGATACCACTGTATAGTGGTCTCAGACTGTAGTCCTCCAGATGTTGCTAGGCAACTCACCGGCTTCCGTAGGATCCAGGGAGCCGCATAGCCGTCCTCTTCTGCCGCCTGCTGCCACCACCAATGGGTAAGTGGACTTCGGCGCTCGGTTCCTGTCGGTTTTCCGTTCTGCCCCACCTATTGTGGGTGGACCGAACGGGGAAACGAAAAGTTAACCCCCCCCCTGCCTCCGATCTGCTATTGGTTGTCGCTTCTTGATGACCAATAGTAGGCATAGGAGGGGTGGCACCCCTGCCACCTCATTCCTATCCCTACAGGGGGATCGTGGGTGTCTTGGACGTGGGGTGCCTGCTGATCGATATCAGCAGTCACCCCGTTCCGGTCTCCGCCCTGCGCGCGTGGTCCTTAAGTACCAGGGAGTGAGCGTACCCTAAGTGGTTAAAGGAACTGTCCAGAGCAGAATAGGTTTGCTATGGGGATTTGCTGCTACTCTGGACGGTCCCTGAGACAGACAGAGGTGTTAGCAGAGAGCAAAGTTGTCAGACAGAAAAGAACAACTCAACTTCAGCAGCTCATAAGTACTGGTAGGATCAAGATTTTTTTATAAAAGTAATTTACAAATCTTTTTAACCTTCTGGAGCCGGTTGATATGAAACAAAATTGTTTTTCACTGGAGTACCCCTTTAATGTACAGGGCAACCCAGGTTGAGGCACAGGAACCAGAGGCACAGAGGCACAAGGGTCGCCCTTTTCATGGCAAGTGCCCCAGTCATGTACCCCACTGCCAGGATTAGATCCTTGATATGGAAAGTCAGATAGGATATATTTATGTGTAGGGTGTCATTTTTATCATTAGATAACCCTTTATTTACATTAAAAGTTATGTTTATACCATAGTTTTAAAAGATTTTTTGCTTAAGTTGGTGGGAAGCGGTCTGGAAACATAAGACAAGATTTTCATTTGTTTGTACTGCTGTGTGAACATCTATTTCCCTTACCTACCATCTCCTTCTCGTATGAAATTTAACCTCTCGTGGGCAGGGTCCTCCTTTCAATTTGCATCAGTAGGTCACAAACTTAGTTCTCATTTTTTGTACTTTTTACACACATGTACACCACCCTGGACGTAGTAAATGCTTTAAAATAATAATAATATTCACTTTAACATTGATGTTGCACTTCCATCATCACTTATTTAAATACACAATCTATATGAAGAGAAGATCTCAATCATAGAACTTGAATACACTAAAAAAAAAACACTAAGTGAACACTAAAAAACAACACTAAAGACACTGACTACAACTACAAACTTTTCAACAAAGATACAAAAAAATCACATATATATATATATATATATATATATATACCGTATATACATATATATATATATATATATATATATATATATATATATATATATATACACACACATACTTTGCTCTAGCAGGTTACCAGGAGGAAATGTTTGGGGTTATTGTGTTCACTACTATTCTCATTATCTTTAAGTATTCCTGTTATGGCGCTTATTGTTTGAGTATAACTAACCCTTACAGGCTTACGGGTTACAACCTTTATTTTTGATTATTATTTATTATTAGTATATTATTGTTATCTTGCATATGAAGGTGCATATGAACTTGTTGGTACACATTATACCTCTCCTGATAATGTATTACCTGGCCTCATCTCCCCACCTGGTATTTTTTTAAATATGTTTTTAATGTTAGCTTTGAATCAAATAAAGATTTCTGTTTTGAATGAATATTTTTGTGATTTTAGGTTTGTTGTAAAACTTTTTAGGTGTAGTCTTAATCATAGTACTGTCTAAAGATCATGCAGCTCCAGCCTCTTGCTTCCATCAGGGAATATGTGTCATCCACTGCAAATCCGGCATTTATTTAAGGCTATAGAAAGAATGCCAAGCATTGCCCATGTACATTACAAAGAAAACAAGGGAACTACTGAAGAATCTATGGGCAGTTATGGTCAAGAAGAACATTCATCATAAAGAAACCATTTGAATAAATATAAAAACAATAACACATTTGCTTATGAGTGCTTATTAGTTCTGTTTGTGAATAGAATGCTACTAAAATAATTTGGGAATAGAGAAGAAATATGGAGATTTTAGTCAAAATTTCCTGTTGTAGAAGAAAACAATAACATATTCATAGATTATATGAGCTGCAAATTCATAGATAAATAATGATTCCACATAAGAACAAGTACAAAAACAAGAACAATGTAACCTTGTATCGTACCTCACGTTTGACAGATAAGCAATTGCAATGCCATTCTACAACTTGACATACAATTCTCGATAAACCGATTGCAATTTTTTTCTATCACAAGACCAGTTACATCTGAAATGGCTGAATCAGATTACAGGAAAGACCAATATTGTTGGATTTTTGTTGTTAGATTTCCCGACAGAACACAGAGGAACACCTTATAGTTGCTTTGGAGGTCCACTTCTGTTCCTGTCATTGGATGAGTGTAAACAGTACAGGTAGCAAATACAGGAGTAAAGAAATCACCTGTCTGTTCTGGGTGGCAAAAGCCAGTCCCATAATGGGGATTCAGCTTTGCCATAAAGCCTTTTTTTTCTATTTACACCACTATATAAACAGTGCTAAAGGGCCCACACTGGCAACTAGTCCACTAAAGCTTAAAATGTCCTCTGACAGTACTGTATAAATACAGTGACCCCCCCGACCTATGATGGCCCCGACATACGATCATTTCAAGATACGATGGCCTCTCAGAGGCCATCGCATGTTGAAGGCAGCATCAACATACGATACTTTTGTATGTTGGGGCCATCGCATAAAAGGCTGTCTGGCAGCGCAGACTGCTTCAGCTGCCACCGGATAGCCGTTTACGGTGCCCCGTGTGGTCCGCTGATGATCATTTACCTGTTCTCGGGGCTCCGGTGCATCCTCTTCAGGATCCCTGCATCGTCAGCGCTCTCCTGCAACGTCATAACGTCGCTGCGCACGCCGTCCCGTCATCCAATAGGAGCGGCGTGCGTAATGACGTGATGGCGGCGATGGAGAGCGAGGATGCCGGGGAAGCAGAGGCCTTGCCGGAGCGTCGGGGACACCACGGGGACGAGGCGACAGCGATCGAAGGCGACATACCGGGCAGCTGTGACAAGCAGTGACGGTCCGGTGCGGCGGGGACAGGTGAGTACAACCTTTAATACCAATGGTCTTCAACCTGCGGACCTCCAGATGTTGCAAAACTACAACTCCCAGCATGCCCGGACAGCCAACGGCTGTCCGGGCATGCTGGGTGTTGTAGTTTTGCAACATCTGGAGGTCTGCAGGTTGTAGACCACTGTCCTATACTTTACATTACACGGATCCCTCAACATACGATGGTTTCAACAAACGATGGTCCATTTGGAACGGATTACCATCGTATGTTGAGGGACCACTGTACCAAGATTACCATACAAACAATGACATTTTGGTATTTGTTGTACAGATGTTATACATGTTAATTTAATCATGGTGATGTGCCATTGGGTTATAACACCAGTGGTGACGTAAGCAGCAAAGAATATAGTAATGTATACATTGCCAGTCACTCCCTACAGTCACAGAGCTGAGGGAAAATGGAATAGTGTAAGTAGAACAGGAAACTCGCCAGTGTAAAGGAATATTTACATCTGCTGTGTATTTTGCTTCAGATTTTCCTACCCATTGAGGTCAATCAGAAGCCGAAAATAGGAGGAAAAATATGCAGGTGTAAATATACCCTAAATGATCAGAAATGCACACAGTGCTGTACGGTTTGCCATCCAGTACATGTGGGAGCCAGTTCAGAAAAAGTCCCTGCTCCTGTACATAGCATGTCATGGAAACAGAGCAGTACGCTGCCAATCATGTTGGTGGCCACTGCATCTGTACAGAACTTCTGATAACAATAAGAATGTTATTCTACACATTATTGTTGTCAATAAAGTCACTTCCACATTAAGACAATCCATTTGAGATCAAAGATCACCCAGCAATCATCTGATCACCACTGGTCTGCCCTCCTCACTCATCTGATCACCAGTGGTCTGACCTCCTCAGTCATCTGATCACCACTGGTCTGCCCTCCTCAATAATCTGATCACCACTGGTCTGCCCTCCTCAATAATCTGATCACCACTGGTCTGACCTCCTCACTCATCTGATCCCCACTGGTCTGACCTCCTCAATCATCTGATCACCACTGGTCTGACCTCCTCACTCATCTGATAACCACTGGTCTGCCCTCCTAAATCATCTGATAACCACTGGTCTGACCTCCTCAATCGTCTGATCCCAACTGGTCTGACCTCCTCAATCGTCTGATCGCCACTGGTCTGACCTCCTCAATCATCTGATCATCACTGGTCTGACCTCCTCAATCATCTGATCACCACTGGTCTGACCTCCTCAATCATCTGATAACCACTGGTCTGCCCTCCTCAATCATCTGATAACCACTGGTCTGCCCTCCTAAATCATCTGATAACCACTGGTCTGCCCTCCTAAATCATCTGATCACCACTGGTCTGACCTCCTCACTCATCTGATCCCCATTGGTCTGACCTCCTCAATCATCTGATCCCCACTGGTCTGACCTCCTCAACATCTGATCACCACTGGTCTGACCTCCTCAATCATCTGATCACCACTAATCTTACCTCGTAAATCATCTGATCACCACAGTTCTGGCCTCTTCAATCATCTGATCACCACTGGTCTGACCTCCTCAATCATCTGATCACCACTGGTCTGACCTCCTCAATCATCCTATCACCACTGGTCTGACCTCCTCAATTATCTGATCACCACTGGTCTGCCCTCCTCAATCATCTGATCACCACAGGTCTGGCCTCCTCAATCTTCTGATCGCCACTAATCTTTCCTCGTAAATCCCTTGTATATAGTATCTTACATAGGTGAGTATATCTCTTACGTTTTTGTGTATCTTTTGTGCATCTTTCAGTGTATATTTTCACGTGACAACACTGAACAAATGACACTCTGCTATAATGTAAAGTATAAGTGAGAACACCCCTAAGCCTTAAGCCTCTTGGCCATGGAGTTCAACTGAGTTTTAATCGTTGTCGCTGGAGTCCTCTCCCACTCCTCCATGACAACATCACAGAGCTGGTGGATGTTAGAGACCTTGCACTCCCCTACCCTCTGTTTTAGGATCAAAGTTGATTGCTGCATCTAAAGTTAGAGAAAAGCATTCCCAGCAGCTCAGTCGGGCTGATCGGGACCACCGAGGTGAAACCGCGGTGTCCCGATCAGCTGTACGGACACAAGAAGGGTCCCTACCGGCCTCCTCGTTGTCCGATCGCCGAATGACTGCTCCGTGCCTGAGATCTAGGCAGGAGCAGTCGAGCTCTGAAAACACTGACCAATGCTATGCTATGGCATAGCATTGATCAGTGTGGGCAATCAATGTAATGCATGTTATAGTCCCCTATCGGGGCTATAACATTGCAAAAAAAAGTGGAAAAAAAAGTTAATAAAGATGATTTAACCCCTTCCCTAATAAAAGTTTGAATCACCCCCCTTTTCCCCCTTTAAAAAAAACCTGTGAAAATAAAAATAAATATAAACATATGTGGTATCACTGCGTGCGTAAATGTCCGACCTACAAAAATATATTGTTAATTAATGGTCAGTGGCAAACACGTAAAAAAAATTCCAAGTCCAAAATAGTGTATTTTTGGTCACTTTTTATACTATAAAAAAATGAATAAAAAGCGAGAAAAAAGTCAGATCAAAACAGAAATGGTACTGATAAAAACTTCAGATCATGGCAAAAAAAAATTAGCCCTCAAACATCCCTGTATACGGAAAAATAAAAATGTTATAGGGGTCAGAAGAGGAAATTTTTAAACATATAAATTTTCGTGCATGTAGTTATGATTTTTTTTCCAGAAGTATGACAAAATTAAACCTATATAAGTAGGGTATCATTTTAATTGTATGGTCATACAGAATAAAGATAATGTGTCATTTTTACAGAAAAATGCACTGCGTAGAAACGGAAGCCCACAAAAGTTACAAACTGAGAAAGAATGGAAGGAAAAAGGGGTGCGCACCTCAGGAAAATCGCTAGGGTAACAGTAAAAATTGATTCCGGACAGATAAGATGGCCCCTTACCGGATCAGGTTGCGCTCATCGCACAACTCCTATGCTGACATGAATTATATGGTCAGCAGCCTCAAGCCCCTCCGGTGAAGGTTCAACGAAGTAAGATATATGCAATGGAAAGAAAGAAAAAACAGATGTTTATTGTGAATGTGTCTTTACTAAAAAGTTCTGGTATCAGTGTGAACAGTGACCCGGAACCTATAATCATTTCTGTGTATAAATACGCGAGTTTTACAGTTTTTTTCTAGCCTGACGAAGAGCCCAGTTCGGGCTGGAAACACTTGTGTATTTTAGCGTTGCATGTTAACAATAAAATTACTTTATTCAGGGGGTTAAACAGTGTTATAAAGGCTGTGCACTTATTGTAGCAGAGGGTCACATGAAAAGATATAATAAAATATTTACAAAAATGTGAAGGGTGGACTCACTTATATGAGATTTTGTATATAGTGAGACAGTGACAGGGATGGTGGTGGGTGATAAGTATTTTTCCCCTAGGTACCTGTCATGGTTAGACACCAGTTTCAGGAAGCGCATTTCAAAGTGTGGACAGTAAGGAAGGCATACATGGAGGGAAGCTTATGCAGGCTGTAGATAACACAACAAGCAGAAATCAGCTAGTTACTTATTTATGGCTAATTCTACAGATATCCTTTCTAACTGCATTATAGATCGGTCAGCGAGACACAGCTGACACTGCGCAGTATGGTTGCCAAGACAGTTCCATGCACAAGCCCCTTTCCGACGCGTGAATGGAACTTGTGGGGCATCACACAGTTTCTCTGACATACTATACTACACAATACTACACAGTGTAACCTGCATTCCTCTGCACTGATCTGTGCAGTCCAAGCGGGGGAGCAGTTTTGGACTTTCCCTTTAAGCTGGAATTTCAAATGCAAATACGTGGTAATTTTGATGCAGTCTAAAGATAAAGCTAGGATGGGATAAAAAAAAATATGAAAAAATATGAAGGAAGAAGCACTGGATCCACTTCAGGATTTGGCTAAAATAAACACACCAAAAACTGTGTTTCTAGCCTTATAGGGTAACTTTTTTATTTATTTACCTTGCCAATAAGTTTTATGGATATACATGTAATGGGTACATGACTAACTTATATAACAGGTTAAAAAAATCACAGGAAAAAATGAAGAGCACACTCAGTAGATCAATTCTTACAGTGTTTGACTTAGACCTCGTAACCAGGCAGGCAAAATATGTGCCCATTTTGTCACAGTGGTTCACAGGTGACGGATCTGGTGCATCTTGGAAGACATGTTGGAGACTTATCTTTATGCAAACACCTGGTCATCTTCATTTTGTATTTTGAGTCAAAATTGTGGCATACGCCATTATCAAAGCTGGCACATTTTTAGCCACAACCTCTCTTCTAGACATTCTTCAGAACTGTCTACTGAGGCACAAAATGCATCGAAATTGCATAATTAATGTGGTAAAGGACATGATAAGCAGATGTATTTGCCCCAGAATACTGGTGCATTTTGCTTAGAATAGTTGTTTCACTAATTTTAATGGGAATTTATCTGGAAAATTTACAATTTAAATATATTTTTGATGTTTCATACCAGTCAACAGTAGCTATTATATGCAAATTTAAGCTTATAGAACCTCATATGTATTTGCTGAAGATTCTTGGTTATTTTCTGTCTGTACACAACAAACTGCAAAGCTATATCCCTGAACAACCTTGATTCCTCCTGTACATTTACACCCACCAGATCTATCTGGCAGCATGCATAACAGGTATTGGTACACCAGTCCCAATAGAGGATGTGGTCACTTGCTGGTGTGAATTTGTAATTGTTGATGTAGAAAGGTCATTGAAATATGCTCATCCCTCATTCCTACATGTGGTCAATGCAACCTGTGCCAGCAGCTTTCTTTAGCATCATGCAGTATTTATAGAAATGGCTTTAGTTTTATATCTCATTCTAAACATCCCATGAATTCCAGACATCTTATGTGTTATCAATTCATACAAAAAATGTTTAAAATTTGAATATTAAGGCTTTTTTTTCGTTTTTGAAGATGGGATATAAGGCTCAGAAAAGCTGACATGCCATGAATATCAGTGTCACACACATGTGGATTATCAATATACATATAGAATAGCCCTGCACCATTATAATCATGGTTATGCACCATCACAACAGATACAGCAGACATTTATTGGAGCAGATTTGGGTATATGACCTGGCACTAGTCAATGCTGTCTTGGGTTTGTCTAAGTCACAAGTCTTATACTGACATGATTTACTATGAAGCATCTGAAACCACAATGCTTGCTTGTTTCCTTCAAATCCAATGCCCCAAAATGCATACATGAAGCCTTGTTCTTTCCCAATAGTATGGAAAGAATTATGACAATAGCAGAAAAAAGGCACCAAAAAGGTAAAAGAATCAATCAAAACAGGACGATTGGAGAAATCCCTATTGATACATATTGTAAATTCCAGAAAATAGGAGAATCTCCTCAATCAGCACTTCCTCTCTACTCCTAATATGAACTGCAATTTGCAATGGGATATTATTATGGATGACCTTGAAAGAAAAGGCTTAGGACAAATGGTTCCGCGCATTATCCCAATCCGTGACAAGCTGTATTGATTGCTATTTGTAAGTGTTATAACCTTGTCTTATTTTTTTCCGACAGAAATAACCGCAGTTTCTAGTAGATACAGAGGCATGGTACTAGATACCAAACACCTGCTTAAAAAGTACTGTATTTCCCTAATCATCATGACTATGGTAGATTGGTTACCAAGGCAATATACATACATAGTGTACATTGATATATTTTGCTATGGTTACTACAAGCACACGGCATAGTGCAGGGTCATAAAGATTTCGCCTGCCATAGCCAGCACTGCTGGTCTCAGTAAGCACTGTGCACCAACCCCTACTACATATCATTCTAATCCATGCTGAAGCATACCGAAAACTATAATAAGCATCAAGACAATCCATGAAAGACACACATATGGAGAAAGGAGTACTCACAGCATTTGATAAAATGATAGTGAGACATTCTTGAATCTTGCCCGTGAGCCTTGGTACAGTTGTCTGCATTCTGTGCTTCTAAAACTCTTGTGTATAGACGTGCATTATTTAGATTCCTCCATCAGGTATCCGATTCACCCCTCAATGCATTATTTATTTAGAACAGCTTATATTCCAAGGTACCGAAGAGGCTTTCTATTCATTTTCACCTGTCTGCTGAAGTCACCGTAGATCTTTACGTGTGTCTTCAACCATAGACAGTGCACGTGCCAGTGTAGTATATCTGCTATGCCCGGCTATTAATCCTACATCATTGGGAAGAGAGGAATATGACTGGTGTGCAGGCTCATTCCTTCAGATTAGAGGTGTGATGCTGCTGCTTCTCACTCTGCAGCACTGCGGCTCTCACAATCTTGTCTCTTAATAGCGTTCCATAGTGTTCACATAGCAAGCAAAGTAAGATTGGTTGCTTAATTGTATGAAGTTGCAGGAAAAGGGGTGTTACATGGGACGAGGAAACGCTGCCTTCAGTCCAACATGATCAGATTCCTTTACTGTTCTTAATAAAGATTATTTTTAGGCAGCAGCAGTTGTTGTGTGGCGCAGGCTGGAGGAACAGCTGCTCAAAATAATCTCTATTCAGCATTTTTGCTTTTTTTATCCATTTGTCAAAAGAAAGGTTCAAAGTGAAATTGAATTCCATAGACATAACAATAGTATGAACAAAGGAATCCAAGAAATGTTTGTATGCAACCGGTACACTTTATGTGACGGTCTAAATGAACTGAACGGGATATGTAACTATTGAGGTTGTCTCAAAAAGTACAATATTTATTTATAAAACACAAAACATTTGTCTACAGTATATGGGATAATATGCAGCTCACCAAAAATTGTACACTAGAAATTAGTGAGAAGTTCTGTCACTTTATAAAAGTGAGGTTACATTACAAGTCATTGTAAACAGGTCACAGAAACCAGAGACTACTTCCAATATTCATCCTTATTTATGGTGGGGGCGATGGGGTACATTATTATTCATAAAATACTACACACACCTCAGCTGCTGTGACAACTGGACCATAAGAAGAAATAGGAGCTTTGTTAATAAAAGCCCCCACTGCCTATTCACAAAAAAGGCTCTGCTGAAGGTGCGGTGCGTAATTTTAAGTTCTGCAGCAGCTTTGTTTCTTATATACGGTATTATGTCCCAGCTATTGCCAAATGTTTTTCTATGATACTACACTAAATTAGTGCCAACCACAGTGTCCACCATAATGCTGGCAACCAGTGTCGCCTAACATATATTTGGTCACATTTATTAAAGACACAGTAACTGTTATACTTTTTTATGTGAGCTTTTAGTAACTTATCAAAAAATGTGTTTTTTTCCAGTTTATTAGAAGACTGCAGAATTTCTGAATTATCTGCCAAACAGTTTTTGAGTTATTAGATAACAAATGGTGGGTGACAGGTACTAATGTCTCCAGAGGGGTAGTAATGCAGAGGTAATTAAGCCCCAACCTCCCCCCCCCCCCCCGTGCTGTCTGTGTAAGGCTCAGTGCACACTGCTTCTATACCTTATGATTAATGTGTACCCCAAGAAGATCTCCTGATGTATAACTTAGATATATTCATAGTCCCAAGTTAACCCAATGGAGGCAAAAATAGGTGTCCATTTTGCAAACATAGCTTTTTTTTTTTTCTAACTGCGCATTCCTATAGAGAGGGCAATAAAAAATAACATATACCACGTAGAAAAGCCAAACGCTGTGTGCAGAGAGCTGAACTGTCACCCTTCACTGCAGCTTTGACATTCTATTCTTGTGCCAAGAGGATATGCATACATAGCACAACATAATCATAGTAAAACTGTTCAATGCCTTCTATTGCTCCATGGTTCAGTTCTGATGCCGACATTACCATTGTAGCCATTTTGGTGTGGGGCAGGGGTCAGCATCCCCACTCTGACCCATCTGAGACTACACAACAGGCTGTAATGCACTGTGCGTTCTTACATCTATCAAAACCGGTATTTACTTCTTCAGCAAATTGTGCTACAGTAGGTCTTCTGAGGAATGGGACCAAATGGCCTTTACTTTCCATATGCATCAATGTGCCTTGGGCCATTAAGGCCCCGTCACCAGTACACGTTTTCTTACATGTACTACTTTTGGTAGGTACTAACCACTGCATAAGGGAGGGAACCTACAGCCACCATATTGTCACCACCACTGTGCCACCCATCTATTCTATAGTATAGGAAACAATAACATCAACTGGGAAAAAGGATTTCCCCAAATGTTTTTTTTTCAGGTAACACAGATTTGTAGTGAATGTGAATGAGTGCAATACTGTACATTCAAATCAGCATGAATGTGATAATTTTGGGTGGAATTATTTTGGTTCTCCATAGAGAAATTATTTGGACACCACACAATCATATTATTTTTGCGCTATATGGAATATGGTGAAATTTATATAGTGTTCATATGTCCAGTGGTTACTAGTTTAGCTTAAAATAAAAAATAAATTATGCAGATTTACTTCACTCTCAAACAAGTTGTATTCAGTATGTGGCTATTATGTTAAAACAGTGCTGTTCCCTGATGATCAGTCCATATATTGGAACAATAACTAATGGTTACAAGATGGCAAAACTAGACTTCAACTATAGCAGTCACATTTCCTTAATCCTAACAGTGGCTCCCAGGACTCAGATACGCTCGGACTTACAATAGATCAAATTGTATAACAACCAGTAGAAAGAATATCTATACATTAGTGGGAACAACCTACAACTATTGGCAACAGTTTTGGGACACATATGGGGTATCGCTGTACTCGGGAGAAATTGCCTTACAAATTTTGGGGGGCTTTTTCTTCTTTAACCCCTTATGAAAAGGTGAAGTTGGGGTCTACACCAGCATGTTAGTGTAAAAAAATAAATTTTTTACACTGACATGCTGGTGTTGCCCTATACTTTTCATTTTCACAAGAGGTAAAAGGGAAAAAAGACCCTCTAAATTTGTAACACAATTTCTCCTGAGTACGGAGATACCCCATATGTGGACGCAAAGTGCTCTGAGGGCGCACAACAAGGCCCAGAAGGGAGAGTGCACCATGTACATTTGAGGCGATTTGCACAGGGGTGGCTGATTGTTACAGCAGTTCTGACAAACGCAAAACAATAAATATCCACATGTGACCCCATTTTGGAAACTACACCCCTCACGGAATGTAATAAGGGGTGCAGTGAGCATTTACACCCCACTGGTGTATGACAGATTTTTGGAACAGTGGTCTGTGAAAATGAAAAATAAAATTTTTGATTTGCACAGTCCACTGTTTCAAATATCTGTCAAACGCCAGTGGGGTGTAAATGCTCACTGCACCCCTTATTAAATTCCATGAGGGGTATAGTTTCCAAAATGGGGTCACATGTGGGGGGGGTCCACTGTTCTGGCACCATAGGGGCTTCCTAAATGGGACATGCCCCCCAAAAACCCTTTCAGAAAAACTCACTCTCCAAAATCCCATTGTCGCTCCTTCCCTTCTGAGCCCTCTACTGCGCCCGCCAAACACTTTACATACGCATATGAGGTATTTCCTTACTCAAGAGAAATTGGGTTACCAATTTTATGGTGATTTCTCTCCTTTTACCCCTTGTAAAAATTCAAAAATTGGGTCTACAAGAAAATGCGAGTGTAAAAAATGAAGATTTAGAATTTTCTCCTTCACTTTGCTGCTATTCCTGTGAAACACCTAAAGGGTTAAAACACTTACTGAATGTCATTTTGAATACTTTGGGGGGTGCAGTTTTTATAATGGGGTCATTTATGGGGTATTTCTAATATGAAGATCCTTAAAATCCACTTCCAACCTGAACTGGGCCCTGAAAAATTACGATTTTGAAAATCTTGAGAAAAATTGGAAAATTGCTGCGGAACTTTGAAGCCCTCTGGTGTCTTCCAAAAGTAAAAACTTGTCAATTTTTTAATGCAAACACAAAGTAGACATATTGTATATGTGAATCAATATGTAATTTATTTGGAATATCCATTTTCCTTTCAAGCAGAGACTTTCAAAGTTAGAAAAATGCAAAATTTTCAAAATTTTCATGAAATTTTTAGATTTTTTTACCAACAAAGGATACAAATATCAGTGAAATTTTACCGATAACATAAAGTAGAATATGTCACGAAAAAACAATCTCGGAATCAGAATGATAAGTAAAAGCATTCCAGAGTTATTAATGTTTAAAGTGACAGTGGTCAGATTTTCAAAAAATGCCCAGGTCATGAAGGTGAAAATGGGCTGGGTCATGAAGGGGTTAAAAGTTATACAATAATGTAATCATATTGAACCACAGCATAAAGATAACATGCCAGTTTTACTGTAAAGTGCACTATAAAAACAAAACATAATAACCCCAGAATTTGTAAAATTACAGGGTTCCATCAGTTTCTTCCACAAATAATAATTTTTTGTTTCCCTGCACATTATATGGTTAAACAAAAGGTTCAAATCCAAAATCCAATTGGTCACACAAAAAATAAAAATAAAAAAATTATTAAAAAAAACAAGCCCTCAAATGGCTCTGTACATAAAAAAAACAAAAGAGTTATGGCTCTTAAAAAACAAGGAGGAAAAACAAAATGCAAAATAGAAAAAAGCTCCTGAAGGGGTTAATAAGAAGGTTTCACATTTTAGATAATTCTTTTTAATTATTTGCATACTCTCTATATATACACTTTACTGAAGAGCTGGGGATAGCAGACTCTATGGGGGAGATTTATCAAAACCTGTGCAGAGGAAAAGTTGACCAGTTACCCATAGCAACCAATCAGATTGTTTCTTTCATTTTTCAGAGGCCTTGTTAAAACAGAAAGAAGCGATCTGATTGGTTGCTATGGGCAACTGGTCCACTTTTCCTCTCCACAGATTTAAATAAATCACCCTCATCTTTACTATATTGGAGTATATAGTATTAAAGGGGTATTCCAGGATTTTTTTTTTTATTTGACTATGCTACAGGGGCTGAAAAGTTAGTGTAGTCTATAATATGGTGTCTGTACCTGTGTGTGACAGTTTTCTCACAATTCTTCAGTGATTTTCACTCCAATGTTTATTTGTACCAGCATACAAAATTACTGTTGTCTTGGATTTTTCACAGGTTGCAATGCGGCTGAGAGCTGACTCACTAGTCAGCTGATGACAGGGAGCCTGTCTGCTTCAATGGGTGGAGGGATCAATCTGCAACTAATGCAACAGCTATAGGCACCCTGATTTAAAACCACAGGTCTTTTGAATGGATGCAGCTCCTTTATGTTTCAATGGGTGGGGTGGTTGATGTGTGGGAGGGAAGAAAATGGAATTGTGAGATTTGTAGGCAAAGAAGAAAAGTCAAAAAGGGAATACCAGTTCACAAAAAGCTAGCCACAGTGTTATGGTAATCTCACAACATAGCCATTTAGCCCCAAGACAAGTGCAGATCCTTCCTAAGCATGTCCATTACTGTCTGCCAGGTATGTACTAAAATCACACGCTATTTGTTTTGGCAGGTTTTCCGCTGGGCGGGCTATTCTCAGCTGTCCGCAGCAGATTTTCCGCAGAGGAATTTACGCTGCGGAAAATCTGCCGCAAGCCCCATTGAAGTCAGTAGGGACTGCGACGGATTTTCCGCAGCGTAAATTCTGCTGCGGAAAATCTGATGTGGACAGCTGAGAAGAGCCCGCCCACTTTCAAATGCGCAGCGGAAAACCCGCAAAAACAAATAGCGTGTGAACGCACCCTAAGAGTTGAGAAATTAGTTTTGCATGCTGTGTTTTTATTGAAACAGGAAACGAACTGAAAGAAACACCAATAAACAAATAGAGCTATTGTAGTAACATCGATAAATCAACAGGGGGCTAGAAAGAAATATAATACTGTAGAGGAGATATCATACAAATATTGAAGAAAATGAAGAAATAAAGAGACTAGGTAGCCTGGCAATTGTCCATTTTTACTTTGAATAGATACAGGTGAGTTTCCCCATTGAGCAGATGAATTGACTATAGAGTAGACCAAAGAAGGGATGAATGGGGCTATGTTCACACGTCAAAAATATGTATGTTCTGCCAGCGCTAAGACTGCTTGGAAATGCACCGTATCCAAGCTCATTGTTACTGCGGATGCCAAAATTGGGATTGCCGCAGCAGATGTTTCTGCTGCAGAAATTCTACTGTGTGCATGGTGCAGCAGAATCCTATTGAAATCAATGGGACTTTGCTGCTGCAGAATTTCTGAGAGGAATATAATTCTGTTTGTAAATAATAGCCTAAATGTATTGAAATAGAAACTTTATAATACAGGAAATTATTCAGAGGATTAACAAATTGGCATTTAAGTTATTGAGAGTGTTATTTTTGAATTGTGGGGAACAGATTCAATGGAAAATGATGCATATAGTTATTAGAGCCCCTTATATATCACTACAGAAATGTATTGCCAATTAAAGGGTAGGGTCACACGTGCCGTATTTTGCTACACATTTGCTGCTGCATATTTTCCTACCCCTTGAAGTCAATGAGTAGCAAAATATGCAGCTGATTTTGCTACCCATTGACTTTAATGGGTTGGAAAATACACAGCAGCAAATACGGCATGTGTGACCCTATCCTTAACCCCTTAAGGACACAGGGCGTATCCATACACCCCCGTTTCCAAATCCTTAATGGATGGATACGCCCTGCGCATTTCCGGCCCCAGCCGCTAGCTGGAGCGGAGCCAGTGCCAGATGCCTGCTGAAATCGTTCAGCAGGCATCCCGGCATATCGCCCAGGGGGGTCATAATGTCCCCCCATGTCGGTGATGGCCACAGATCGCTGGACAATTCAGTCCAGCGATCTGCGGCGGATTCTGAGTCAATCGGGTCTCCAGTGACCCGGAATTACTGGCTGATCGAGGCCGTCTCTGACAGCCATAGACAGCAGGGGTGAGTTGGCACTGGTGCCACCTCACGATCGCCCTGATTCGTCGGCCGGTTTCCCAGCCGACCAATCAGGGCGCCTGCTGCGGGTGTCACTCCCGCAACCCGCTCCGCCCCTCTTCCGGAGGACGTAAGCGGGTGGGGGAAGAAGACCCCGGGTGCTGGGGACCCCGATCCCCGGCGTCCCTGTTGGGATCGGGGCCCCAGGAGCGACGGCGGCGGCGAGGGACTGACCTGCGCGGCGGCGGCGTGGATCTGCAGTTGGAGGTGAGTGACAGCCTCCTGCCATTGCTTAGCAACAGCTCCCAGCATGCAAAAAGGGCATGCTGGGAGCTGTAGTTATGCAACAGCAGGAGGCAGACCACCACAACTTCCAGCATTCCCTTATGGGCATGCTGGAACTTATAGTTTTGCAACAGCTGGAGGCACATTTTTTCTATGGAAAAGTGTACCTTCAGCTGTTGTATAACTACAACTCCCAACTTGCACAATCAGCTAAAGTGCACGCTGGGAGTTGTAGTGGTGCATCTGCTGGTTGCATAACTACAACTCCCAGCATGCCCGTTGGCTGTCGTTGACTGCTGAGAGTTGTAGTTTTGCAACAGCTGAAGGTACACTGAGTTAAGTAGCAAACCAGTGTGTCTCCAGCTGTTGCATAACTACAATCCCCAGCATCCCCAGCCAAAGTAGTATGCCTCCGGCTGTTGCATAACTACAAGACCCAGCATGCCCTTCCGCTGTCCGTACATGCTTTTGCAGCTTTTGCAACAGCTGAAGGCCCACTGGTTGCAAAACACTGAGTTTGTTACCAAACTCGGTGTTTCACAACCAGTGGGCCTCCAGCTGTTGCAAAACTACAACTCCCAGCATGCACTGATAGACCGTACATGCTGGGAGTTGTAGTTTTGCAACAGCTGGATGTTTCTCCCCCCCCCCCCCCCCCAATGTGAACGTAAAGGGTACACTCACATGGACGGAGGTTTACAGTAAGTATCCGGCTGCAAGTTTGAGCTGCGGCAAATTTTCTGCCGCAGCTCAAACTGCCAGCGAGAAACTACTGTGAACCCTCGCCCGTGTGACTGTACCCTAAAAACACTACACTACCAAAAAATAAAAAGTAAAAAACACTACATATACACATACCCCTACACAGCCCCCCTCCCGAATAAAAATGAAAAACGTCTGGTACGGCACTGTTTCCAAAACGGAGCCTCCAGCAGTTGCAAAACTACAACTCCCAGCATGCACTGATAGACCGTACATGCTGGGAGTTGTAGTTTTGCAACAGCTGGATGTTTCTCCCCCCCAATGTGAATGTACAGGGTACACTCACATGGGCGAAGGTTTACAGTAAGTATCCGGCTGCAAGTTTGAGCTGCGGCAAATTTTCTGCCGCAGCTCAAGCTGCCAGCGAGAAACTACTGTGAACCCCCGCCCGTGCGACTGTACCCTAAAAACACTACACTACACTAACAAAAAATAAAATAAAAAGTAAAAAAACACTACATATACACATACCCCTACACAGCCCCCCTCCCCTCCCCAATAAAAATGAAAAATGTCTGGTACGCCACTGTTTCCAAAACGGAGCCTACAGCTGTTGCAAAACAACTACTCCCAGTATTGCCGGACAGCCACTGACTGTCTAGGCATGCTGGGAGTTTTACAACAGCTGGAGGCACCCTGTTTGGGAATCACTGGCGTAGAATACCCCTATGTCCACCCCTATGCAAGTCCCTAATTTAGGCCTCAAATGCGCATGGCGCTCTCACTTTGGAGCCCTGTCGTATTTCAAGGCAACAGTTTAAGGCCACATATGGGGTATCGCCGTACTCGGGAGAAATTGCGTAAAAAATTTTGGGGGGTATTTTCTGGTATTACCCTTTTTAAAAATGTAAAATTTTTGGGAAAACAAGCATTTTAGGTAAAAAAAATAATTTTTTTTTACATATAAAAAAGTCATGAAACACCTGTGGGGTATAAAGGTTCACATTACCCCTTGTTACGTTCCCCGAGGGGTCTATTTTCCAAAATGGTATGCCATGTGTTTTTTTTTTTTTTTTTTTCTGTTCTGGCACCATAGGGGCTTCCTAAATGCAGCATGCCCCCAGAGCAAAATTTGCTTTCAAAAAGCCAAATGTGACTCCGTCTCTTCTGAGACCTGTAGTGCGCCAGCAGAGCACTTTTCACCCCCATATGGGGGGTTTTCTGAATCGGGAGAAATTGGGCTTCAAATTTTGGGGGGGTATTTTCTGCTATTACCCTTTTTAAAAATGTAAAAATTTTGGGAAGCCAAGCATATTAGGTAAAAAAAAAAATTTTTTTTTTACATATGCAAAAGTCGTGAAACACCTGTAGGGTATTAACGTTCGCATTACCCCTTGTTACGTTCCCCGAGGGGTCTAGTTTCCAAAATGGTATGCCATGTGTTTTTTTTTTTTGCTGTTCTGGCACCATAGGGGCTTCCTAAATGCGGCATGCCCCCAGAGCAAAATTTGCTTTCAAAAAGCCAAATGTGAGTCCTCTTCTGAGACCTGTAGTGCGCCAGCAGAGCACTTTTCACCCCCATAGGGGGTGTTTTCTGAATCGGGAGAAATTGGGCTTCAAATTTTAGGGGGTATTTTCTGCTATTACCTTTTTTTTAAATGTAACATTTTTGGGAAACCAAGCATTTTAGGTAAAAAAAATTATTTCTTTTTTTTACATATGCAAAAGTCGTGAATCACCTGTGGGGTATTAAGGTTCACTTTACCCCTTGTTATGTTCCCTGAGGGGTCTAGTTTCCAAAATGGTATGCCATGTGTTTTTTTTTTTGCTGTCCTGGCACCATAGGGGCTTCCTAAAGGTGACATGCCCCCCAAAAACCATTTGTCGCTCCTTCCCTTCTGAGCACTCTACTGCGCCCGCCGAACAATTAACATAGACATATGAGGTATGCCCTTACTCGAGAGTAATTGGGTTTCAAATACAAGTAAAAATTTTCTCCTTTTTAGCCCTTGAAAAAATTTAAAAATTGGGTCTACAAGAACATGCGAGTGTAAAAAATGAAGATTGTGAATTTTCTCCTTCACTTTGCTGCTATTCCTGTGAAACACCTAAAGGGTTGATACACTTACTGAATGTCATTTTGAATACTTTGGGGGGTGTAGTTTTTATAATGGGGTCTTTTATGGGGTATTTCTAATATGAAGACCCTTCAAATCCACTTCAAAACTGAACTGGTGCCTGAAAAATAGGGAGTTTGAAAATTTTGTGAAAAATTTCAAAATTGCTGCTGAACTTTGAAGCCCTCTGGTGTCTTCCACAAGTAAAAACTCATAAATTTTATGATGCAAACATAAAGTACACATATTGTATATGTGAACCCTAACATTTTTTTATTTTGAATATCCATTTTCCTTACAAGCAGAGAGCTTCAAAGTTAGAAAAATGCAAAATTTTCATTTTTTTCATCAAATTTGGGGATTTTTCACCAAGAAAGGATGCAAGTTACCATAAAATGTTACCACTAAGTTAAAGTAGAATATGTCACGAAAAAAAAAATCTCGGAATCAGAATGATAACTAAAAGCATTCCAGAGTTATTAATGTTTAAAGTGACAGTGGTCAGATTTGCAAAAAACGCTCTGGTCCTTAAGGTGTAAAATGGCCTGGTCCTTAAGGGGTGAAATGCAAATCTAATTTTCATTGAAGCCTATTTTATGTGCATCCAAAGTAAAAGAAACAGCTCTCATGTCCACCTCATACCCTTGAGCACTGAAAGGCTGGATACACCTCCAAGCCACGACAGGTAATATGGAAAACAGAATCCAGTTCCAGCAGTGCGGTATAAAAATGAATCTTTTATTTTAATATCCAGAATGAACACATGGTCCACAACATCAAGCGTGTTTGTTCTGGATATTTACATAAAAGACCTGTTTCTATACTGCACCGCTGGAGCTGAATTTCATGTTTTCCATTTCATGTGCATGCCCCAGAATTATGTCCTGATTTTACCTTTAAGATAGCTAGCTATGAGTATTAGTGACAAAAGTGTTACTTGAAGCTTCTGAACTACTAGTACTGGATTACAATATGCCTATTTTGGGTAGCCACCAGAAGGCCAAGTTTTCCTCTGGGAACTTGAAGCTTCTGAACATCCTAGTACTGGATTACAATATGCCTATTTTGGGTAGCCATCAAATGGCCAAGGTTCCCTCCGCAAACTTTAAACTTCTGAACTACTAGTACTGGATTACAATATTCCTATTTTGGGTAGCCACCAAAAGGCCAAGGGTCCCTCCGGGAACTTGAAGCTTCTAAAGCACCAGTACTGGATTACAATATGCCGATTTTGGGTAGCCACCAAAAGGCCAAGGTTCCCTCCGAAAACTTGAAGCTTCTGAACTACTAGTACTGGATTACAATATGCCTATTTTGGGTAGCCACCAAAATGCCAAGGGTCCCTCCGGGAACTTGAAGCTTCTGAACTACTAATACTGGATTACAATATGCCTATTTTGGGTAGCCACCAAAAGGCCAAGGTTCCCTCCGAAAACTTGAAGCTTCTGAACTACTAGTACTGGATTACAATATGCCTATTTTGGGTAGCCACCAAATAGCCAAGGTTCCCTCTGAAAACTTGAAGCTTCTGAACTACTAGTATTGGATTACAATATGCCTATTTTGGGTAGCCACCAAAAGGCCAAGGTTCCCTCCGAAAACTTGAAGCTTCTGAACTACTAGTACTGGATTACAATATGCCTATTTTGGGTAGCCACCAAATAGCCAAGGTTCCCTCTGAAAACTTGAAGCTTCTGAACTACTAGTATTGGATTACAATATGCCTATTTTGGGTAGCCACCAAAAGGCCAAGGTTCCCTCCGGGAACTTGAAGCTTCTGAAGCACCAGTATGGGATTACAATATGCCTATTTTGGGTAGCCACCAAAAGGCCAAGGTTCCCTCCGAAAACTTGAAGCTTCTAAAGCACCAGTACTGGATTACAATATGCCGATTTTGGGTAGCCACCAAAAGGCCAAGGTTCCCTCCGAAAATTTGAAGCTTCTGAACTACTAGTACTGGATTACAATATGCCTATTTTGGGTAGGCACCAAAAGGCCAAGGTTCCCTCCGAAAACTTGAAGCTTCTGAACTACTAGTACTGGATTACAATATGCCTATTTTGGGTAGCCACCAAAAGGCCAAGGGTCCCTCTGGGAACTTGAAGCTTCTGAACTACTAATACTGGATTACAATATGCCTATTTTGGGTAGCCACCAAAAGGCCAAGGTTCCCTCCGAAAACTTGAAGCTTCTGAACTACTAGTACTGGATTACAATATGCCTATTTTGGGTAGCCACCAAATAGCCAAGGTTCCCTCTGAAAACTTGAAGCTTCTGAACTACTAGTATTGGATTACAATATGCCTATTTTGGGTAGCCACCAAAAGGCCAAGGTTCCCTCCGAAAACTTGAAGCTTCTGAACTACTAGTACTGGATTACAATATGCCTATTTTGGGTAGCCACCAAATAGCCAAGGTTCCCTCTGAAAACTTGAAGCTTCTGAACTACTAGTATTGGATTACAATATGCCTATTTTGGGTAGCCACCAAAAGGCCAAGGTTCCCTCCGGGAACTTGAAGCTTCTGAAGCACCAGTATGGGATTACAATATGCCTATTTTGGGTAGCCACCAAAAGGCCAAGGTTCCCTCCGAAAACTTGAAGCTTCTAAAGCACCAGTACTGGATTACAATATGCCGATTTTGGGTAGCCACCAAAAGGCCAAGGTTCCCTCCGAAAATTTGAAGCTTCTGAACTACTAGTACTGGATTACAATATGCCTATTTTGGGTAGGCACCAAAAGGCCAAGGTTGCCTCCGAAAACTTGAAGCTTCTGAACTACTAGTACTGGATTACGATATTCCTATTTTGGGTAGCCACCAAAAGGCGAAGGTTCCCTCCGGGAACTTGAAGTTTCTAAAGCACCAGTACTGGATTACAATATGCCGATTTTGGGTAGCCACCAAAAGGCCAAGGTTCCCTCCGAAAACTTGAAGCTTCTGAACTACTAGTACTGGATTACAATATGCCTATTTTGGGTAGCCACCAAAAGGCCAAAGTTCCTTCCGAAAACTTGTAGCTTCTGAAGCACCAGTACGGGAACCTTGGCCTTTTGGTGGCTACCCAAAATAGGCATATTGTAATCCAGTACTAGTGGTTCAGAAGCTTTAACCCCTTAAGGACTCATGATGTTCTCATACGTCTTCATTTCAGAGTCCTTAAGGACTCATGACGTATGAGAACGTCATGAGCTTTCCGGGGCCCCCCACAGCCAGCTGGAGCGGAGCCGGTGCCCGATGCCTGCTGAAATCGTTCAGCAGGCATCGTGGCATATCGCCCAGGGGGGTCATGATGAACAATTCAGCGCAGCGATCTACGGCGGATTCCGGGTCAATTGGGTCTCCAGTGACCCGGTGACCTGGAATTACTGGCTGATCGGGGCAGTCAGAGCAGCCATAGCCAGCAGGGGTGAGGTGGCACTGGTGCCACCTCACGATCGACCTGATTCGTCGGCCGGTTTACCGGCCGACCAATCAGGGCACCTGCTGCGGGTGTCACTCCCGCAACCCGCTCCGCCCCTTTTCCGGAGGGCGTGATCGGGTGCGGGAAGAGGACCCCGGCAGCTGGGGACCCCGATACCCGGCGTCCCTGTTGGGATCGGGGCCCCAGGAGCGGCGGCGGCGAGGGACTGACCTGTGTGCCGTAACAGCAGTTGGAGATGAGTGACAGCCTCCTGCTGTTGCTTAGCAACAGCTCCCAGCATGCAAAAAGGGCATGCTGGGAGCTGTAGTTATGCAACAGCAGGAGGCAGACCACCACAACTCCCAGCATTCCCTTATGGGCATGCTGGGACTTACAGTTTTGCAACAGCTGGAGGCACATTTTTTCTATGGAAAAGTGTACCTTCAGCTGTTGTATAACTACAACTCCCAGCTTGCACAATCAGCTAAAGTGCATGCTGGGAGTTGTAGTGGTGCATCTGCTGGTTGCATAACTACAACTCCCAGCATGCTCGTTGGCTGTCGGTGACTGCTGAGAGTTGTAGTTTTGCAACAGCTGAAGGCACACTGGTTGTGAAACACTGAGTTAAGTAGCAAACCAGTGTGTCTCCAGCTGTTGCATAAGTACAACTCCCAGCATGTACGGTCTATCAATGCATGCTGGGAGTTGTAGTTTTGCAACAGCTGAAGGCACACTGATTGCAAAACACTGAGTTTGATACCAAACTCAGTGTTACACAACCAGTGTGCCTCCAGCTGTTGCAAAACTACAACTCCCAGTATGCACTGATAGACCGTACATGCTGGGAGTTGTAGTTTTGCAATAGCTGGATGTTCCCCCCTCCCCAATGTGAACATACAGGGTACACTCACATGGGCGGAGGTTTACAGTAAATATCCGGCTGCAAGTTTGAGCTGCGGCAAATTTTCTGCCGCAGCTCAAACTGCCAGCGAGAAACTACTGTGAACCCCCGCCCGTGTGACTGTACCCCAAAAACACTACACTACACTAACACACAATAAAATAAAAAGTAAAAAACACTACATATACACATACCCCTACAAAGCCCCCCTCCCCTCCCCAATAAAAATGAAAAACGTCTGGTAGGACACTGTTTCCAAAATGGAGCCTCCAGCTGTTGCAAAACAACTACTCCCAGTATTGCCAGACAGCCACTGACTGTCCAAGCATGCTGGGAGTTTTACAGAAGCTGGAGGAACCCTGTTTGGGAATCACTGGCGTAGAATACCCCTATGCAAGTCCCTAATTTAGGCCTCAAATGCGCATGGCGCTCTTTCGCTTTGGAGCCCTGTCGTATTTCAAGGCAACAGTTTAGGGCCACATATGGGGTATCGCCGTACTCAGGAGAAATTGCGTTACAAATTTTGGGGGGTATTTTCTGCTATTACCCTTTTTTAAAATGTAAAAAGACCTGCCCAATGAGGCCACACCCCCTCCCTTTGAGAGGAATTCAGACTAGTGAGCTAAATTATTAATGTAATAAAAAAATAAATAAAGGTGCTAGACACATAAAAATTAGATGTACATGGTCAGGATTAGGTACTGAGTGATATATATAAAAAAAAAAAAAGTTTTTTGTTGGATCTGACGGGTACACTTTAAACCATTACATTTTAATCGTTCTTGTCATTTGCAAAAACTTTTTATGTAATGTAGATAATGACATTATATGTATATTTGTAATATGCATTGGTTAAAAAATGTGTACATTTTTAGGTAAAAAAAAAAAAAAGTTGTCTTGTCCCTGCAGCTGTGCACTGCTCCCGGCTCACACAGCAGGATGATTGACAGGCCATGAGCCTGCACAGAGCTCTGCTTGTTCTGCTTTCACTTCCTGTATCTTGTCTCTACATAGAGACACACAGGTAATTGCTGCAGGGACAGCATTTGTTTTTCACCCAAAAATATACAAATGCATTTCACAAATATACATATAATGGTATTACCTACATAATCTAAAATGTTTTTGCAAATGACAAGTACAATTTAAGACTACAAGTAACAATAAAGAACCATAACAACAAAATTAAACCCTTTACACTTGATGGTCAAACAATTGACTGTTATTGCTATTATCTACTGAACTTTTGTCCCCTCTTTAAGGGAACCCATCACTCAGTCCAATCTGCAGATATCATGTTATAGAGCAGGAGGAGCTGAGAAGATTGAACTATTGTTTTTGCAATAAAAATTCTTGAATAAATCATTTCTTCATGTTAGTCTCTGCTCATTACTCATTTTGGGGGACATTTATAAAAGCACAGGTTTTTTATTTGCTTAAAATTGTCGTAAAAAGTCGCATGTGCAACTACTCAATTTTTTATGCAACTTTTAATTTAGCAGTGCCCTAAGCAAAAAAAAAAAAAAAACAGAAACTTGCTTACCAAAGCAAAAAGGGATTTTTGACATGCAGTGGTCAGAGATTTATCAAGTGCGAAAGTCACAAAAAAGTCGCATTGCATAAAAAAACTACCAAATTTACGTGCAACAAATTTATCACGCCTGCAACCAGTTGATAACTAAGGCGCAAGGAAGCAAAAAAATTGTAAGGAAAAAAATAACAAAAAAAAAAGGAATACATAAGCAAACATTGATAAATGTTCCCTGTTGGGCTAGGCAGTCATGTGGGTGGTCCTACCTGTAATGGTCAGAGTAGTGGATTAGCTGTACTACTGCAGGAAGCCGCACCATGGAGCGAAGGAGTCTAAGGAGCCGCTGGTTTTCACCAGAGCCTGCTCCAAAGCGGGATGGACTTGCTACAGCAGGCGAACTCCCAGGTCGCTACCCCTGGTACAACTACCCACAGTGTCGGCTGAGGTTAGGTGAGGTACAAATTTGTGAAGAATACACAGAGTCAGGGACTGGCAGGAAAGTCAGGTCAGGAAACGTAGGCAAATGATACCGGTACATGGAAGACAGAATACTGTAGGAACACTTTCTCTAAGGCTCCTAGGCACAAAGATCCGGCAGGGGTCAAAGGAAGTGAGAACACTTTATAGGGTCAGCGTCCGACAATAGCCAATTACCGGTGCACTGGCCCTTTAAATTTCAGAGAGCCGGCGCGTGCGCCCTAAGAAGGGGGTGCACGCACGATGGCAGTCAGGAGGAACAGGGGAGCCAGGAACGTGGTGGGGTAAGTATTTTGTGGCCGGCTGAGTGTGCCTGCAGCCGGACATGTGAGCCATGGCGCTGCCCGTCCCTGAGACAGTACAGGGAGACAGGCAAGGATTGTGTCCGCGGCCAGCATGTTCGGCCGCGGTGCGATTTGTAACACTACCCATTGATTGACAACTCTCTCTATGCACACACTTACATACAAACAGATTTCAGTCAAAGAGTAGGACCACCCACATAACTACTTATCCCAGAATGAGCAGAGATAACATAAATAAATGACAAGGTATCAGAAGACAATGGGTCAGATTTCTCAAAGCCTTTGAGGACCATGATGCCAACTTGCAATACTGTGTAATATGCTTCTATTACCTCCGAGCACCGCTTTATCATACACAGATTCCATACCCACAAATTCTGTAATGCATGTTTTTTTTTTTTTTTTTACTGCTGTCTCTGAACTTTTTAGCATTTCATGCAGCCAGATACAATATGTCATAAGTCACATGGGCTCCGGGGGGCTTGGCTATGCTGCAGTGGGTAAGTGGATAGCAGGGTGGAAGAGATTTACTAGTAATGCTAGACCACCCACCCAATATGCAACACTAAAAGTAGCAACAGTGAATCACTTTTATTCAGAGACTGTTAATCCTTAATTATTATCATTACTATTATTATTTAATTATTATTATTTTTTTTTTGGGGGGGGGGTGGGGGTGTAATTATAATTTTTTTTTAAACAGTGCATAAGTGTTTAGTGTCACTTTTGCACAGTCTGTCTAATTGTCCTCAGGAAGTCACTTGTGACGAAACGCGTGGGCTTCTTTTGGTGATCCCGTCCCAAGTATTATACATCCTGCTGTTCCTCTGTTGCTATACCTTCTAACTATCTCTGTTTGATGTATCTCTGTTTGTTACATGACTATGTTACCTATTCACAAGAATATGTATGGTATTATTTGGATGCTTCATTGATAGACCATAGTGTATTTCTTTGTCTACCATTGGTGTGAAATTTCTGCATAGTTGGAATCAAAAGCAATAAGATACATACATTAGAGGACGGCGTTAGTGGAGAGAGGGGGTTCATGGCCCCTCTTCCATGTTGTGTGTTGCTCTACATGATCAATTTTAATTGTTTTTAATGCCCTTTGTTTATGCATTTGTATTTATGTGTATGTTCCTAATAAAGGAATTATAGATGACTTTTTGATCTATAGGTGCGCGCTTTGTACAGTGATTACTTTTCTTGGTGCAGTGCTGGCTACTGAGCCACCATATATGCTGTAATCCTATGTGAGTAAGAGCCCAGGAGTCAAGTCCAAGGAAAAAAAGTGTGGGAACTCATCCAAGATTTCTACTCAAGGGCTGGTACTGCAGAACTCCTGCTAATGTAAATGGTGTTCCTGCTGTGGAAAAAGTGCAGGAACTCAGTTCCTATGTGTTCCTTCAGGACTTGAGCCCTGTAAGAGCCTAAATGAAATACTTTGGATTGGCTAGATTTTGATATGGTTATGTATCCTATTATATCATTGGCAGATTTGGGTATCACCTGGTCATTCATTGGCAGCACCTAATGATGATATCACATCTAGAGGAGGGTAACAGTAGGTGAGGGAGGCAGATGGTTATATGTGAGCAGTTAAGGAAGCAGACATTCATAGGGCAATAAAGTAGCAGTAGGGTTATAGTGGGTTGTAATAGAATGATGGTACTGTCATGTTAAGGAAGGGATATGTGCAGCCCTGAGCTCATCCACAGCCACATTCCCTTCTTATTTGAGCTGCACACTCTGCAGCTGCTTTATATATACTGCTTGTGGAGTGGAGTGCTATATAATGCTATCTGGGCTGGTAAACACACACTGTCACTCCTCTCCCTAAAATGTTACAGCTCCTCTCCCTAAAATGGCCACTTTAGCTGAATGAACAGACTGTTCTGACCCAACCTCTACCCATGATTGGCTTGGAGCAAGGAATTATTGGTGATCTTTCATCCTTTTTGCAAGCATTTGCAAAGCACTTGGCTCACCTAAAGTTATGTGAGCCTCCTACCTGAAAGGTATCCTGACATCATAGGGGAGATTTATTCAAACCCATGCATAGTTATAGCAGAGCAGTTGTCCATATAAACCAATTATATCGCTTCTTTTATGTTTCAGAGACATTTTTAAAAATAGAAGGAATCTGATTGATTGCTATGGGAAACTGCATCACTTCTCTTCTGCACAGGTTTTGATAACTCTCCCCTATATCTTCCTCCTTACTTCAGCTATTCTCACATGGTGCTGATGCCATTTTACTAGGTTTGGCCAAAGCAAACTGGCCAATGTTTACCTTTGCACTGAAGCAAACATTTCATTAAGTTCTGATCGAACCCAGGTTGTATAGGTTTGGTTCCCTCAATACTAATCAGTATAACTGGACTTAAAAGGGTACTCCGGGGAACTAAACCCATAGTCCATCCTTTCCCTCTCATCAACCTATTTAAATGTCTAAATATCATTCATTAGCTACATATAGCAATTTCCCCTCTTTGGTTGTCACTTACATGCATGAAGTGAGGAAAAGACATCATCCAGCCATCCAACCTGTCTCTGTCCAAATCCCTCTTTGAACGCAGCCCCCACCCTCATGAGAGACACAGACCATATGGCTTCTGACCTGCACTGATGAGTCATGCTCTTTTTAGTGCTGAGAACTTGGAGGGTTTTGCAGCCTTAGCCAATCAGACACTGATCCTCTCTCTGTTGCTCAGAGCAGGAGGGTAGGGGCTGGCAGAGCAGAGCTGCAATGATTGCTGAGAGATATAGGCAAGGGGTTGGCAAAGAATATCAAGCAGCCAGAGAAGACTACAGGGGCCACAGATGGTTGACAGGAAACATATCCAGATAGTGTGCTTGTTTTTGGAGCTTTCTTTTCATATATTTATATTATCCTGGGGTACCCCTTTAAAGCATTACTCTCATTTAGAAAAAAAAAAAAAACTCTTGACACAAATATGTCAAAAGTTTTAATTGCTCAGGGTCTCAGAGCTGAGACTCCACTCATCTCTAGATATAGCCAGAAGAAGCAGGCGTCTGTGAGTTTACTCTCTGCCTCTGCGATCCTCCTCTGCATGCAGCGTCCATGGCAATCCTGCAACTGACGTGGTGAGTTGTTGCCTAGCAACATTTTGAGGGCCACAGTTTGGAGACCACTATACAGTGGTCTCTTAACTGTAGCCCTTCAGATCTTGCAAAACTACAAATCCCAGCATGCCCAGACAGCCGTTGGCTGTTTGGGCATGCTGGGATTTGTAGTTTTACAACCTCTGGAGGACTACAGTTTAGAGACCACTGTGCAGTGGTCTTTAAACTGTGGCCCTCTAGATCTTGCCAAACTACAACTCCCAGTATGCCCACACAGCAGTTTGTTGCCTGGGCATGCTGGGATTTGAAGTTTTGCAACATCTGGAGGGCCACAATTTGGAGATCACTCTAAACTGTGGGATTCCGAATCTTGCATAACTACAACTCCCAGCATGCACTAACAGCAAACGGCTGTTTTGGCATACTAGGAGTTGTAGTTGCGTGCCTCCAGCTGTTGCATAACTACAACTCCCAGCATGCCCTTTGGCGATCAGTACATGCTGGGAGTTGTAGTTTTGCAACAGCTGGAGGCACCCTGGTTGTAAAATACTGAGTTAGGTAACAGAACCTAACTCAAGGTTTTTTCAACCAGTGTGCCTCCAGCTGTTGCAAAACTACAATTCCCAGCATGAACGGTCTGTCAGTGCATGCTGGGAGTTGTAGTTTTGCAACAGCTGGAGTGAGATCGCACTATGTACATTTAAGGCCTAAATTGGTGATTTGCACAGGGGTGGCTGATTTTACAGCGGTTTTGACATAAACGCAAAAAAAAAAAAGTTTGGAAACTACACCCCTAACGGAACGTAGCAAGGGGTATAGTGAGCCTTAACACCCCACAGATGTTTGACAAATTTTCGTTAAAGTTGAATGTGAAAATGAAAAAAAAAATGCTGGTGTTACCCTAAATTTTTCATTTTCACAAGGGAAAAAAGCCCCCCAAAATTTGGAACCCCATTTCTTCGGAGTATGAAAATACCCCATATGTGGATGTAAAGGGCGAACTACAATGCTCAAAAGAGAAGGAGCTACATTGGGCTTTTAGAGAGAGAATTTGTGTGGAATTGAAGGCCATGTGCGTTTACAAAGCCCCGTGGTGCCAGAACAGTGGACCCCCCCCCACATGTGACCTCATTTTGGAAACTACACCCCTCACAGAATGTATTAAGGGGTGCAGTGAGCATTTACACCGACAGGTGTCTGACAGATTTTTGGAACAATGAAATTTTTGAAAAAGGGAAAATGAAAAATGTTATGTTTTATTTGCACAGCCCACTGTTCCAAAGCTCTGTCAAACGCCAGTGGGGTGTAAATGCTCACTGCACCCCTTATTAAATTATGTGAGGGGTGTAGTTTCCAAAATGGAGTCAAATGTTAGGGAACCCACTGTTCTGGCACCACGGGGGCTTTGAAAACGCACATGGCCTCCCACTTCCATTCCAAACAAATTCCCTCTCCAAAAGCCCAATGGCGCTCTTCCCCTTCTGAGTATTGTAGTGCGGCAGCAGAGCACTTTACATCCACATATGAAGTATTTCCATACTCGAGAGAAATTAGGTTACACATTTTGGTGGGCTTTTTCTCCTTTTACCCCTTTAAAAAAATGGATCTACAAGAACATGTTAGTGTAAAAAACGAAGATTTTGAATTTTTTCCTCCACTTTACTGCTATTCCTGTGAAACGCCCAAAGGGTGTTACAAATTTTGGGAGGCTTTTAATCCTATTACCCCGTGTGAAAAGGAATTCACATTTAGTGAAAAGTCGTCAAACACCTGTGGGGTGTTATGGCTCACTGTACCACTTGTTACGTTCCTTTAGGGGTGTAATATACAAAATAGTATGTCATGTGGGGTGTTTTTTTGCAGTTCTGGCACCATAGGGGCTTTCTTAATGCGACATGCCCCTAAAAACCATCACAGCAAAATTTGCTCTCCAAAATCCCATTGTCGCTCCTTCCATTCTGAGCCCTGTAGTTCGCTCGCATAGCACTTTACATCCACATATGAGGTATTTCTTTACTCGAGAGAAATTTGGTTACAAATTTTGGGGGGCTTTTTCTCCTTTACCCCTTTAAAAAACAGGATCTACAAGAACATGTTAGTGAAAAAAATTACGATTTTGAATTTTTTCCTCCACTTTGCTGCCATTCCTGTGAAATGCCCAAAAGGGTTAACAAACTTTCTGAATGTCATTTTGAATACTTTGAGGGTGTCGCAATTTTCATAATGGGGTCCATTAAGGTGTATTTCTATCATAAAGACCCTCAAATTCACTTCAAAACTAAACTGGTCCCTGAAAAATTCAGATTTTGAAATTTACATGAAAAATTTGAATATTGCTCCTTAATTTTGAAGCTCTCTGATGTCTTAAAAAAGTAAAAACATGTCAACTTTATGATGTAAATATAAAGTAGACGTATTGTATATGTGAATCAATATATAATTGATTTGGTATGTCCGTTTTCCTTAAAAGCAGAGAGCTTCAAACATTTTTTAATTATTCATGAAATTTTGGAATGTTTTACCAAGTATCAACAAAAATTTACCACTAACAGAAAGTAGAATATGTCATGAAAAAACAATCTCGGAATCAAATTCATAAGTTAAAGCATCCCAGAGTTATAAATGATTAAAGTGACAGTGGTCAGATTTGCACAAAATGCTCCAGTCCTTAACCCCTTAAGGACCAGGCCATTTTACACCTTAGGACCAGAGCATTTTTTGCACATCTGACCACTGTCACTTTAAACATTAATAACTCTGGAATGCTTTTACTTATCATTCTGATTCTGAGAATGTTTTTTCGTGACATATTCTACTCTAACATAGTGGTAAAATTTTGTGGTAACTTGCATCCTTTCTTGGTGAAAAATCCCAAAATTTTGTGAAAAATTTGAAAATGTTGCATTTTTCTAACTTTGAAGCTCTCTGCTTGTAAGGAAAATGGATATTCAAAATATTTTTTTATTTTATTCACATTTCCAATATGTCTACTTTATGTTTGCATCATAAAATTGACGTGTTTTTACTTTTGGAAGACACCAGAGGGCTTCAAAGTTCAGCAGCAATTTTCCAATTTTTCACAACATTTTGAACCTCGCTTTTTTTCAGAGACCAGTTCAGGTTTGAAGTGGATTTGAAGGGTCTTCCCATTAGAAATACCCCACAAATGACCCCATTATAAAAACTACACCCCCAAAGTATTCAAAATGACAATCAGTAAGTGCTTTAACCCTTTAGGTGTTTCACAGGAATAGCAGCAAAGTGAAGGAGAAAATTCACAATCTTCATTTTTTACACTCGCATGTTCTTGTAAACCCAATTTTTGAATTTTTACAAGGGGTAAAAGGAGAAACTGTATACTTATATTTGTAGCCCAATTTCTCTCGAGTAAGCACATACCTCATATGTCTATGTAAAGTGTTCGGCGGGCGCAGTAGAGGGCTCAGAAGCGAAGGAGCGACAAGGGGATTTTGGAGAGTACGTTTTTCTGAAATGGTTTTTGGGGGGCATGTTGCATTTAGGAAGCCCCTATGGTGCCAGAACAGCAAAAATAACCCACATGGCATACCATTTTGGAAACTAGACCCCTTGGGGAACGTAACAAGGAATAAAGTGAGCCTTAATACCCCACAGGTGTTTCACGGCTTTTGCATATGTAAAAAAAATATATATTTTTTTCACTAAAATGTGTGTTTCCCCCCAAATTTCACATTTTTGCAGGGGTTAATAGCAGAAAATACCCCCCCAAATTTGTAACCCCATCTCTTCTGAGTATGGAGGCACCCCATAAGTTGGCATGAAGTGCATTACGGGCGAACTACAATGCTCCGAAGAGAAGGAGTGATATTTGACTTTTTGAGAGCAAATTTTGCTCGGGGGGCATGTCGCATTTAGGAAGCCCCTATGGTGCCAGAACAGCAAAAAAAAAACACATGGCATACCATTTTGGAAACTAGACCCCTTGAGGAACGTAACAAGGAATAAAGTGAGCCTTAATACCCCACACGGGTTTCACGGCTTTTGCATATGTAAAAATAAAAAAATTTTTTTCCACTAAAATGTGTGTTTCCCCCCAAATTTCACATTTTTGCAAGGGTTAATAGCAGAAAATACCCCCCAAAATTTGTAACCCCATCTCTTCTGAGTATGGAGGTACCCCATAAGTGGACCTGAAGTGCACTACGGGCGAACTACAATGCTCAGAAGAGGAGGAGCACCATTGAGCTTTTGGAAAGAGAATTCGTTTGGAATGGTAGTCAGGGGCCATGTGCATTTACAAAGCCCCCCGTGGTGCCAGAACAGTGGACCCCCCCCACATGTGACCTCATTTTGGAAACTACACCCCTCACAGAATTTAATAAGTGGTGCAGTGAGCATTTACACCCCACTGGTGTTTGACAGATCTTTGGGACAGTGGGCTGTGCAAATGGAAAATTACATTTTTCATTTTCACGGATCACTGTTCCAAAAATCTGTCAGACACCTGTGGGGCGTAAATGCTCACTGTACCCCTTATTACATTACATGAGGGGTGTAGTTTCCAAAATGGGGTCCCATATGGGGGGGGTCCATTGTTCTGGTACCATGGGGGCTTTGTAAACACAAGTGGCCTTCAATTCCGGACAAATTTTCTCTTCAAAATCCCAATGGCGCTCCTTCTCTTCTGAGCATTGTAGTGCACCCATAGAGCACTTTACATCCACATATGGGGTATGCGCTTACTCAGAAGAAATTGGGTTACAAATTTTGTGGGGCTTTTTTTTATTTTCCCTTGTGAAAATGAAAAATTTAGGGTGACACCAGCATTTTAGTGAAATTTTTTTTTTTTTTTTTCATTTTCCCTTCCAACTTTAATGAAAATTTGTCAAATACCTGTGGGGTGTTCAGGCTCACTATACCCCTTGTTCCCTTGTACCTATGTTCTGTGAGGGGTGTCGTTTCCAAAATGGGGTCACATGTCTGTATTTATTGTTTTGTGTTTATGTCAGAACCGCTGTAAAATCAGCCACCCCTGTGCAAATCACCAATTTAGGCCTCAAATGTACATGGTGCGCTCTCACTCCTGTGCCTTGTTGTGCGTCCGCAGAGCATTTTACGCCCACATATGGGGTATCTCCGTACTCAGGAGAAATTGCGTTACAAATTTTGGGGGTCTTTTTTTCCTTTTACCTCCCGTGAAAATAAAAAGTAAAGGACAACACCAGCATGTTAGTGTAAAAAAAATTTTTTTTTTACACTAACAGGCTGGTGTAGACCCCAACTTTTCTTTTTCATAAGGGGTAAAAGGAATAAAAGCCCCCAAAATTAGTAACGCAATTTCTCCCGAGTACGGAGATACCCCATATGTGGCACTAAACTGTTTCCTTGAAATACGACAGGGCTCCGAAGTGAGAGAGCCCCATGCGCATTTGAGGACTAAATTAGGGATTGCACAGGGGTGGACATAGGGGTATTCTACGCCAGTGATTCCCAGACAGGGTGCCTCCAGCTGTTGCTAAACTCCCAGCATGCCTGGACAGTCAGTGGCTGTCCGGAAATGCTGGGAGTTGTTTTGCAACAGCTGGAGGCTCTGTTTTGGAAACACTGCCGTACAATACGTTTTTTAATTTTTTATTAGGGGGACAGTGTAAGGGGGTGTATATGTAGTGTTTTACTCTTTATTATGTGTAGTGTAGTGTTTTTAGGGTACATTCACACTGGCGGGTTTACAGTGAATTTACTGCGGTGAAAAATTTGCCACAGCCCAAACTTGAAGCAGAAAAGTTACTGTAAACCCGCCAGTGTGAATGTACCCTGTACGTTCACATGGGGGGGGCAAACCTCCAGCTGTTTCAAAACTACAACTCCCAGCATGTACTGACAGACCGTGCATGCTGGGAGTTGTACTTTTGCAACAGCTGGAGGCACACTGGTTGGAAAACCTTCAGTTAGGTTCTGTTACCTAACTCAGTATTTTCCAACCAGTGTGCCTCCAGCTGTTGCAAAACTTCAACTCCCAGCATGTACTGATCGCCGAAAGGCATGCTGGGAGATGTAGTTGTGCAACAGCTGGAGGGATCGCAACTACAACTCCCAGCATGCAGAGACAGCTGTTTGCTGTTTAGGCTTGCTGGGAGTTGCAGTTTTGCAACATCTGTAGAGCTATAGTTTAGAGACCACTGCATAGTGGTCTCCAAACTGTGGACCTCCAAATGTTGCAAAACTACAACTCCCAGCATGCCCAGACAGCAAACTGCTGTGTGGGCATGCTGGGAGCTGTAGTTTTGCAAGATCTGGAGGTGCACAGTATAGAGATCACTTTGCAGTGGTCTCAAACTGTAGACCTCCAGCTGTTGCAAAACTGTAACTCCCAGCAAGCCTAAACAGCTCTCTGGGCATGCTGGGAGTTGTAGTTTTGCAACATCTGGAGGGTTACAGTTTAGAGACCACTATAGTGGTCTCAGACTGTAGCCCTCCAGATGTTGCTAAGTAACTCACCGGCTTCCGTTGGATCCAGGGAGCTGCGTCGCGGTCCTCTTCTTCCGCCGATCGTCGCCCGCTGCCGCCGCTGATCGTCGCCCGCTGCCGCCGCCGACGGGTAAGTGGATCTTCGGCGCCGGTCCCTGTCGGTTTCCCCGTCCTGCCCCGCCTATTGTGGGAGGGCAGGACGGGGAAACCGAAAGTAAACCCCTCCGCCCCCGATCTGCTATTGGTGGTCGCGTCTAGACCACCAATAGCAGAGATAGGAGGGGTGGCAACCCTGCCACCTCACTCCTATCGCTACAGGGGGATCGTGGGTGTCTAGGACACCCGCGATCCCCCTTCTATTCCGGGTCACCGGGTCACCATAGACCCGTATGACCCGGAATCGGCGCAAATCGCAAGTGTGAATTCACTTGTGATTTGCGCCGATCGCCGACATGGGGGGGGTCTAATGACCCTCCTGGGAATTTGCGCGGGGTGCCTGCTGATAGATATCAGCAGTCACCCCGGCGCGATCCCCGCCCGGCGCGCGGCGGGGACCGAAATTCCCACGGGCGTACAGGTACGCCCTTGGTCCTTAAGTACCAGGGTGCAAAGGCGTACCTGTACGCCCTTGGTCCTTAACCCCTTAAGGACCAAGGACGTACCGGTACGTCCTTGGTCCTGCTCTTCTGATATAACGCGGGGTTACACAGTAACCCCGCGTCATATCATGGCGGGCCCGGCGTCATAGTGAAGCCGGGACCCGCCTCTAATAGCGCGCAGCGCCGATCGCGGCGCCGCGCGCTATTAACCCTTTAGCCGCGCGCTCAAAGCTGAGCCGCGCGGCTAAAAGTGAAAGTGAAAGTTCCCGGCTAGCTCAGTCGGGCTGTTCGGGATAGCCGCGGCTAATCGCGGCATCCCGAACAGCTGACAGGACAGCGGGAGGGCCCCTTCCTGCCTCCTCGCTGTCCGATCGCCGAATGACTGCTCAGTGCCTGAGATCCAGGCATGAGCAGTCATCCGGCAGAATCGTTGATCACTGGTTTCTTATGAGAAACCAGTGATCAACATAGAAGATCAGTGTGTGCAGTGTTATAGGTCCCTATGGGACCTATAACACTGCAAAAAAAAAGTGAAAAAAAAAAGTGAATAAAGATCATTTAACTCCTCCCCTATTAAAAGTTTGAATCACCCCCTTTTCCAATAAAAAAAAAAACACAGTGTAAATAAAAATAAAAATAAACATATGTGGTATCACCGCGTGCGTAAATGTCCGAATTATAAAAATATATCATTAATTAAACCGCTCGGTCAATGGCGTGCGCGCAAAAAAATTCCAAAGTCCAAAATAGTGCATTTTTTGTCACTTTTTATATCATTTAAAAATGAATAAAAAGTGATCAATAAGTCCTATCAATGCAAAAATGGTACCGTTAAAAACTTCAGATCACGGCGCAAAAAATGAGCCCTCATACCGCCCCATACACGGAAAAATAAAAAAGTTATAGGGGTCAGAAGATGACAATTTTAAACTTATTAATTTTCCTGCATGGAGTTATGATTTTTTCCAGAAGTCCGACAAAATCAAACCTATATAAGTAGGGTATCATTTTAATCGTATGGACCTACAGAATACATATGAGGTGTCATTTTTACCGAAAAATGTACTACGTAGAAACGGAAGCCCCCAAAAGTTACAAAACAGCGTTTTTTTTTCAATTTTGTCGCACAATGATTTTTTTCCCGCTTCACCATAGATTTTTGGGCAAAATGACTGACGTCATTACAAAGTAGAATTGGTGGCGCAAAAAATAAGCCATCATATGGATTTTTAGGTGTAAATTTGAAAGAGTTATGATTTTTTAAAGGCAAGGAGCAAAAAACGAAAATGCAAAAACGGAAAAACCTCCGGTCCTTAAGGGGTTAAGGGGTTAAAGGGGTACTCCGGTCAAATTTTTTTTTTTTTTTTGTTAAATCAACTGGTGCCACAAAGTTAAACAGATTTGTAAATCACTTCTATTAAAAAATCTTAATCCTTCCAGTACTTTTTGGGGGCTGTATACTAAAGAGAAATCTAAAAAAGAAATGCCTATATGTGAGTAAGAGCCTATATGAAATACTGAGGTACTATTATTAGTGTTTATTAACATTTAACCCCTTAAGGACCAAGCCCATTTTCACCATAAAGGGGTACTCAACTTGTGCCACAAAGTCAAACAGATTTGTAAATCACTTCTATTAAAAAATCTTAATCCTTCCAGTACTTTTTAGGAGCTGTATACTAAAGAGAAATGCATTTCCTCTGATGTCATGACCACAGTGCTCTCTGCTGACCTCTGCTGTCCATTTTTAGGAACTGTCCAGAGCAGCATATGTTTGCTATGGGGATTTTCTTCTACTCTGAACGGTTCCTAAAATGGACAGCAGAGGTCAGCAGAGAGCACTGTGGTCATTACATCAGAGGAAATGCATTTCTCCTTAGTATACAGCTCCTAAAAAGTACTGGAAGGATTAAGATTTTTTAATAGAAGTGATTTACAAATCTGTTTGACTTTGTGGCACCAGTTGAGTACCCCTTTAAGGTGAAAATGGGCTTGGTCCTTAAGGGGTTAAATGTTCATAAACACTAATAATAGTACCTCAGTATTTCATATAGGCTCTTACTCACATAGGATTACAGCAAGCATGGTGGCTCAGTAGCCAGCACTGCAGTGCTGGGGTCCTTTGTTCAAATCTCACCAAGGACAACATCTGTGATCTGGGTTTCCAATAAAAATAATCCCCATTATACCACTAAATGTACTTGCCACTTTTCAATTAAATGATCTTAACCCCTTACCGACCACGGGCGTAAATGTACGTCTTGATGCTGAGGTACTTTGCGCATCAGGATGTACATTTATGTCCTGTACAGGACCAGGAGCATCGGAGCGGTGCTCGCGTCATGCACTGTAGGTCCCGGCTGCAGGGTTGCCATCAGAAATTTCGGGGCCCCTTACACAGCTCAAGGCCAGGGCCCCCCTTCCACCATGTGAACCCCCCTCCCCTGAATCTGCCCCCAGGGCCTGTCCCTAATCTTATTTTATTTTCTAATTATATATTTCTAATTAGATTATAGCAGAGTGCAGTGCAGTAAGACATTGTGCTGCACAGTATTTTACAGCCCTGCACCCTGCTATATTCTAATACACCCTAATCTATTTACTGTAAAACTTCCCTAAAAATTCAACAATAGTGCCACATACTGATCATACAGAGGACGATATTAGCAAGGGCTCTGCAGCCATTATAAGGGATTACAGTTACATTTACTGACTCACAAGTTACGTCTGCTTTGATTAGAGGCCATCATGAAGACTCGTCTCCAAAGAACCTGCCAGAGAAACATTTTAGGCACCTTTCTTCAGCACAATGCCCACTTCTTTACAGACTCCTCATGTGTATGACTGCACACATTAATAGTGCCCACTTTGTGCCTCTCTGTGCCCCTGTATATATATGTACACCCCTCTGTGCCCCCCTATATATTTGTAGACCCCCTTCCCTTCTTCCCCCCCCCCTATATATTTAATGACCCTGTCTTGGTGTCCCTATATATTTAATGACCCCCACACATTAATAGTGCCCACTTTGTGCCTCTCTGTGCCCCTGTTTATATATTTGTACACCCATCTGTGCCCCCTATATATTTATAGACCCCCCTTTTTCCCCATATATTGTTAATGACCCCTTGGTGCACCCATAATATATTTAATGATCCCCTCTGGGTGCCCCCATATATATTTAATGACTCCCTCTTGGTGCCCCCATATATATTTAATGACTCCCTCTTGGTGCCCCCATATATATTTAATGACCCCCTCTTGGTGCCCCCATATATATTTAATGACCCCCTCTTGGTGCCCCCATATATATTTCATGACTCCCTCTTGGTGCCCCATAATATATTTAATGACTCTCTCTTGGTGCCCCCATATATATTTCATGATCCCCTAATCTCCCCCCATATACTGCTGTAGACCCTCCACAGACATACTGCCTCCAGTCATATATACAGGGCTGCCATCAGAAATTTTGGGGCCCCTTACACAACTCAGGCATGGGCCCCCTGGACACCCCTCACAGTACCGCCAATTGCACATATTGCGTTGCATGTCCTACGATGTATAACATGATACCAGTATCAGCATTACAAATTGGGCTGCTACCCCCATGCATTCTCCCCCTTGATCAACCTCCTGTGCCATTTCAACCACCCCCCTGATCCTCCCCATGCCACTTTATTTCCACTCTCTGATCCCCCCTGCTACTTTATTCCCCCCCCCTCTGATCCCACCCCTTGCCACTTTATCCTCCCCTCTGATCCCCCCTGCCACTTTATCCCCCCCTCTGATCCCCCTGCCACTTTATTCCCCCCACGATCCCCCCGCCACTTTATTCCCCCCCCCCCGATCCCCCCTGCCACTTTATTCCCCCGACTAACCCCCCCCCCCCTGCCACTTTATTCAAAGATAATGGGGAAGAATTATCAGATCCTGTGCAGAGGGAAAGTGGAGCAGTTGTAGATCACTTCTTAAATTTTTCAGATGCCTTTAAAAAAATAAAAAAAAAATAAAAGGAACAATCTGGTTGCTATGGGCAACTGCTCCACTTTCCCTCTGCACAGGATTTGATAAATCTCCCCCATTATCTCTGAATTTCATGTGTGTTGTGGCCTCTGTGATTACTTGTGGTTTTCTCCTGATGCCTCATATACATTTTTAATTTGGTTGGTGTTAACAAAATAAACTTTTAGCGATATGTGGACCTTTTTATGTTTTGTGTAGGTACTTTGTTTTGGAGTTTTACCCTTACAGTTACAGTCGCCGGTAGATCAGCCAGATATTGTGGCAGCAGTGGTGGCCGGTCACAGGGGGCTCAGTCATGATTGTGATGGCTGCGACCATGATATTTATACCACTTGTGTATTAGAGCCATAATACTTTTAATTTTCAACTTTCAGACCTATATGAGGCTTGTTGCTTTTTGTGCCACCAATTTTACTTTGTAATGGCATCAATCATGCTACCATGAAATACACAGTAAAAAAACGCCATTTTGCAACTTTTGGGGGCTTCCATTTATGCAAAAAGTAGTATACTTAAAATCCTCCTCTTCTGACCCCTATAACTTTAGCATTTTTCCATATACTGGGGTGTGTGAGGGCTCATCTTTTGCGCTTTGATCTGTAGTTTTTATAGGTATTTTTGTTTTGATGCGACTTTTCGATCGCTTTTTTTAATTTATTTTTGTATGGTATATGAAATTACAAAAAATTTGCAATTGTGGACTTTGGTGTTTTTTAACAATTATGCCATTGACCGTGTGGGATAATTAACGTTATATTGGAATAGTTTGGATATTTATTTATTGATTCTTAAATCAATAAATGTGGTGGGTGTGTTAAATGCAGTGTGTGGGAATTATATAGTGCAGTGTTTTCCAAACAATGTATCTCCAGCTGTTGCAAAACTACAACTCCCAGCATGCCCAGACAGCTGTTGGCTTTCTGGGCATACTGGGAGTTGTAGTTTTGTAACAGCTGGAGGCACACTGTTTGGAAAACACAGACATAGTAATTTGTGTGTGAGTATGTAGAATAGGTTACCTTCACATGATACACATTCCCCTATACAGGAACTTCTTCCTGGGCCTCCATTGCATAGTAGTCAGGCTCCTCCCACCCATGTGACTGATCACATGGTAATGACATCACCAAAGGTCCTCTGCCTCCCATACACAGCCCGATGTTCGGCAGTTATCGCTCCATGGTGCTTCTGTCCTCTGTAAGAGCCTTATCCAGGGAGGAGAGGACAGATGGCAGGAAGTATTTTGCAGCTGCCAGTGAAAGCAGGAGGCTGCTGCTTAACCCCTTAAAGACCAAGCCCATTTTCACCTTAAGGACCAGAGCGTTTTTTGCACATCTGACCACTGTCACTTTAAGCATTAATAACTCTGGGATGCTTTTACTCATGAATTTGATTCCGAGAATGTTTTTTCGCGACATATTCTACTTTAACATAGCGGTAACATTTCGTCGATACTTGCATCCTTTCTTGGTGAAAAATTCCCAAACTTCATGAAAAATTTGAAAATTTAGCAATTTTCGAACTTTGAAGCTCTCTGCTTGTAAGGAAAATAGGCATTCCAAATAAATTATATTTTGATTCACATATACAATATGTATACTTTATGCTTGCATCATAAAGTTGACATGTTTTTACTTTTGGAAGACATCAGAGGGCTTCAAAGTGTAGCAGCAATTTTCTAATTTTTCACCAAATTTTCTAAATCTGAATTTTTCAGGGACCAGTTCAGTTTTGACGTGGATTTGAAGGGCCTTCCTATTAGAAATACCCCATAAATTACCCCATTATAAAAACTGCACCCCTCAACGTATTCAAAATGACAATCAAAAAGTGTGTTAACCCTTTAGATATTTCACAGGAATAGCAGCAAAGTGAAGGAGAAAATTCAAAATCTGCATTTTTTACACTCGTATGTTCTTGTAGACCCAGTTTTTGAATCTTTAGAAGGGGTAAAAGTAGAGAAATCCCCCCAAAAGGTGTAACACAATTTCTCTCGAGTAAGGAAATTGTCACGCCGAGCGCTCCGGGTCCCTGCTCCTCCCCGGAGCGCTTGCGGCGTTCCTCTCTCTGCAGTGCCCCGGTCAGACCCGCTGACCGGGAGCGCTGCACTGACACTGCCGGCGGGGATGCGATTCGCATAGCGGGACGCGCCCGCTCGCGAATCGCATCCCAAGTCGCTCACCTGTCCCAGTCCCCGGCTGTCATGTCCTGGCGTGCGCAGCTCCGCTCCTTAGGGGGCGCGCGCACCAGCTTTCTGAGATTTAAAGGGCCAGTGCACCAATGATTGGTGCCTGGCCCAATCAGCCTAATTAGCCTCCACCTGCTCCCTGTCTATTTAACCTCACTTCCCCTTCCCTTCCTTGCCGGATCTTGTTGCCTTGTGCCAGAGAAAGCGTTTATAGTGTTTGCCTTACCAGTGTTCCTGACCTCTTGCTATCGCCATTGACTATGAACCGTGCCGCCTGCCCCTACCTTCTGCTACGTCTGACCTTGCCTCTGTCTAGTCCTTCTGTCCCACGCCTTCTCAGTAGTCAGCGAGGTTGAGCCGTTGCCGGTGGATACGACCTGGCTGCTACCGCCGCAGCAAGACCATCCCGCTTTGCGGCGGGCTCTGGTGAATACCAGTAGCAACCTAGAACCGGTCCACTGACACGGTCCACGCCAATCCCTCGCTGACACAGAGGATCCACATCCAGCCTGCCGAATCCTAACAGTAGATCCGGCCATGGATCCCGCTGAGGTCCCGCTGCCAGTTGTCGCTGACCTTACCACGGTGATTGCCCAGCAGTCTCAACAGATAGAGCAACTTGGACAACAGTTCGCCCAACAAGGACAGCAGCTGTCGCAGTTGACCGCCATGCTACAGCAACTTCTGCCACAGCTACAGCAGCAACCATCTCCTCCGCAAGCTCCTGCACCTCCTCCGCAGCGAGTGCCCGCTCCTGGCCTCCGCTTGTCCCTGCCGGACAAATTTGATGGGGACTCTAGACTTTGCCGTGGTTTCCTGTCACAATGTTCCCTACATGTTGTCGGACCAATTTCCTACAGAACGGTCGAAGGTGGCTTTCGTGGTCAGTCTCCTGTCTGGGAAGGCCCTGTCATGGGCCACACCGCTCTGGGACCGCAATGATCCTGTCACTGCCACGGTACAGTCCTTCTTCGCTGAGGTTCGTAGTGTCTTCGAGGAACCAGCCCGAAACTGCCGAAACTGCCTTGCTGAACCTGGTCCAGGGAAATTCTTCTGTAGGCGAATACGCCATCAAATTTCGTACCCTCGCCTCTGAATTATCTTGGAACAACGAGGCCCTCTGCGTGACCTTTAAAAAAGGCCTATCCAGTAACATCAAAGATGTGCTGGCCGCACGAGAAATTCCTGCCAACCTGCATGAACTTATCCATTTGGCCACCCGCATTGACATTCGTTTTTCTGAAAGACACCAGGAGCTCCGCCAGGAAAAAGACCTTGATCTCTGGGCACCGCTCTCACAGTATCCTTTGCAATCTACCCCTGTGCCTCCTGTCAAGGAGGCTATGCAAGTGGATCGGTCTCGCCTGACCCATGAAGAGAGGACTCGCCGCAGAGATAAAAATTTATGTCTGTACTGCGCTAGTACCGAACATTTCTTGGTGGATTGCCCTATTCGTCCTCCACGTCTGGGAAACGCACGCACGCACCCAGCTCAAGTGGGAGTGGCGTTTCTTGGTCTGAAGTCTGCTTCTCCACGTCTCACGGTGCCCGTACGGATTTCTCCTTCTGCCAACTCCTCCTTCTCAGCTGTGGCCTTCTTGGACTCTGGTTCTGCGGGAAATTTCATTTTGGCCTCTTTTGTTAATAAGTTCAACATCCCTGTGACCCGTCTCGCCAAGCCGCTCTACATTTCCTCGGTCAATGGAGTGAAATTGGACTGCACTGTGTGTTACCACACAGAACCCCTGCTCATGAGCATTGGACTGCATCACGAAAAAATTTAACTTTTTGTTTTGCCCAACTACACCTCTGAAGTCCTCCTCGGTCTGCCATGGCTCCAACGCCACTCTCCTACCCTTGACTGGACCACCAGGGAGATCAAGAGCTGGGGTGCTTCTTGCCACAAAAAATGCCTCACATCTGCTCCCAGTCCCGTCAGTCAAACCTCAGTGTCTTCTCCTCATAGCCCCCGTCCTGGTAACACTCTGCCCCGTGCCAAGCTTCACCCTCTGCCCCCCCTCCCCATTCCCACTCCTTCTGAACTGCCTGCCATTGATGAGCATACCCAGGAC